>NC_057864.1:345154324-345475824 GCF_019393635.1 Dromiciops gliroides | reverse complement strand
GCTGCATATTTTCAGCTGATTCCTGGGCGGTGGTATTTTTTCAGGTATTATAATTTCCCTTTCCCCATTTTATTTACTTTACCTTGATCCTACTGATCCTGTTTGTGTTTTGTTTTTAAGTTCGTTCTTGTTAAAATAAATCTTGTTCTGTTTTGAGGGAGGCTGCCGGTCTCCTTCCTTGCCCCAATATTGCGGCAAGCCGCTTAGCTAGCACTCCCCAATTAAAAATTGGTCCCCACAACTGAAATAATGAAAAAACAATAAAGCCCTTATGTCAGGGTACCTTCATGAGCCTTATGCTAGAAAGATTCCTCTGAAATTGGAAGGATAATAAACAATTGTGTGGCAGTAGATAGAGTACTAGGCTTGGAATCAGGAAGATGAGTTCAAGTCTCTTCCTAACTATCACCCTGGGCAGGTAATTTAACCTCTTAGCTTCAGTTTGACTCTCAATGATTTCTAAGTCCTTCCCAGCTTTAAATCTAGGATCATTTTATCAAGTAGTTAAAATTCTAAACCTGGAAGGGACCTGAAGTGATTATCTTCTCTATGCTTTTATGTGCAGAAACACACACACACGTATACATACATAGTATTAGTGAATTTACTTTTCCCTCAGGTAATTTAATAGAGAAACTAATTTTAATAATGGAAATGTTGAAGCATTGGCTGTTTCACCTTTCCACTCCCTCTTGAAGTAAATATTGTGATAGCCTTCTGTTATAAATGAAATGAACCTTGAATATTTCATGACTTTCAATTGTTCAGTGTACATATAAGTACATGTATTATTAGAAAGGTCACAAACTAAATCAAGGCTGGATAAATATTTTAAGGCTCTATTCTGTCAATGTCACCTCTTTTCCTTCACAATGTACTGATTTTTTTGTTTGTTTTTTGGGGTTTTTTTGTGGGACAATGGGGGTTAAGTGACTTGCCCAGGGTCACACAGCTAGTAAGTGTTAAGTGTCTGAGGCTGGATTTGAACTCAGGTCCTCTTGACTCTAGGACTAGTACTCTATCCACTGTGCCACCTAACTGCCCCGGGTAGCTTCATTTTCGCAAAGGAGAACAGTGAAAGCCAAGAGGATAAATGACTTGTCTAAGGTCACATGACTAGGTAGCAGCACAGCTAGTATTGGAAATCACTTCTCTTCCCTTCCACTCAAGGATTTTTTTATACTATAATTCACAGCATGGACCTACTATGAGAAGTGAGTATGGCACAAAATACATTTCTTTTGTCATCTCCTCTCTTTGAATCTGCACTCGTTTAAATCTGGAGTGGGTACTTAGGTACATACTGACTCTGCCTAGGCCAGGAGTTCTTAATCTGGAATCTGTGAACTTTAAATACACACACACACACACACACACACACACACATTTTGCTTAAGTATATTTCAATATAAATAATTTCCTATGTGATTCTATTAAAAGCAATTTGTGCATTTAAAAAACATTCTGGGGGTAGCTAGGTGGCACAGTGAATAAAGCACCAGCCCTGGATTCAGGAGGACCTGAGTTCAAATCCAGCCTCAGATACTTGACACTACCTGTGTGACCCTGGGCAAGTCACTTAACCCTCATTCCCCCCCCCCCAAAAAAAACCTCCAAAACAAAAACAAACAACCAAAAAACCCCCCAACATTCTGAGGAGGGGTCTGTAGGTTTCACCAGATTGCCAGAGACGTGTATGACACAAAAGTTTAATAACTCCTAGTCTGGGCTCATGTTGACATGTGTTTGTGGGATGGTAACCTCTACTCCTTAGTAGCCACAGAACTGAAGACCCAGAAGAAAAGCTTTGGATGGCGACGTCAGATGGGGCTTTTGTTGCTGTCGTTGTGGCCTTATTACATTTTATATATATATTTAAAACACACATTCTACCTGTAATCACTTCATATGTTCATATGTTCATATGTTCATATGAAGTTGTCTCTTTTGTTCATTTTCACATATTGAAACGTTTGTTGAAGATTCAGTTCATAATAAAAAGAGAAAATTAAAACAATATAATTATTTGTTTTCACATGGTATATTTTAATTTTAATTTATTTTTATCTTAATAGTATTTTATTCTTTCCAGTTACATGTAAAGATAATTTTCAACATTCATTTTAATTTTTATCTTTTAAAATTTTTCTCAATTACATGTAAAGATATTTTTGAGTTTCCTTCTCTCCCTCCTCCTGAGGCCAGCAAGCAATTTGATAAAGGTGATACATTACTATTGTTATGGGCCAGGGTACCTCATTTGAATGGGCCTGTGTACCTCAGAAGTTTTCTGGGGTAAATCAAAGAACCTTCTCCTTGAGAAACTAAACCATAGGACAGACACACCTAAAGAGATAAGTGGCACTGGATCAGGACTGAATCCCTTTTAGAGCTTATATCTGAATTATAGCTTGGGTCTTAGGTTTTTCTGTTAACCCCTTTTTTTGCCTCCTACATCATCCTCACCTTCCTGAGTTCAAATCTAGCCTCAGTCACTGTGTAGCCCTGGGCAAGTCACTTAACCCTTTTTGCCTCAGTTTCCTCATCTGTAAAATCAGCTGGAGAAGGAAATGACAAACCACTCCAGTATCTTTGCCAAGAAAACCCCAAATAGGGTTAGGAAAAATCAGACACAACTGAAATAACTCAACAATAGCAACAAGTCTCTCTGCAAGACATTCAATCTCTCAGTGTTCTAGGCAATTTCCTAACACTATAAATTGCAGAGAAGGTGCAACTACCTGCATTATAGAGATAGCTCCTTACCAGGAACTCCCAATACCTACACTGGCTTCCTTTGTAGTTCCTGAACATAATTTTTCATTTCCTACATCCTTGGTTCCTAAAGTGTTCTCTCGCATAATCTCAGCACCTCTTGGAAGTCCTCCAAACTCCTTTCAAGACCCTATTCAAAGGCATCTTCCAGTCAGAGGCCTTTCTTGAGTCTCTTCCCACACCCTTATTAATACTCTCCTCCCACCCTCTGAAACTATTTTTTAATTTATTTTGTATATTTTTTGTATTTTTTCACCTTAGCACATCTTGGTTTCATTTTGTTTCTCTAGTAAAATGGAAGTTCCTTGAGGGCTGGGACAGATTCACTTATGTGTTTGTATCCCCAGTGCCTAACTCAAGGACGGGCACATAATAAGTCCCCAATAAATGCTTTTGCAATTCAACTGAATGGACTGGAGTGGAGGCAAATCCAGTTAAAAATCAGTCCAACAGGGGCAGCTAGATGGCACAGTGGTTAAAGCGCCGGCCCTGGATGCAGGAGTACCTGAGTTCAAATCCGGCCTCAGACACTTAACACTTACTAGCTGTGTGACCCTGGGCAAGTCACTTAACCCCCATTGCCCCGCAAAAAAAAAAAAAAGAGAGAAGGAAGACAGATTCGGGGAGATAATAGACAAACAAAAAAAAAATCAGTCCAACTATTTTTCCTTCTAGAATTGAATGATGGTTTGACTATATTGATTGTCAACATAGACTGGATAGTGTCACTATCAGCATTTATCCTATAGGTGTGCATATACCTTAGGCCAGTTAATGAATGTCTATCAATTGATATTCACCCTCCATCCCCAATTCTATTTAGAAGACTATTATCTCCTCACCCTGAGGGAAGGGCTAGTGGTAATATTCATTTTAGGATGTGTCTTTCTACCCAGCACTGCCCTATACATACCTATTTAAGTGCCCACAAATGCAAAATTAAAATAATCCTTTCCCGGGAGTTTACATTATATCAGACTTTGATACTCCCTAAAGTATTTTTTATTTATTTTTATGTTTTTATTTAAAGTTTTGGGTTTCAAATTCTATCCCTCCTTCCCTTCTTCCCCTCCCTGAGAAGATAAACAATCAGATATAGGTTATGCATGTTCAGTTATGTAAAATATTTCCATATTAGTCATTTTGTACAAGAAGATTCACATAAAAGAAAAAAATAAAAGAAAGACAGTGAAAATAACATTCTTCAGTCTGTATTAAAACAATATTGGGGGCAGCTAGGTGGCACAGTGGATAGAGCACTGGTCCTCAGAAGAACCTGAGTTCAGATCCAGCCTCAGACACTTAACACTTACTAGCTGTGTGACCCTAGGCAAGTTAACCCCAGTTGCTTCACAAACCTCCCCCCCCCAAAACCCCCAACAAAACAATATTGGTGGGGGCAGCTAGGTGGTACAGTGGATAAAGTACTGGCCCTGGATTCAGGAAGACCTGAATTCAAATCCAGCCTCAGACACTTGACATTTAGTAGCTGTGTGATCCTGGGCAAATCACTTAACCCTCATTACCTTAAAAACCCTCCCCCCCCAAAAAACCAACCAACCAACCAAAAAAAATCCCAACAACCAATATTGGTTCTTTCTTTGGAGACAGATAGTAAGCTTCATCATTAGTCATTTGGGATTGTCTTAGCTCACTGTATTGCTGAGAATAGTCAAGTCATTCACAGCTCTTTATTGTTTGTTTACTGCATACAACGTTCTCCTGCTACTGTTCACTTCACTATGCATCAATTCATGTAAGTCTTTCCAGGATTTTCTGAACTTATCCTGCTTGTCTTCTTTTAGCACAATAATCCATTACAATCATATACCACAGCTTGTATAGCCATTCCCCAATTGATGGACATTCTTTTTTTTTTTCAGGGCAATGAGGGTTAAGTGACTTGGCCCAGGGTCACACAGCTAGTAAGTGTCAAGTTTCTAAGGCTGGATTTGAACTCAGGTCCTCCTGAATCCAAGGCCAGTGCTTTATCCACTATGCCAGCTTGTTGCCCCCTGATTTCCAATTCTTAGCCACCACAAAGAGCTGTAAAGCAAGGATTCTTTATTTGGGGTCTGTGGTCTTGTTGAAAAATATTTTGATAACTATTTCAATATAGTTGATTTCCTTTGTAATGCTATTTGTTTTATTAGAAGGGGGTTGTCTATATGTTTCACCAGAATTCCAAAGGGGTGGGGGGAAAAAACCCTCCTTTAAAGTAGCTTACAAAGTTCTTACAAGTTCTTTGCATAAAAACTATTTTCCAAAATAGCATTTACTTGGCTTAGTGCCAGAGCTATTTTTTTTTAAAATGACCTCAGTAAGAGAGGGAATACCATATGAATAAGATATGAGACATGATGACTTTGAAGTTTAAAATGAGGGTTTGTATAAAATATTATAATTCCTTCCATTTAGCTCCCTATTGGTCCTGTCAGCATGCAAGAAAGGCTTCTGTTTTACTACTAGAAAAAGTCGCACATGGGAACAAATATCCTCTCTTGTATGGGGTAAATAAAATACATTTCTTTGGCATTAAGATTAAAAACCAGTTCTAAGTCTAAAAGCTCCTACCGCCTTCATTTGCATCAGAAAGCTAAATTTAGCCCCAGCTAAATGCAGGGACTGTGTTTTACTCAATGAACACTTAGGCAGCATTTTCAATAGTAGCAGTTTATAGGGCCTTGGCATCACTGACTGAGCCTTGTCAGCAGTGAATCTCATCTTCTGTGATGTCTTAAAAGTATTAGGGACAGAAAGAGCAATTTGGAAGAGACAGTTGTCCTCTCTAAATGGAGTAGGGAAAAATGGCATACAGGATTGAATTTACTTATCCAGTTATGGTAAATTTGAACATGTCTACTATACTATAAATATGATTGTTTCATGCCTTAATACACAGACATAGACACAGACAGAAACACACAGAACCTGAATGGTATGGTGGCTAGAGCTTTGAACTAGAAGTCAGAAAGATCTCAGTTCAAATCCTGCCTTAAACACTAGCTCTGTGACCCTGGGCATTTAACCTCTGCCTCAGTTTATCTGTAAAAAGGGGATAGCACCTACCTCCCAGGGTTGTTTTGAGGATCAAATGATATAATGATATTCATAAAGCACTTTTCAAACCTTAAAATGCTATACAAACATTAGCTATTATTACTACTATTGGGCAGCTAAGTGGCACAGTAGATAGAGCATGGGACTTAGAGTGTGGAAGACTCATCTTCCTGAGTAAATCTGGCCTTAGACACTTAATAGCTGTGTGACCCTGGGCAAGTCACTTAACTCTGTTTGCCTTAGTTCCTCACTTGTAAAATGACTTGGAGAAGGAAATGGCGAAACATTCCAGTATGTCTGCCAAGAAAACCCCAAATGGGGTCAAGAAGAGTTGGATTTGACTGAAGACTGAACAATAATAAAATCAGAATTATCCACCTTGAAAATTCAGGAAGCTAAGTTTTCTGACTTCCAGGCTCCATGTTCTATCTACTATAGTGGGTAGAAGTCTGATTATTTCCATACATCATTAGTACTAAAAAGGGCTTTAGAAATCTAATACCCTCATTTGACAGATGTATTAATTGAGGCCCAGAGAGGTAAAGTTTTATCCAAGACATACCAGGAAATTAAAAAGGCTGAGAACTCAAAAGGCAAAAGCCCCAGATTCAAATTCTACTTAAGTTGTTGGAACCCATATCCCCTTGAGTAAGTAATTTTTTTTTTTCTGTGAATCTTTAGGATTGGGGAAGGGGTTTGGGGGCTTTTTTGGTAGGCATTTGGGGCTAAGTAAATTGTCCAGGGTCACACAGCTATTAAGTGTCTGAGATCAGATTTTACCTCAGGTCATCCTGACTCCAGGGCTTGAGCTTCAATCCACTATGCCACCTAGCTGCCCTGTGAATCCTCTTCTATAACAGGAAGGACCTGGATTTGATGATCCATGAAGTTCCCTCTAGCTTTAACATACCATAAATGTACAGGATTACATATAAGGTTTCCTGAGACACATACAAGACTCATGATAGCCCATTGTAGTCAGAAGTTCTTCCTTCATCCTACTTATTCCCTGTTAACTCCTAGATACATGCTGAGGAAAACTTCCTCACTCCTCACCCCTGTGTCTTTACTGGGCCCCACTCTGAGTGGCACATGACATCTGGTACTACAGACATCTTTCTTTCAATCTGAATTTTACAGATCACTAAGGCAAACATAGTTAAATGATTGGTCTGGCATCACACAACTAGTGTTTGAGGCCAGTTTTTATATATTTGATTCCCTCCCCCCCCAGTTACATGTTAAAACAATTTAAAAATATTCTTTTTAAAATTGTAAGTTCCAAATTCTATCCTTCCCTCCCTCTTTCCCTTTCCTCTCCCCTCCCTGAGATGATAAGCAATGAAATATAGGTTTATATATGTGCAATTATGCAAAATATTTTCATATTAGTCATTTTGTACAAGAAGACTTGAAAAAAGGAAAAAGAATGAAAGAAAGTGAAAAACATCAAGCTTCAGTCTGTCTTCAAACAATCTCAGTTCTTTCTTTGGAGGTGGATAATACACTTCATCATTAGTCCTTTGGGATTGTCTTGGATCATTGTGTTGCTGAGAATAGCCAAGTCATTTACTGTTCTCTGTTGTACAATATTGCTGTTACTGTGTACAATGTTCTCCTGGTTCTGCTTACTTCACTTTGCATCAGTTCATTTAAGTTTTTCCAGGTCTTTCTGAAATCATCCTGCCTGTCATTTCTTATAGCATAATAATCTTCCATCAGAATCATATACCATTGCTTGTTCAGTCATACCCAATTGATGAGCATCCATTTGATTTCCAATTTTTGGCTACCAAAAAAAGAACCACTACAAATATTTTTGTACAAATAGGTTCTCCCATCCTTCCCCTTTTATGTCTTTGGGATATAAACCTAGCAGTGGTATTGCTGAATCAAAGGGTATGCACAGTTTTATAGCTCTTTGGGTATAGTTCCAAATTGCTGAAGCCAGTTTTGACTTCAGGTTTTCCTGATTCTAGGCCCAGAACTCTATCCACTCTGCCACCTAGCTATAATTCTGATAAAGCTCAAACAGTCATCTGCGTAAACTATTCCTTGTGCCTACAATATCATTAATCAATAAACATTTGTTGCTTACTATTGAGGATGCAAAGAAAAACCTAAGCACAAAAACAATCCCTATCCTTTGGGGGCTTACATACTTGGGGGTGGTGGTGGTAGGCAACATATAAATAAATTTGTATATAGGTATACACACCTATATAGGAGATAGATAAGAATAAAATAGATTTACAGATACAGAATGAAATTAAAGTACTCTTAGAAAGGAAGGTTCACGTGACTTGGGGTACCAAGAAGAGCCTTCTGCATAGGGTGGCATTTGAGATGATTCTTTTTTCAAAGATGATAGGAGTATTAAGAGGTGGAAGTGAGATAGGAGAGCATTCCAGATATGGGGAATAGCCAGTGCAAATACATAGAAGGGAGAGATGTAGTATCAGATGAGGAATAGCAAGGAGCAGTGAAATAGGAATATGAAAGCTAGGTATGAGTTTGTAGAAAGGAATAAAGTGAGAGAAGACTGGAAAGGTAGGAAGAGACCAGGTTATAAAGTGTCCAAATACCAAACAGAGGCCTTTATGTTTGATTCTGGAGATGACATGAAGCCATTGGAGTTTTCTGATCTTGAGGGTGATCTATGCTTTAGAAAAATCCACTTTGGCAGCTGTGTGGAGGATATAATGGACCAAGAGAGACTTGAGGCAGAGAGGCCTTTAGAAGGCTGTTGCAGTAGTCTGGGTCACAGATGATGAGTGTCTGAACTAAGGTGATGATGATTATGAGAGCAGAGAGGACTTATCTAAGAGATAAGGTAAATGCAGAAATTATATAAGATATACAATAGATTGAATATGAATACCAAGGCTGTGAACCTTCAAGACTGAAAGGATGGTGGTGCCCTCAACAGGAATAGGGAAATTTGTAAAAGTGTCCTTTCCTTTTTTAGATTATAGGTTATTGATTTGCCCCATCCTACCCCTGGCTCTGTCCTGCCCCTTGTTGTTTAGTCTTTTAATTGTATCTGATTCTATGTGTTCCTATTCTGGGATTTCCTTGGCAAAAATATTGGAGCGGTTTTTCATTTCCTTCTCTAACTCATTTTACAGATGAGGGAAGTGAGGCAAACAGGGTTAAATGACTCTTCCACTGTCACACAGCTAGTAAGTATCTGAGGCTGGAGTCTTCCTGACTTCAGGCTCAGTACTCTATCCTCTCTATGTCATCTAGCTGTCCCCCTCAAAAGATAAGTATGCCATCTCCCTCAGTTTACAAATGAAGAAACTGAGGCTGAGAGAGGTCAAATGATTTATCCAAGGTCACACATATTTACATAGCAGAACCTGACTTAAAACCAATTCCTCTGACTCCAAATCTGGTGCTTTCTGCTATCTTCCTTAGTCTTTTTATGAGGATGCCTGTTATTCCAAAGCAGGAGATATCATTGAGGTCATATCATTGAAGATATCATTGACCAGTCATGCATGTAGAAAGAATGAGTCAATAAACGGGCAGACGAAGAGACCAAAGAGAAACTCTTTAGTGCTTTTGGTACCTGCTTTATGGAAGGGTTTTGAAAAGCCATGCACAGGATGAGTAGGTCAGGAAGGGTTGTTATCTATACTGGTAGACAAAATATGCACACTAATGGAACCCACAGATCCTTCAAAATATCAAAGTAAATTAATCCATTATGCTCAGAGACATTTTGATCATGGATGCCTTCACACTGAAGAATATATTGAATGGAACTCTTTTTACTTAAGGTGGAAGTAAAAAGAAGTCAAGCATGTAAATGCATAGCAGTAATATTTGAATACATGCAGTTTTATTGGCAAAGACACTGAACTCTTGGGAAGTGCCAGAAACTAGCCGGTTTCAGGTAGGCGAGGCCTACCTCAGTAGTTGCTCCTAATTCTGAGGTTTTGCTTGGGGAGGCAGGGGAGACTGATAGTGTTTCCTTATCGCATTAAAAAAAAATATGTTTAAATCTCTATATCTATTTTAAAATAGTAGAAAGACAGATTTGTGTAGTTTTTAAGCTGGTCATTAAAACATAAACTTGATAAAATATAAGATCCTTGAGAGTAGGAATTTTCTCTTTTTGGCAGGGGTGGGGTGGGGGTCAGGGGGAGGAGTAGATACATATGAATGGACACAAAGTGAATAGAATCAAGAAAACAACATACACAATGACTATAGAGATGTAAATGGTGTGTGGGTGTGCAAAAGCATGCATGTGTGTGTAGCCATGAAAATAGAATGCTGTAAGGGGCAGCTAGGTGGCGCAGTGGATAAAGCACCAGCTCTGGATTCGGGAGGACCTGAGTTCAAATTTGGCCTCAGATACTTGACACTTACTAGCCGTGTGACCCTGGGCAAGTCACTTAACCCTCATTGCCCCGCCTGCCCCCCCCCAATAGAATGCTATGGAATTATAAGGGCTATCATTTTACGCCTGGACTATTAAAATAGCCTGCTGGTTTGTCTCCCTGCCTCAAGTGTCTCCCATTCTTATACACCTTCCATTTTTGTTTTTGTTGTTATTTAGTCATTTTTCAGTTGTGTCCAATTCTTTGCAACCCTATTTGGGGTTTTCTTGGCCAAGATACTGGAATAATTTGCCATTTACTTCCCCAGCTCATTTTACAGATGAGGAAACTGAGGCAAACAGGGTTAAGTGACTTGTCCAGGGTCACACAGCTAGTAACTGTTTGTGGCCAGATTTGAACTCAGGAAGGTGAGTCTTCCTGACTCCAGGCCTGGCAATCTATCCATTGCGTCTCCTAGCTGCCCATTATTAAATTCTACCTATACTTTAAGGCCCAGCTCAAGTGTCACCTTCTGCTTGAGCTTTTCCTGACTCCACACCCCTTCCCAAGTGCCTCTGACCCTTGGCCAAAAGTAATCCTTACTATAGCAACAGCAAACAAAAATTTACTTATATACTAATCACATTGATAGTCATTTTTTGTATATCATCTCCCCCAATAGATTGCAAGATCTAGGAGGCCAAGGGCCCATGACTTCTTTATTTTTGCTGCTTCCCCAAGATCAAAGTGCACAAAGTAAGTGTACTCTGTGAATATGATGGCAGATGATGTCTCCTGATAGACTATTGAATGTGTTGTTTATATTTCATAGATATAGAACCTGTATCCATTCTCCATCCTTGCAAGAGTTCTTGAGGAGGTGTGAGCTATGAGTTAATCAAGAGCACATTGTGTCTAGACAGCACTAAGAGTTAGCAGATGATTTCTGTTTATATTCATTGGTGTGTCCAGCTATTATTATGAACAGTATTGATTCATGTCCAGAATTCTAGGACTATTGTTCCCATTATTGTCTTGATGCCAGGATACAATTCTTAGGGAATCCAAATACTTCATCTCCATGCTGGCAAGGGAACATGGTGAATATACATATTTAAAAAAATTTTTTTAATTAAAAAAAATTTAAATTGTTTTTAATTGTTTTAAATTTTTATACATATACTTTACTTTTTTCTAACTTCTTAGTACTGGGCACATAGTAGTCACTCATTGTTTATTGACTAACTGATTCACTAAAGCTTTTTCAATCTCTCCCCTTCCCACTTCCCTGTCTCCCCCTTAGTTAGATGATGAATTCCCTGGCTATGACAGTTCTTGGATAAGCAATAAGGACAGAATTGGTCTAGGGAACTCTCAGGTGAATAAACAACCTCTATCAATGTAGTTGGGCACTTTCTCTGAAGTATAAAGTCTTAGAGAGTAGCCTATGGGCATTGAGAAGTTAAACTACTTGTCCAGGGTCACGGGGCCAGTATGTGTCAGTTAGAACAACTCAAATTTACCTGACTCCTCATGGCTTACTATATTACCTTGCACAAGGCTTAATAAAATGCTTATTGAATGAATGAATACATTAAGCTAGTACAGGAAGTAGAATGAATAAGACCTAGTCACTTCTCCTACCTTTGACACTAGTTACATAGCAAATCACTTAATCTCTTAGAACTTGAGTTTCTTCTTTCTTTCTTTCTTTTTTTTTTGTGGGGCAATGGGGGTTAAGTGACTTGCCCAGGGTCACACAGCTAGTAAATGTCAAGTGTCTGAGGCCAGATTTGAACTCAGGTCCTCCTGAATCCAGGGCCGGTGTTTTATCTACTGTGCCACCTAGCTGCCCCCAAACCTGAGTTTCTTTATGTGTAAAATGATGATAAGAATTATATTCTAGCATTTTCCCTCTGAGATTACCTCCAATTTATCCTGTATATAGCTTTTTTATACATTCCTGTTTGCATGTTATCTGTCCCATTAGATTGTAATCTCTTTGAAGGCAGGAACTATTTTTGCTTTTCTTTGTATTCCCAGTGTTTGGCATATGGTAAGATTTTTCTTTTCTTGGTGAGGCAATTGGGGTTAAGTGACTTGCCCAGGGTCACAAAGCTAGTAAGTGTCAAGTGTCTGAGGCTGAATTTGAACTCAGGTCCTTCTGAATCCAGGGCCAGTGCTCTATCCACTGCGCCACCTAGCTGCCCCATAGTAAGATCTTAATAGGACAACTAGGTGGAACAGCAGATAGAGAACAGGGCCTGGAATCAGGAAGACCTGAGCTCAAATCCAGCTTCAGATACTATTTGAATGACCCTGGGTGAGTCATTTAACCCAATTTGCTTCATTTTCCTCATCTCTTAAATGAGCTGGAGTAGAAAATGGCAAACCACTACAGTATCTTTGCCAAGAGAACTCTAAATAGGGTCAAGAAGAGTTGGGCATGACTGACGTGACTGAACAACAAAAAGAACTACAACAAAAGATCTTAATAAATGTTAATTGATTAAAAAAAAAAACAAACTAACTCTAAACAACAACAATAATAGCTAGGATTTTAATAGTACTTTAAGGTTTGTAAAAGATTTTATAAGTGTTATCTCATTTGATTCTCACAACTCTGGGAAGTAGATGTTATTGTAATCCCCATTTATAGGGGTATAGAAACTGAGTCAAATAGAGATTAAGTGATTTGGTCAGGATCACACAGCTAGTAAGTGTTTGAGGTGTAACGATTGGAATAACGCCACCTGCTGGATACTAACTGTAGAAGAGTTCTGCCCATGAAGCGAAGGTCTTTGAGGGCAAGACCAGGAGTCTTTGGTATCAGGAAGTGAGGCGGACTAGTGGGAGGAGGAAGGAGGAGACGGAGAGGCTCTTCCTTTTGGACTCTGGCGGAGAGTGGAGCTAGAAATGTGCTCTCCCTTTAATAGATAGGAATCTAGGCCTTTCTTTCTCTTTACCAAATTCTTATTCTCCTTAATAAATGCTTAAAAGCCTAACTCTTGCTAAAGCTTATAATTTATTGGCGACCACTCATTAAATAGTTTAGACAGTTTAGCTAGAATTTTAGCCCTTAACAGATGGCGACCACGAAGGGATACTGTAACGATTGGAATAACGCCACCTGCTGGATACTAACTGTAGAAGAGTTCTGCCCATGAAGCGAAGGTCTTTGAGGGCAAGACCAGGAGTCTTTGGTATCAGGAAGTGAGGCGGACTAGTGGGAGGAGGAAGGAGGAGACGGAGAGGCTCTTCCTTTTGGACTCTGGCGGAGAGTGGAGCTAGAAATGTGCTCTCCCTTTAATAGATAGGAATCTAGGCCTTTCTTTCTCTTTACCAAATTCTTATTCTCCTTAATAAATGCTTAAAAGCCTAACTCTTGCTGAAGCTTATAATTTATTGGCGACCACTCATTAAATAGTTTAGACAGTTTAGCTAGAATTTTAGCCCTTAACAGATGGCTGACCACGAAGAGGAAAGCTGAACCTCACTTCTGATCTTTCGGTTGGGTAAGAAATTTCCCCTACCCTAACCCTTTAAATCTTGAGTACTGCTGAATTGCCTGGTGTTTTCCCTTTAAATTTTTTTCAAATGGACCTTTCAAACTCCCTAATTACCCTATTTTTGAGTTTAGTCTGTTTAACCAGACAAATGGGAGATAAGATCATGTTAATGCTTTGTTTTTGTGGATTTTCTATTTTTCTTTTTATTTTTGTTAAAAGAGCCAGCAACTTACTCACACAAGGAAATATCTCTCCCTCTCCCAACCATGCTTTTTCAGAGAAACCTGAAGAGATTCCTGCAGTTTTTCCCAGTTCTAACACTAATTGTTGCTCTAATTTTGCATTCCTGGAGGCAATGACCCACCCTCTAGAAGCTTTTAATCCCGTAGTGCCTGGAGGCAAAGTGGGGGAAGAGGAATCCAGGCCTGAGTTCAAAATCAAGTCTTATTCAAATTGCCCTGGTCCCTCCCCTCCTCTCCAAACCCCACCCTCTACTCCTCCCATGGCCAAGCCCATTGCTTCCCCGTCCTGGGAAGTCCAGAGATTTGATGCGCATGCTCAACTTTCTCTAACTACATTTGCAGCTTCAGGCTCAGCCGTTCCCCAGCCTGGCTGTGCTTCTGAGACAACCTTAGAAAACCCTTTAAATTCCAGATATACTCGTTTTGTTCATAATTTTGCTAACCTGCTTTTGTCTTTAATTAGTAATCTTATAAAGCATTTGTATGGTGAAAAGACTGACAGACAATATAGAGGGGTTAAAGAAGAAAAACTTAAGCTGAATAAGAATGACAATCATCACCATAGTTCAAGACTCCGCTTCTTTTGCCATGGAAGGGTATATATTGTACAGAAATGTAGAAGTAAGCAGCAAGGTACTGATATGAGTATTGGGGATTTTAGATATCGGAATCAAGAGTGTTCTGAATTCACTCAGATTATTAATGTCAGTTCAGAGGTTACATAGGATTTCTATGCTATTACATATACATTTTGGAATTAATGGTATAGGCTTATTTTCATAGAGATTTTAATGCTTTTGAGATTGTGTCTTATACTTAGTTTCTAAAACAAGGAGAATATTTGTAAAAGCTTTTTATAGTCATGCGATCAAGTTTATATTTTGTAATACTCTTATTAATATTAAGTTCATATTCATTTAGATTTCCCTAGTTTGAATTTCATTGTCTTTTATTATTCCACGTGTATTTTCTTCTATTCATTCATCTATCTAATTTTGAAACATGGTTTTGATTTCATAATACAATGTTAATTCTAGGAGTATTGTGCTCCCATATTCTGAGTTGTTTGTTTTTGTTATTTTTTTTCTCAACTGATTATTTGATCAAACTCTTTAAAGCATTTCCCTGGCAAATTGTTTGCCATGGCAAGTGTAAATTGATTCTAGAAGTATTATTTTTGATAAGCATATTCCAAAAAAAAAAAAAGAGGGGAACATTTGTAAAAGTTGTCTTTGAGATTGTGTTGTGCTTTAACTTTTATTTAAATATGTTCAGATTTTTCAAAAAAGTAATTGTATACTAAGTAAAAAAAAGGGGTATTATTTGAAATTGTTGCATAATTATATATTGTGTTCTGAGTCAAGATGTATTCACATTTTTTGCAATCATTTATTATCCTCAATTTTTAAATCCATATGAGACTTGGATTATGGGAACTTATCATTTAAGACATTAATTGCCTTTATTCTGAGTTATCAGATGCCAGTTGGCCAAGATGCCATCCAATCACAAGAGGAATACATGCAAGAGCAGACACTGAATTGTCACATGAGGGGAGACATGCATGAAGTCAAGGTATGGCCGAGGGAACGGCTTTTGACTAATGTTGAGGTTGGATTCTCTTGGTTTAATATTTTATTTTATTTTTCCCCACAATATTGTACAGATGGCTGGAAGTATTCATCCCACCCATCTCACTTCTACACCTGGCTTCTATGCTCCCTCCTATATGCCTGATGCCATGGACATCTTAATCCCATGGATCTGATTAAGTCTGACTCAGTTTCCTCCAATATGTTCGGTGGCATGGACGTATATTCCATCCACCTATTTTAAGCCTGGCATACTGTATGGGCAGTATATATTGCTCAAGTGTGGGAATGCTCATATCCCATCATTTCTCTGTTCTTTTATGGTAACCCCCATAATTATCTCAGGTGTCATGATAAATACAGTGTTGAATTTGGCCTTGACACCTGTTACCAATTATATTAGATTTTCTAATTTCTCATAATGACATGAGGATAATTAGGCAGATGATGCAAAAAGTGATGAAACAAAGATAAAAATTATTTTGAAAAATTAATATCACAGCAATTGTCTTCTCAATTACCCTCCATAAGGGGGGGACTATAGTAATATTATATAATATATAATAGTAATATTATAATTTTAAAGAATGTTTCAATTTTTGTTTTATTATATGTTTCATGTGTAACAACTAAGATTCTGAATTCCCTTAGACATGTTTTTGAGAACTTTCATTGTTTGATTTGATTATTGACAAAGCTATTTTAAAGTTGTGTTAAGCTCAATTTTGTAGGAAATTTCCTGGCTGATTACCAGTATCCACACATCAACCCCTGAAAAGACTTCCATTCCACGACTACACCTAGAGGACATCTGAGAAAAGACTTTCAGAGACTTTAAATGAACAGTTTTGTTTTGTTTTTTTCTCTTTTCTTTTTCGGTTATACATCATATGTACTCTCTGCAGAGGCCCTCCCTTTGCAAGACCAATGTCAAAGCGTCGGTTCATGAGGACAAAAAAAAAAATCGCCCCTCTGGACAAAACTTTCCTCTCTTCCTTTTCTATATTGTTGTTCACATATTATTAGTTAGCAATAGTTATTATATTCTTTTTACTGTTCCGTCAAGGAAACATTTTGTTTCTTGAGGAACAACAGGGGGGACTGTAACGATTGGAATAACGCCACCTGCTGGATACTAACTGTAGAAGAGTTCTGCCCATGAAGCGAAGGTCTTTGAGGGCAAGACCAGGAGTCTTTGGTATCAGGAAGTGAGGCGGACTAGTGGGAGGAGGAAGGAGGAGACGGAGAGGCTCTTCCTTTTGGACTCTGGCGGAGAGTGGAGCTAGAAATGTGCTCTCCCTTTAATAGATAGGAATCTAGGCCTTTCTTTCTCTTTACCAAATTCTTATTCTCCTTAATAAATGCTTAAAAGCCTAACTCTTGCTAAAGCTTATAATTTATTGGCGACCACTCATTAAATAGTTTAGACAGTTTAGCTAGAATTTTAGCCCTTAACAGAGGCAAGATTTGATCTCACAGGGGTAATTGTGAGTCTAGGACCAAGGTAATTTACATAAAATATCATGGAAACCTGAAAGCATTATATAAATGTCAAGGTTTAAAAACTGAAATGTTTCAATTATATTATCAGGATAGGCAGTTACTGGTGAGGAACTCCTACCAATCCAGACCTACCATTTGTAGTCTTTGAGGGCTGTCTGGATCACTGAGAAGTGACCAAACCAGGGTCACCCAGCCTATTTGTGTCAGAGGCTGTACTTGAACCAGATCTTCTGAATTATAAAACTGACTTTCTATCCACTCTTTTGCTGCCCCTGCAATGAAATTGCTAGTATCATTACCACCACCACCACCACCATCATGTGTTAGTGAATACAGGAAGGCCTATTGAGAAGGATCCCAATGAGCTCATTATTTGGTCTTAGACCCACTCTCCAGGAAGATTTCTGCCTTGAAGTCAGCTCTGTACACATAGCTATGGATGGTTTGTTTGTTTTGTCCTAAGTGTGTGTCTGAGTAAGGTCCTGTGCCATTGCTTAAAATGCTTTAACTCTTTTCTTCTCTGCCCATCCCCTCTTAATTTGTTGAGAGCAGATTGTTAGCATTCCACTTCATCTGTCAGACTGTATATATTATATGATCTTAGAAGCTGGGGATCTACCAGTGAAAAGAAATATTCCATCCAACAATGCCTGGTACTTTAAATCTGAGCACTTTACAAAGAGGTCGGTGTTTCCTCTATTGAACAGATGACCTCCTCAAGGCATCAGGGTTAAGAGAATTCTCTAGATCTAATCACCTCAGTCTGGGAGCTTTCTCATAAACGTTTGGTTATCTTTGTGCTCTGACTTTTTACCCTTTTGCTGTCTTGATCACAACACAGTACCAAAGGGGATTATTTACATATAAGATTATAATAAGTTTATGGTACATTTTTGGGAGGTCAGGGTGGGAGGCAGAGTCAGGAACCCGAGGAACTTCTCATGAGGAAACTCTACCCACCAAGGATGCCCATCTACAACTCTTCTGTAGTTTCTCATTTTAGAGAGTTGTCCAGGGTCATTGAGCAGTTAGTTGACTGACTTCCTCAGAGTCACATGACCACTATGTGTAAAAAGTTAGATTTCAACCAAAGTCTTTAGGATTCCCAAACTGACCTTCTATCCACTAAACCTTCTTCACTCACTTATGCTACTAAATCATTAAGAAGTGCTTATGTCAAGGTTAAAACATTTTCCACTAATAAAGAGATAAATTTAAAAAAATACCTATTCCCTCAACAAAAGTTGCAATAAAATTTCAAGTACCTTCTGGTACTTGAAATAGAGGTTGTAGCTTTATTGAAGTTGTTACTAATTTACACAACATTGTTTGTCCTATGCAAGGGTGTACAGACTTTATGGCAAAATTAGATGACAAAATATCAAAACTGGAAGGGGCCTTAAGAGATTATTTAGTTGATAAAGCACTGGTCCTGTATTCAGGAGGACCTAAATTCAAATCCAGTCTCAGACACTTGACACTAGCTTTGTGACCCTGGGCAAGTTACTTAACCCTCATTACCCTGCCCCCCAAAAAAATTTCTGTTGAAAATGAATGTTGAAAACTATCTTTGGGTACAGCTAGGTGGTGCAGTGGATAAAGCACCATCCCTAGATTCAGGAGGACCTGAATTCAAATCTGGCCTCAGACACTTGACACTTACTAGCTGTATGAACCTGGACAAATCACTTAACCTTCATTGTCCTGCCAAGAAAAATTTAAGAATTCATTGTTTTTAATATGATATTTTATCTTTATCTTTTGTTTTTTTTCTTTTTTTTTCTTTTTTTTTACAGTTTCTTTTTTTTTATTTTATTTTTTTAGTTCTCAACTTTTGTTTATACATGCTTTACAATTTCAGATTTTTCTCCCTCCCTCCCCTCCCTCCCCCCTCCCCTAGACAGCAGGTAATCTGATATAGGTTATATCTATATATCTCTATACATATATATATATATATATATATATATATATATATATATACACACACACACACACATATATATATACACATAATAACATTAATCCTATTTCTGCATTAATCCTGTTACAAGAGAAAGAATCAGAGCAGTGATGCAAAACCTCAAAATAGAAAAAAAAAACAATAGCACCCAAAACAAAAGAAATAATATGGTTCAATCAGCATCTATACTCCACAGTTCTTTCTTTCTTTGTTTTTTCTTGGATTTGGAGATCCTCTTCTATCATGAGTTCCCTGGAACTCTTCTGTACCATTGCATTGGTGAGAAGAATATAGTCCATCACAGTAGGTCAACACTCATTGTTGATGATACTGTGTACAATGTTCTTCTGGTTTTGCTCATCTCACTCATCATCAGCTCACGTAAGACCCTCCAGGTTTCTCTGAACTCTTCCTGCTCATCATTTCTTACAGCACAATAGTATTCCATTGTATTCATATACCACAACTTGTCCAGCCATTCCCCAATTGATGGGCACCCTCTCAACTTCCAATTCCTTGCTACCAGTAAAGAGCAGCTATAAATATTTTTGTACATGTGGGTCCCCTTCCCCCTTCCATGATTTCTTTGGGCAAAAGACCTAAAAGTGGGATTGCTGGGTCAAAGGGTATGCACAGCTTTATCGCCCTTTGGGCATAATTCCAAATTGCTCTCCAGAATGGTTGGATATCTTTTGTTTTTATATCATCTAAATGATCCCTGTGTACCTTCTCCATCCACCTCTAGGAGAGATCAGGTGTGAGATGGCAGCTATGTGAGAAAGAGACATACATAACAGATATTGGGAAGGTAGAAATGACAAAATCTGAAAACAGTATGAATATGTAGGGTGACTGAGAGTGAGGACTAGGGGGCACCAGCCCTGGATTCAGCAGGACCTGAATTCAAATCCGGCCTCAGATACCTGACACTTACTAGCTGTGTGATCTTGGGCAAGTCACTTAATTTTCATTGCTCCACTAAAAAAAAAAAAAAGAGAGAGAGAGAGGATGACACCGAGATGGTTAGCCTGGGTGACAGAAGATGATGGTGCCCTTGACAATAATATGGAAGTTTGAGATGGGGGGGATGGTTTAGGGGGAAAGATGGTGATTTTAGTTTTGAATAACGATTCGCTCAGAGACAAGTTAGGACTGGAAATATAGACTGGGAGTCATCTGTATAGGGATAAAAAATGAACTCACAATCTTTATTTCTCTTATTATTTCATGCATGAAATTTCAATTTTATGTTTTTGTCTTTGCCATTTCCCTCTTATCAATACCTAAAAATGGTTGACCATAAGCTCTCTGTGAGTAGTCACTATGTCTCATTTTACTTTCTCTAAGGATCATGGGATCATAGATTCGCAAAAAAGGACCTTTGTGTCTGTCTCTTCCAAACCCCTCCATTTACAGCTGAGGAAATTGAGACATTCTGGTTAAATGTGACCTAGAATCACAAGAAAGTTAACTTCAGAAGGAGGATTTGGTTCCAGGTTCTCTAATTCCAAATCCAGGGCTTTTCCCATTGTATCAGGTCTTGTAGCTTCTTAGTCCAGTGCTCTGAATAGCATTTGTTGATCTTAAAGTGTGCAATTATTTTATATCCATGCCCTGACAGCAAGAACATAATTTACACAGGAACCTGCAACTAGTACAACTGACAAAGGGAGGTGTCTCCCTACCACAGGAGACCACGTTTCCAACAAACCGAATATCTTTTGTTGATTAATTAGCCAGCATTTAAATGTAGGCATGAGGCTTTTATTTCTAAAAAGACTTCTTTTTTTTAAAAAAATCAATTTATATATATATATTTATTGTATTTTATTTTATTTTTGCTGGGCAATGAGGGTTAAGTGACTTGCCTGCCCTCACACAGCTAGTAAGTGTCAAATGTTTGAGGCTGTATTTGAACTCAGGTCTTCCTGAATCCAGGGCCGGTGCTTTATCCACTATACCACCTAGCTGCCCCTCTAAAAATACTTCTCACCGATGTCTAATTAACTACCCCCTTTTTTTTTTTAAAGATAGATAATCTACCTTCATGTTTCATCTCTGGAGTTTCTTGCTTTTCAAGATCCTGTTTTAGGTGTTGAAACTGGAAATCATTCAAGTTTTTGTACCTCTTTGGATAAAAGCCTTCTGCACAGCTTGAGTCAGGATGTGTCACAGTTGCTCTTAAGAATTGTGTGGGTGTTAGCTTTCTTGACTGATGTTTCCTTTCTGTGAAAGATTGCTTGTGAGATACAGAGAATACCTAGTGCTCATTTGAATCTCATCATTAATCTAAATTGTTGGAACTTGCGGATGAAAGTCTGTTGATTGAGGATTTGAGCTTTAAAGGTTAGTCTCATTTTCTCATTCATCCTTATAGGGATAGCTGTCTATGGTTTCCTATAGCTCTGCTTCAGAATGGGGACCATCCCAAGGGATGATGAGTGTGATAAATCTGTTACTGAGGTTGGAGAGCTCTTAATCTTGAATCAGTCAACTGAGGTTAAAAGATTTATGACCCATTCAGAATGTTGGTTTCGTTATTACTAGAAGTTAGCTGGTTGTCAGATAATATTATTGACCAAATATTAAAGAGGTTCAAGACAGTTTTTATCACTAAAGAAAAACATTCAGATGTCATGACATTTAATCCAAATCCAGGCTCTTATAATGATGTCATTTTTATATGAACTCTTGCAGATGGTGTTGAGCTTAACACAATGCCTGGCACATAGTAGGTGTTTAATAAATGTTTATTGACTGACTGACTGATTGAAACATACTTTCATAAAGAAGACATCTTAAGGGGTGCCAACAGTATCACCCTTCCTTGGGGTATACTAAGGTCACACATCAAGTTAGCACTGATAAAGTGGTCCAGACATTTGAAGTAAACTTTACAGTTCAACCTATGCCATGTAGGTATCTACTTCTGATCTGTTAAATAGAACACAGGGTAGGTCTTAAGCACTGAACATAGAACAAAGACTTTTAGACATGAGGGACCTCAGAAATCATCTAGTTCAATACTCTACTTTTAAAAAATCATTCCTGGGGCAGCTAGGTGGCACAGTAGATGGAGCACCGGCCCTGGAGTCAGGAGTACCTGAGTTCAAATCTGGCCTTAGACACTTAACACTTACTAGCTGTGTGACCCTGGGCAAGTCACTTAACCCCAATTGCCTCACTAAAAAAAAAAAAATCATTCCTTTTGTATTCCTATCACCATTATTCCAGTATATTATATCCTTCACTCTGCATTAGGATACTTTTCTTGTAAAAAAATAATTAAGCAAAAGGAATAAATGTAGTGGCTATTTTTCAGAGTATGTATCATTCTTACCATTCCAGTAATGCTCTGGATTTTTGTTGGATGAGAGAAAGGAAGTAAGTTTCATTATCTGTTCTTTGGGACAAATATCTAATCCTCTCATTTTACAGATGAGGAGTCTGAGGTCCAGAGAGGACCCCAGGCAGAGATGGTGGTCAAATTGGACTCTTGGAAGACTCTTTTCCAATGCCTTGCCTCTACTGTTAATAATCTCATAATTAGTGCTTCATTTCTTTGTGTTCATTACTGCCTTCTGTATATGGTCCTCATTCGTGAAGATTAGCACATCAAAATCCCAATACAAGAGTAGGACTCAATCTTTTGGATTTTCCTCTAAGGACAGAAGACATCATGAGCTCCCTGGGGAGGAGAGAGGGAAGCTTCTCAAATGTCTTATTTTCTCAGTCATAGTGTGTGAAAAAGAAGCTAGAGGAATAACAGTAAAAACATTAATTCAGATTGTTTCAGAAACAAGTTTTTTGTTTTTTCTTTCAAACATCAATGTTCTTTTGGTGATGCTTTATGACTGAAAATTGTGAAATGTCCCAGCCTCCACAAAACTAAATTTGAAGGTCATTTAAAGGACGATAAAAAGCATATGGTGGGGGCAGCTAGCTGGCGCAGTGGATAGAGCACCGGCCCTAGAATCAGGAGGACCTGAGTTCAAATCTGGCCTCAGACACTTGACACTCACTAGCTGCGTGACTCTGGCCAAGTCACTTAACCCCAATTGCCTCACTAAAAAAAAAAAAAAAAGCATATGGTGGATGTGATTAGATTGCAGCATATTACAAATAAGAACTATGGACCCAGAGAAGTATAAAAGACTAGAGGAGACATATGAGAGCAATTGGGTCAGTTGTGTTGGAATTAATCAATATTTATGGAAATGTGTATAAAGTGTCTATTATGTGTCAGGTACTATGCAAAGTTATGGAGATAGAAAGATAAAAAGTAAAATAGTACTTTCCCTCAAGAAGTTTACATTCTAAAGGCAGATAAAACACAAACATTTACTTATATTCAGAACATATACAAAATGACTACATGGTAGTTTGGTGAGTGAGCTTATTGGCTGCTGAGTGGATCAGGAAGAGTTTCATCTAGAAGATAGGTTTTTTGTTTTTGTTTTTGGTGAGGCAGTTGGGGTTAAGTGACTTGCCCAGGGTCACACAGCTAGTAAGTGTTAAGTGTCTGAGGCCGGATTTGAACTCAGGTCCTCCTGAATCCAGAGCTGGTGCTCTATCCACTGTACCACCTGGCTGCCCCTAGAAGATAGTTTTTGAGCTGAATTTGGGAGTAAATCTGAAATTCCAAGAAGGGGAGAAGGTGACAGATCTTTCCCTTTAAGGGCAGTGCAGAAGAGTGTTAGGAGGGGAAGGAAAGGAAGAAGCATTTATATAGCACCTACTATGTGCCAGGCACTGTGCTAAGCACTTCTTACAAATATTATCTTATTTGATCCTCAAATAACAACCCTGGGAAGTAGGTGCTATTTTTAATCTCCATTTTCTAGTTCAGGAAACTGAGACAAGCATAGGTTGTCATTTGCCCAGGGTTCCACAGCTAGAGAGTATTTGAGGTGGGATTCAAACCCAGTTTTCCTGACTCCAGGCTTGGTGCTCTGTCCATTGAGCCACCAGCTGCCTCTTTGCAGAAGCTCAGAGAAAGGAAGAGAGGAGACAGGGTGTTATGTGGCAGGAGCAGCAAGTTGACCAGCATGGCTGAACTATATAGAGTATGTGGAAGAAAGTATTTACTAAAAACACTGGAAAGGTCAGAAGGAATCAAGTTGTGAAGAACTTTAAATATCAGCAGAAGAATTTATATTTTATCCTAGACCTTCCTGCCTTTCCAGTGTTGGGAGTAGGAGACTGTTCTAGGCATGGAGAATAGTATGAGTTGTCATAGAGAAAAGTGAGGGCAGGATGAGAATAGTGACAAAAAGGAGAATGCATGTATGAGATAAGATTGGTCAAGTTGATTGGATTTTTTTTTTTTTTGAGGGGGAAGGGAGGATATAGTGGAAAGATCATTGCACAATGAAATCATAAGACATCTGTTCAAATTCTGGCCATAAAACTTGATTCTGTTCCCTGAGCCTAGTTTCTTCATCTGTAAAATGAAGGTGTTGGACTATATGACCTCCCAAGTCCCTGCCAGCTCCAAATAGATGATCCTATTCATAATAGCACTAGGCTTTTATCTATTTGTTTTTTAAAAAAAGCTTCCTGACTTCTCCCTGGCTAAATTTGAGTATTACCTTTACTTGAAAGTAACACATGATATTTCTTTTAAAAAATTATCCATATTAACACTTTCCACAAATACATCCTAGCATTCCAATTACTTTGATATTTCAGCAGATCTGTGATTTCACTGATGTAGGTGTTCACTCCAAAGATGTAGATTGTGACCTATCTGTGCCTTCCCATGTCATACAACTTTTGTCTATGTCCTCATGTGAATGCTCCACAATGTTTTAGGGCATCCCTTTAGATCTCTTTACATTCTATGGGTAACAATGAAACACCTGAGCTGTCCATCTGTTATCCCTTGATTGTGTAGGTCTGACCATGTTCCCCTCTACTCTTCAATAAATTCCAGTGGCAACTTACGGCTAACAGTTGACTTTGCTATGATGCAAACAATTCTGTTTCCATATGTGAGAAAATGAACAAAACACATCAAATGTTATACATCCAAGCTGTTTTATTCCTTGTTAAGTAGTTTCCTTGCAGACTGTCTGACAAAGTGTGCCAACACTCAGAGAACTACTTAAACCAGTTACCCTGAATGAACTTTTGGGGATGGATTTTCTTTATTTTTTCCTTATCAACCTTCCCAGATTAGGCACAGAAATGATTTTATGTTTTTATAAAATGAATTTGAAATGCAATACCATAGGAGACTTTTGGTTGGAGGAGAAGGAGGAGGAGGAGGAAGAGGAGAGAGAGGGGGGGAAGAAGAAAGAGAAGTAGAGGAGAAGGAGGTAGAAGAAGAGGAGGGAAAGAAGAAGGAAAGAAGACCTGAAAGTCATTATGAGACCTCTAGTATATAGGATACCAAGCAACTATTCTTCTGCCAGAGGGAAAAAGGTGACCCTGAGCATGTACTATTGAATTATTTCAAGTTACAAGCTAAATATTGTCCCACATAGCATCATAGAAAATCATAGAGTATAGAGCTGTAAGTATCATTAAAGATCATCTGGTCCAGCCTCCTAGGTGACTAGGATGATGAAGGATGGACTTAGAGTCAGGAAGACTTGAGTTCAAATCCAGCCTCAGACATATACTAGTTGTGTGACCTTGGGCAAGTCAGTTAACCTCCATCTGTCTTGGTTTTCTCACTTAAAAGAGTCCATCAGTCATAATAACATCCTTGCCACATATAACCCAACTTCACACAAACTTCCCTTCCATTTCTACCCACTCCTTCGTAATGTTTTTAGAACATTCACCTGGGCCAAGACTAACTCATCTCTTATACTAGGATACTTGCCTTTAACGTTATGGTCCCTTATCAAGGTCCACCCCAATCTGGACTTGGGAGGAGAATGGATAACTCTAGTGCCTCCTTTACCTTACACCCCGCCCTTGCATGGTCCTTATCTGGGCAACTTGACTGTCTTCTTCCCTTTTTTCTACCTTCTCCCTACCTTTTCTCAGAAAGTAGGTGTATGACTGACTACATGTAAGCAGAGATAAAATTCCCCAGAGCTTCAGGGACGTAAAAGGGCCTTTGGTTTTCCCAATAGTGTTGCTTAAATCCTGAAGGATAGAAACCTATCCATGGAAATTTTAATGTGCCTGCAGCTGGAGAGCTGGGCTGACTCAGTGATCAGGTTAGGTTTGAGTTGCAAAGATAAGACCAGATATTAGGACACTTTGCCTCTCCTCCTCTGAGGAGGAATTCTCTCTTCTTTCCCAGGGAGATTAACTGAGGTGATATGAAAACTAATTTAAGTGAGCCAAATGGTCAGTACTGAATCACTACTTCCATTTCCCCCAAATGAGTAAAGAAACAGATTTCTGTTTGACTCAAGGGGTGTGTCCTTTTGTGAAATGGTGACTAGAAAGAAATCACCTTGGGCAGTTCTAACTTGTGTTGAAATGTTCCATGGTGGCTTAAGTTTGAGATATTGTATCATCATTTTCTTTCCCCCAAGTTTTCCAGCTTTGTGTAGTATTAGTACCCTTATTCCCTGCCCCTTGGCAATGTCCTTGGCCAGGGGTAAATGAGATAATTGAGACTCCAAGAATATAGAGGGACATCACACCCTTGGGGCCTGAAGGGTCTTCTCTTTGCTGCTGAATTTAGACATTACTTGGTATGAGGAAACACAAAATGTCTTTCAAATAGAGGGGGCCCGTAAAGCTGAGACAGAATGCTTCCATTAGAGGTGGTTCTAGCCCCCCTGCTCACTTCCCAAGTAAACCCCTTTCATCAAGAGACTCTTTTGACACAACTTGATCTTCTTTGCAAAGCTGGTGGTTGTTACTATTCACCTTGGTATGTCACAGCTTTGCCACATGCCACTCACCACTTATGCAATAATGTCTGGGCTTCTGACCATGTTCTTGTCTACTTCCGTCTCATTTCATCTGATAAAGAAACTGCCTCCTCCTTATCTTGTCTGAAACCTGAATTTCTCCCTTCCTTTCCTCAGATTATACTTCACAGGTTTTAATTCATTATTACTCAGTTAAGATCTGCAAATACAAACATGATGTGGAAAGAATGCTGGATCAAAAGTTGTGTTTGTTGTCATTTTTCAGTCATGTCCAACTCCTTGTGATTCCATAGGGGGTATTTTTGCAAAGATACTGGAGTGGTTGGTAATTTCCTTTTCCAGCTCATTTTACAGCTGAGGAAACTGAGGCAAACAGGGTTAAGTGCCTTGCCCAGGGTCACACAGCTATTAAGTGTCAAGTGTCTGAGGTCAGATTTGAACTCAGGTCCTCCTGACTCCAGGGTCCATGCTGTATCCACTGTGCCACCTAGCTGCCCCCCAGGCAATTCATCTTGTTCTGAGTATGCCCTAGAGAATTTTCAGTCAGTGTGCACAGGTGTGAATTTTTTGTGCTGTGTTTATGAGTGAAACAAGATTAGGACTAAACTGAAAGTAAAATGGGGTCTGGTAGTCTAGCCTTTCCTGCAGAAACAGGTTTAAAGGAAATAATAAATCAATCA
The DNA here is from genome assembly GCF_019393635.1 of Dromiciops gliroides. Taxonomy (NCBI): domain Eukaryota; kingdom Metazoa; phylum Chordata; class Mammalia; order Microbiotheria; family Microbiotheriidae; genus Dromiciops; species Dromiciops gliroides. Next base: position 345,448,325 of record NC_057864.1, on the reverse strand, counting down.
GTCAGCATCTCTGTCATACGAAGAAAGACATTTGAGTGAAGGTGTCATCTCTTGTCAATTCTAAGGTGTAGAAATGACATCTTTTCCTTAAGTCTTATTCACCTTTTAAGGCCCAGCTCAGATCCTATGCCCTCCATGAAACCCTCGTTTCCTATACTCTGAAACTGCCCAGCCTATGCTCCCTTGGTCAGTTTCTTGCCTTGTACCTCTTTGTGTTCATAGAACCTAGCACCATGTCCTATACTTAGCAAGGATTCAGTAAGTGTTACCATGGGATGGGGTTGCTGTTGACTATTATCATCAAAGGTGGCAAGGAGGTAGAGGAACTAATAAGCTAGCATTTATACAACACTTTTAGGGTTTGCAAAGCACTTTACATCCATTAATTCATTCATTACCCCCATTTTCAGATGAGGAAACAGGCTGAGAGAGAGGTCAAGTGACATGCACCCTATCACACAGTTAGGTATCTGAGCAAAATACAAATTCAGTTCTTCATGAGTCCAATTGGAATATGGGTGTTTAAATCTCAGGATGCCTAGGTTAAAATCTGACATTTTTAAGCTATTATGACTTTCAACAAAATATTTCATTTCTCTGAGACTTAGTTTCTTTCTTTGAAAATTTGGGTTAATAATACCTTTAGCATCTAATTCATAGGGTTATTGTGAGGATCAAATGAAATAATGTATCCGAAGTGCTTTATAAACCATAAAAACAGGCACAGGGTCTCTGATTTCACTAGTATAAGATGAAGAAACTCCCTCTGTTAATATAGGCCAGTGCCTTTTATATGTCTTAGAGTTGCTTAGAGCTTTGCTTCTGAAACTGTGGGTCACAACACCATATGGGGCTGCACAACTGAATGTGGGGGTTGTGAAAATTTGGCAACAGTTAAAAAGGTTATGTATGCCTTTTTTTGGGGGGGGCAATGGGGGTTAAGTGACTTGCCCAGGGTCACACAGTATGTATGTCTTTTAAAAAATATTCTATTTTTAAATTTTTATTTATTTATTTTAATTTTTATCAATTACATATAAAGATTTTTTTTTGAGTTCCAAATTTTTCTCCCACCCTTCCTTCCCTTCACCCCTCCTGAAGCCAGTAAGCAATTTGATACAGATTATACATTACAATCATGTTAAACATATTTCCACATTAATCAGAACAAAAGGAAAAAACACACAAGAAAAAATAAACAAGAACAATAACAAAAAAGAAACAACAAAAGTGAAAATAGTATGTTTCAGTCTGCATTCAGACTCCATATTTCTTTTTCTGAATGTGGAGGGTATTTTCCACCATAAGTCTTTTGACATTGTCTTGGATCATTGCGTTGCTAAGAAGAACCAAGTCCACCACAGTTGATCATCACAAAATGTTGTTGATACTGGGTACAATGTTCTCTTGGTTCTGCTCATTTCACTCAGCATCTATTCATCTAAGTCTTTCCAGGTTTTTCTGAAATCCATCTGCTTATCATTTCTTATAGCACAATAGTGTTCCATTATATTCATTTACCACAACTTGTTTAGCCTTTTCCCAATTGACAGGCATCCCCATAATTTCCAATTCTTTGCTACCACAAAAAGAGCAGCTATAAATATTTTTGTTCATGTGGGTCCTTTTCCCTTTTTCATGATCTCTTTGGGATACAGACCTACCTAGTAGTATTATTGCTGGGTTAGAGGGTATGCACATTTTTAAAGCCTTTTGGGCATGGTTCCAAATTTGTATTGTGATGTTTAAAATCTAAATGTATGGTCACCTTTAATTAGAAGTTTTAGCACCAGTCTTTGGGCATTAAGCATTTATTAAAGCATACTAGGTATTAGTAAAAAAGGAAAACACATGGAGTTCAGAAAGTTAAGAAAAGGCCTATCTAGGCTAGAGTTCCAGCCTGGTCTGGTTCTTCCTCAAGTCCTCCACCACGAGTCTGCTTTGACCACAAACTCCCCTCAAACTGAGTGTGGAAGCTTTTTATAGGTCTGAAGCAGAGGTGGTCCTTACACACTGCTTCATGTTGATTGGTTAGTGTCATCTAAATCCATTGGTTCACTGGACTTGAAGGTAGTCTTCAGTTGAGTTCAAAGTCCTTAGCTTCTGAGAACAATACCTTCTTAAGGGCCAGCCAGGTGTGGTTACAATCTAATTAACTTGAAGTAGGCTAATCAGCAAAGTCAATCACTCTCACTTAATTCAATCAGTTTAAATTAATCTCCAGGTGAGCCTTTGAGTATCTGCCAAATCCCATTATTTTCTCACAGTATGTCTGTTTTATATACCTATATATTCAGGGTGACGTAAAAATTTCTTGGGCAAAAAGGGGTTGTGAGTGGGAAAAGTTTAAGAAGCCCTGGCCTAAAGCCCTGAGAAATTAAGGGACTCACCTAGGTCACACAGTTAATGTTGTCAGAGGGGGAACTTGGAACTAGGTATTTCTGAATTTAAAGCCTACTCTCTAGTCACTACAGTTGTTGCCTCTCTTTGCAAACCACAAATTTCTATATTTCTATATAAATTTCTATGTATATAAGAGAATTGGAAGTGGAGATAGGAAGATGTGAGATCCTATGATTTATTGTGAGTAAGATAATCTGCCAAAGCATTTTCAATAGCAGATATCACCCAGCTTCCATCTAAATTGGGGGTGGGATGGGGGGGGGTGTTGTATGGTGCTGCTTATGTAGAAGGAGTTACTCCTGAATGAACTACAGAATGCTGAGTACTACACTGTGGACCTGTGTGAGGAACATTTGGTTCCAGAGACATTCTGGGGAGACACATGTGGAGAGAGAAGCTATGGACATGTAGAAGAAGCCAGGTCATTATCATGTCTAGGTTTCTATTTAGTCAAATGATATAATATTTGTAAAAAACAAAAAATAAACAAACCAAAAAACCACTTAAGGCAATGCCTAGCACATAGTAGGATCTATATAAATGCTTATTTCATTCCCCTTCCCTTCTAACTTGCCTCCCTATAAACTCTGAAGAGAGGGCTTCTCTTCCAGTTAAATTGGACCCTCTCCTCTTGGTTGAAAGGTACTCTTATCTCACCCTCAGCTGAAGAGCTCATTTAATGTTGTGTAATTTTGGTTGTCTCTTCTAATCTCTATAACTTACCTCGACTCAGTTTTTGCTGAGATGAATGGATTTTGTCACTATTGATTGATATCACTATTTGTGATGGTTTTTTGTACAACTAGCATCTGGTGAAAAGGAGCTAAGCTGTAGATGGTTAAACTGAGGAAGGGCTTTTCTCTCCCTCTAAGAATCATCAGGGAAGTTACTTTTTTTCTGAATCTATCATCTTCTAGACTACCAATATTTGAAGGGGCAGATAGATGTGATTTTTGCTTGATACCTTTCTTACAGACTGGAATAAGGAGCATCCAGCATGCTCTTCTCTATAGAACTGGACTAGGCCTTTATTTATGCCGTATTTATATGTTTAGACAGCCCATATAGACGTCTGTACAGCTACTACGTAGTTTTAATTATAAAATGTTCTTTAAAATCAAAGGAATGCCCATCAATTGTGGAATGGCTAAACAAGTTGTAGTATATAATTGTGGCAGAATATTATTGTGCTATAAGAAATAGCAAACAGGAAGATTTCAGAAAGGCCTGGAAAGACTTATATGAACTGATATACAGTGAAGTGAGCAGAACAAGGAGAACATTGTGCACAGTGACAGCAGTATTGTTCAATGAAGAACTGTGAATGACTTAACTATTCTCAGCAATACAATGATCCAAGATAATCCCAAAGGACTAATGACAAAGCATACTATCCACCTCCAAAGAAAGAACTGTTATGAATTGAACAAAGACTGAAGCATGCTATTTTTTACTTTCTTTCATTTTTTTCTTTTTTTCAAGTTTTCCTTTTTTGGATAGTATTTTTTTCCAATTACATGTACAAGATACTTTTTTTTTTTTTTAGTGAGGCAATTGGGGTTAAGTGACTTGCCCAGAGTCACACAGCTAGTAAGTGTTAAATGTCTGAGGTCGGATTTGAACTCAGGTACTCCTGAATCCAGGGCCGGTGCTCTATCCACTGCGCCACCTAGCTGCCCCTAAACATTCATTTTTGTAAGACTTTGAGTTCCATTTTTTTCTCCCTCATTCCCTTCCTTCCCCCTTCCCAAAGCCAGTGATCAATACGATATAGGTTATACATTGCAATCATGTTAAACATATTTTCACATTAGTCATGTTGTGAGAGAAGAATCAGAACAAAAGGAAAAAAACACAAGAAAGAAGAAACAACAACAACAACAAAACAAAAGTGAAAATAGTATATTTCATTCTGCATTCAGACTTTCTGGATTCATTCTCTTTCTGGATGTGGAGAGCATTTTCCATTATGAATCTTTTGGCATTGTCTTATTCAAGTTTTCTTATACAAAATGAATAATATGGTAATGTTTTAAATAATTGTATGTGTATAACCCATATCTGATCGCTTACCACCTCTGGGAGGGGGAAGAAGTAAAAGGGAAGGAGGGAAAGAATTTGGAACTCAAAATTTTAAATAAAAATGTTTATTATTATTAAAAAATATTCTTTAAATAAAGAACAAGTGAAATAGCTGAAGGAATATTTAATGAACATGCCCAGGCTATGCCAATATAATAAACATGGTAATATTACCAGAGTTAACTTATAGATTTAATGATAGGTCAGTCAAACAAAAGCATATTTTTCAGTTAGATAAAATAACAAAATTCACTTGAAGGAACAAAAGATCCAAAATATTAAAGGAAATAATGAAAATGGTAGGAATAAAGGGAGAATAAGACTTCTGGACATCAAACTATATTATAAAGCAGAAATAATCAAAACCACTAAGTATTGATTAAAATAGAAAATAAATCAGTAGAATTCATTAGGTAAGGAAGAATCTGAAATAACTGAACTCAATAAATATTCTATAAGTCTGAAATCATAAATTACCTAGGAAATAATTCCTTATTTGATAAGAAGTTCTGAGAACATAGGAAAGCAGTAATGTCAGAAATTAGTATTATGCCAAAATAATATGCCATATTCCATGGTAAATTCAAAATGGATATGTGACCTGAATGTAAAAGATTATACTATTAGAAATAAATGAAAAGTAGATAATACCTTATACAGTTATAGGTAGGTGATGAATTCTTATACAGTCAAGGGGTATAAATAATTTCAAAAGAAAAGTAGATACTTTTGCTTGCATGAAATTTGAAAAGTTCTGCACAAACAAAATTAATGCATCTAGCTTAAGAAGGGAAGCTCTAGATTGGGGAAATATTTATATAAAGTAATAGTGATAAAGGTTTGACATCCAAGATACATAGACAACTAACAGAAATATATTGGAGCAAGAGCCATTCTCCAATAGAAACATAGGTCAAAGGATATGAGTAGTATTTCACATCATAGAAGAATTGCAAACTATTAATAAGCATATGAAAGAATGCTTCTAATCATTAATGTCAATAAAAATTCAAATTTAAAAGAACCTGAGGTTTCACTTCACACTCAGTGAATTGATAAAGATGACAAAAAGATGAAAATAGCATTGGAGGAGGTTGTGGAAATATATATATAGGAATATATTTTTAATAGAGCTATAAATGAATAAAATCTTTCTGGAAAGCAATTTGGAATTATGCAAATAAATGACTGCAATGTCTCTTTCACACAAAGCTTTTAATGGTAGGTATATACCCCATGATAGCCAGTGATCAAAAAAAGTATCCATCTAAACCAAAATATAGTAAAATTTTTTGCAATAGCAAAGAAGTAGAAATAAAGTAGGTATCTGTTTGACTGGGGAATGGTTAAACGACATGTAGTATGAATATAATGGAATATTACTTTACTGTAAGAAATTATGGAAGTGCCAGATATACAGAAGAATAGAGAAACTTGCATAAACTGATGTAAAGTGAAGTAAGTAAAGCCAGGAAAACAATATGTAATGATTTCAACAATGGAAATGGAAAAAATGACCAGCACAAAACAATAAAAAAAGAATATTTCAAATTTTAAAGAATGAACTTGATTCCAATGAAGAAATTTTAAAAAGATACCTCTGGGGGCAGTTAGGTAGCACAGTGTATAAAGCACCGGCCCTGGATTCAGGAGGACCTGAGTTCAAATCCAGCCTCAGACACAACACTAGCTGTGTGACCCTGGGCAAGTCATTTAACCCTTATTGCCTCTCAAAAAGAAAGAAAGAAAGAAAGAAAGAAAGAAAAAAAATATACCTCTTCCCATTGCTGTGCCATACCAGGGCCTGCCCCGCCCCCCCAATCCAATCCTTTGCAGAGGTATGCAAGTATGGAATATTAAATATGTCAGGGTTTTTTGGATGTTGATTGGATTTTCTGTCTCTTTTTTTTCTTTTTTAAAAAAATCTATTATATAGAATGGTTCTCTGAGAGAGTAAAGGGAAGAAGAGGAGCATAGGGAAATCTAAGCAATGTAAAAAAAATTTTTTTAAATCAATAAAATCTATTTTCCAAAAGGTCTTTAAGGAAATATTAGCTAGGAGGTTGATGATAATAGATTATATGATGCTTTATGAAAATATGGATTGTAACTTAAAGTTAAAGTATATGGTGTGAAATTTAGTATAAAAGGGATATGATCTCAAAGAGATGAGAGCTATATAGGACCATCTAAACAAATGAAATGTTAGGAGAAAGAATGATTTACACGTGGGAACTGGCCATTTGACAGTGTACCAATATGGCTTTTGAAACACAGGAAGCTTTGCTCAGCATTTGCTTTAAGAGAGGAAGAAAACTTTCAAAGTTGTAATGTAGGAAATCAACCAGAGAATATTCAAATAGCCACAATGTGCCTAATACTTTGAAAGTTTCCTGATTTTCATATGTATACCAATGCTGAGTGGTATTTCCTGTCTCAGGCTAAAGAAACAAACGGGATTAGAAAGTCTAATAAGAAGCATCAGTATCAGCTGCAATGGTTAGGACGCTGAAACAGTGACTAATACTTGAAAAACTGTTTTGAATTTTGATCCTAAAATGAGCCACAGGGACTAAAACCTCAGTATATAAATGTTTATGAAATACATACATGAGTGTATTTATCACCATAACTCTGATTTTTCATGATTAAACACTTGGATTTTTCCACTGGATTTTTTTTTTAACTCTTGCCTGGAATATCCTTTACTATAAAGATTGTTTATTTTCTTATCCCTGATACTGAGTTCATTAGCTACTACATATTAAAAGGTTATGCTAGGCTATAGAATCAGGAAAATTACAGCTGGAATAGCCCTATTAGGTCACTTGGTCTCTCTTCTTTCAAAGCAGGACAGTTTCCCAATAGTATGTTCTCAAGCTTTTTGCAGTCTCATTTTAAATTACCTAAACGACAGGGCTATTACCACTTCCTTTGGGAGATTATTCTGCCATCTAATAGACCTCTCTGCTGGGATATTTTTTTCCATGATATTCAGCCTAAAATTTCCTTTGCTTAATTTCATCCCATTATTCCTAGTTATCCCCTTTGGACCACCCTATGCAATTCTTCACAGAGGGCTGCATGCTGCCCTAGTCAACAAGAGAAGGAGCCCTCTGTCAGAATCCGTTAAAGAAGAAAATCTTATACACAGACTCAAGCTGCCTACCCTAAAAGAACCAGGGGAGTAAACTCTCAGAACTCACTACATGATCGCTCCAAAAAACCTCCTTATAGAACCAGGGTTTGGGCCTCATAGCCCAGAGTAATAATCAAACCTCTAATACTTTAAATTCTATTGAGTGATTCTTTCCCCCAAAGGATAAAATGAGAGTTGAGGGGAAGCAGGAAATACTGGTTTTCAGGATGGGTAGAAGGGAATTGTTTATTCAAGTTGAAGCTTTATTTTGAAAAAGCTCATGATGATGTCTCTTAACCTTCAGTTTATCAAGTAACAGACTCTTAGAGTTGGAAGGGATCTTAGTTGTACAATGGAAAAGAACACTGGGTTTTGAATGAGAAGATCCTGCTTCTGCTACTTGCTACCTGTGTCACCTTGGGCTAGTTAATGAATTTTCTCAGCTTTAGTTTCCTCATCTGTAAAATTAAGAGGTTGGACTAGATAACCTCTAAGGTTTCTTCTAGTCCTAAATACATAATCAGACGAGCTATGAACCTATGGGTCAATCCAATGTCTGTGCCTGACAGGATTCATGACAAGTAGTCATCCAGCCTCTGTGTGATTCTGTCCAGTGGTGGGAGACTTACTAACTCCTAAAGAAGCCATTTCCATTTTTGGACAGTTCTAATTGTTAAGAAAAAGACAACTTATATTGGTGAGCTAGATTCTGCCTTGGATTTTCCAGTGCACATACAGAGAAAGATTAGACATTCCAAAACTTCTTGTTCAACTTTCAATAGTTTGTGTACTGATGTGAGTTGGACTCATTGTGATACCTGATGAGGCAGAAGGGCCTGGGACTAACTTATGTATATTAAATAGAACATGTATGCATAGAAGGTTTTCTGTCATGAAAAATTCTTATGGCTTTCCCACACTTTTTGCACTCAATTCCTGTTGCCAAATGACTATCTCTACAAACTTGGGGATAGCCAGGAAAAAGCCAACTGAGGTTTCCAGTGAGTTCATTTCCCTCATATTTCCTAAATTGTGGAATCCTGATTGATGCTAGAGTGAATATGGAAAAAAATTCTCTTTTAGAAGGTATGGGTGGACAAAGAGATTATAAAAAAGGGAAAAGGACCTACATGTAAAAAAATATTTATAGCAGCTCTTTCTGTGGTGGCAAAAATTGGAAATTGAGGGAATATCCATCAATTGGGGAGTGGCTGAACAAGTTGTGGTATATTAATGCAATGAAGTACTACTGTGAAATAAGAAATGATGAGCAGGGTGATGTCAGAAAAACCTGGGAAGACTTACATGAACTGATGATACAGAGTGAAATGAACAGAAGCAGGAGAATACTGGACACAGTAACAGCAATGTAATGATCAGTTATGAATGACTTACCTCTTCTCAGCAATACAGTGATCTAACACAACTACAAAACACTCATGATGAAAAATGCTATCTACATCCAGAGAGACTCTGAATGCAGATAATAGCATACTATTTTTACTTTCTTTTTTTGGTGTTTTTTTTCTATTTGTTTCTTTTACAGCATGACTAATATGGAAATGGTTTTACATGATTGCACATATGTAACCTATATCAAATTGCTTACTGTTTTAGGAAAAGGGGAGAGAGGAAGGGAGGGAGAAAAATTTGGAACCCCCAAATTAAAAAAAAAATAAATGTTAAAAATTGTCTTTACATATAATTGGAAAAATAATTGGAGAAAATGAAATACTATTAATTTGGAAAATTTGGAATTAATAAATACTATAAAATAGTCTTAAATGGGAAAAAATAAAATACTATGAAAAGTAAAGGATTGGGGCAGCTAGGTGGAGCAGTGGATAGAGCACTGGCCCTGGAGTCAGGAGTACCTGAGTTCAAATCCGGCCTCAGACATTTAACACTTACTAGCTGTGTGACCCTGGGAAAGTCACTTAACCCTAATTGCCTCACTTAAAAAAAAAAAAGTAAAGGATGGGGGCAGCTAGGTAGCACAGTAGATAAAGCACTGGCCCTGGATTCAGGAATACCTGAGATCAAATCTGGCCTCAGACACTTGACACTTACTAGCTACGTGACCATGGGCAAGTCACTTAACCTTCATTGCCCCACAAAAAAATTAAATAAATAAAATTTTTTAAAAAGTAAAGGATAGATGGAGGGTGATGGTGGAAGTTAGGCTATGTAAAAACATAGGTATCAATAAAATTTATTTTTAAAAATAATGATTATGAAATAATTCTTGGAGTCAGCCATGTGTCTTTGCATGTACCTGATTATGTTTATCCTAGGAGGGAAATAGGAATTGGATCTACTACCATGACCTCTGCTAATTTTTTTTACATGCTTCAGTGTTAGTAAAAAAAAAATAGAAAAGAAAGTAGTTAATAACCCCACTGTTATTTTGTTGTTGTTGTTTTTGCAGGGCAATGAGGATTAAGTGACTTGCCCATGGTCACACAGCTAGTAAGTGTCAAGTGTCTGAGGCCAGATTTGAACTCAAGTCCTCCTGAATCCAGGGCCGGTGCTTTATCCACTGTGCCACCTCGCTGCCCCCTAACACCATTGATATTTATTGACTTTCTGTTAAGACAAGATGAAAAAAAAAGTTTCAGCAAAGCTCATAAATTGTAATTTCTTAAAGGTCTTTGTTACTCTTAAAGCATAGATCTGACCATATTACTCCCCTGTTCAAGAAGCTCTAGGGCTCCCTCTTGCCTCTAAGACAAAATAAAAGTTCCTTTACTTTGGCATTTAAAGCCTTCCCAGTCTGACTCCACTGTACCTTTCCAGGCTTACTGCATCCTCACCTTCATTTAGTCTATGTGCCAGGCAAACTAAACCTACTTGGTGTTCCCTGAACATGGTGTTCCATCTCCACTCTCAGTGCCAAATCGCAGATGGTCACCTATGCCAGAAAACACTGGTTCTTCACCTTTGCTTCATAAATTGCCTGGTTCCCTTTAAGGCTCAGATCAAGTGTCCTTTCCAGTTGTTCAGTTGTTTCTGACTCTTTGTTACCTCATTTGGGGTTTTCTTGGCAAAAATACAGGAGTGGTTTGCCATTTCCTTCTCCAGCTCATTTTACAGATAAGGAACTGAGGCAAACAGGGTAAAGTGACTTGCCCAGGGTCACACAGCTAATAAGTATCTGAATACAGATTTGAACTTCACCGTACCATCTTGTCCTCTCCTACAAGAGGCCTATCCTAGTCCTGAATGGAAGAGTACCTTTCCCAGTGATGGCCATATACTCTGTTTGCAATTTTTTGCTACCACAAAAGTACTGCTTTAAATATTTTGGAATCTGTAAAAACTTTCTGTCTGTCTTTGACCTCCTTGGGTGTATCCTAGCAGTTAGATCTGTGAATCAAAGAGTATGGACATATTAGTCACTTTTATAAGGCCATAAAATCTTTCAAAGAGGAGAAGAGCAGGTATTATTATCCTTTTAATAAATGGAGAAACTGAGGCGGTAAGAGGTGAGGTGACTTCTTACCTGGGATTGTAAAGTTGTATGTAAATAGGCCACATTCCCATTCTTATCTCTTCTTAGTTGCTAGTACTATGATTGACCCCCAATTATTTCATATATATTTTTTATTTACTTATCAGTATGCATATTGTTTGCCCTTTAAGATTGTAAATACCTTGAGGACAGGGACTGGTTAATTTTTCTTTTTTAACTTTGCCTTCCCAGTACCTTGTGCAGTATTTAGTAAAAGCTGGTTGAATTGAGGGAATGAATGAACAATGAATGAATGGATGGATCCCCATATGCCAAAGATAAGAGCTGCCTCTACCTTGGGGTATTACTTGGGGAAGATATCCCTAGAAGTATAGCCTTGTTTCTTTTCTTTTCTTTTTTTTTTTTTAGGCAACTGGGGTTAAGTGACTTGCCCAGGGTCACACAGCTAGTAAGTGTCAAGTATCTGAGGCTGTATTTGAACTCAGGTCCTCCTGACTCCAGGGCTGGTGCTCTATCCACTGCACCACCTAGCTGCCCCTCCTGTTTCTTTTCTAAAAAATTTCTAGTCTTTGAAATCTTAATCCCTTGCACTTAGCAGATGTTTTAGAAATGTGTATCGAATTTATTTGAATATAAAAATGAGAATTGATAGGGATGATTACCTTATTTCTAAATTAAAGAGACAGTCTAGGGAGAGAGAAAGGATGGGACAATCATTTGAAGCAAAAGAGCAAACTATATCTTAGCTGACTCACAAGAATTGTGCTGTCTCTTCTCAATACATTGAAATAAATGGAATGTTGACTGTAGGGTTGAACTCCAATGGCATTCATTTCAGTTGAGCATGCACACATGCAACCCAATACTTGGCAAATTAAAATACTTGACTTTGGGTAGAATAAGATAATATGTTAATAAAACAACATCTTCAACAACCAGAGGCCTCTGTAATAGGATATGGGCCTTTTGGTATTTAGGTTACCAGGTCAGAGCTGGCTCGGGTTATTAGTGACTAAAAGCTTCTGTTACGTGAAGGTTGTTTGGCAATGAGAAATAGCAATAATGATGCCTTAGATTTATAGAATGCTTTCCCTTCCAAGTATTCAGCCTGTGTTTATACTTGCTATTTGATTCATTTCCATCTTTAAAATCTTATTTTATTGATAGCTTTTGTTTTCACATCACCTTCATTTCCAAATACATCCTTCTCTCCCCCATCCAGAAAGCCATTCCTTGTTTAAATTTTTTAAAAAAGTTTAAAAAAGAAAGAGAATAAAGCAGTTCATCAAAACCAACCAACATTTCAAACATGCCTGACACTATATGGAATATTCCACACTCATACCCCCTCACCTCTCTCTGCAAGGAAGGGAAAGAGGTTTATTTGCTTATTCTTTCTCAAACTTTGTCACAATAATTGCAGTCTTCCTTCCTTCCTTCCTTCCTTCCTTCCTTCCTTCCTTCCTTCCTTCCTTCCTTCCTTCCTTCCTTCCTTCCTTCCTTCTTTCCTTCCTTCCTTCCTTCCTTCCTTCCTTCCTTCCTTCCTTCCTTCCTTCCTTCCTTCCTTCCTTCCTTCCTTCCTTCCTTCCTTCCTTCCTTCCTTCCTTCCTTCCTCCCTTCCTCCCTTCCTCCCTTCCTCCCTTCCTTCTTCTTTTTATAGTGTGTAAATTGTTTTCTTAGTTCTGCTTCCTTTACTCTATTAGTTGATGCATCTTTCTATCCTTCTTCATATTTGTTGTTTCTTATGAAATAGTAATATTCCATTACATAAATGTACCACGACTTGTTTAGCCACTTAAAGGTTTGCAAAGCATTTTACATGTATTATCTCCTTTGACCCCCACAATAACCCTGTGAGATAGGTGCTATTATTAGACTCACTTTACAGGTCTGGAAACTGAGTCTGATAGCAGTTAAATATCTTTGCTAGGGTCACACAGTTAGCAACTGAGGCAGGATTAAAACTCAGGTCTTCCCTAACTACAAGTCCATGCCCTTCTCAACTGATGGGCATCTACTCTATTTTTAGTTCCCTGCTACTACAAAAACGTAATTTGGATATTTTGTTGTCTGTGAAAACTTTCTTTCTATCTTTGATATTCTTGAAGTATATGCCTATCAGTTGGATCTCTAAATCAAAGTGCATGGATTGTATTAGTGACTTTAATAAAGTCATAAAATCTTTCCAACAGGAGAAAAACAGGTGTTATTATCCTTTTAATAAATGGAGAAACAGAGGCACTGGAGAAGCAAGGTCACTTACCTGGTATTGTATAAAGAGGTCAATAGAATAGGTGGGATTCTCACATTCTCAGTATAGGGGCTGCTCTACTTTGAGCACAGGAGTCCTGAGCATTGCCTACAGTTTGCCTACAGGGAGTTAGGTGGCACTATGGATGGAGCGTTAGCCTTGGAGTCAAGATGTCCTGAATTCAAATCCATCCTTGACTGTGTGATCCTGGGCAACTTAACCACTGTCTGCCTCAATTTCCATTATCTGTAAAGCTGAGATAATAATAGCATCTACCTCCCAAGGTGGTCATGAGGATAAAATGAGCCAATCTTTGTAAAAACTGAAAGCACTATGTAAACACTAGCTATTGTTGTTGTTATTCAGGACACTGCTGTGCTATAGTGAAAAGGAACATAAGCAATACCAGCTGCCCCTCCCCCCCCCCCCCTTAGCTCTCTCCAAGCAGAGAAGTCAAACTGAGGGATTTAACTGCCAAATACCCGTCTAGGGATAGCTTCTAGAAGGCGGTTCTGTCAGCCCGGGGCAGGATGAGGAGCCCTGAGTTCGGCTGTAGGCCCTCATTCTCCTTGGCTGTCACATCGCTTTGGTACCACATTCATTAGAACAGGAAGAAGAAGGAAAATTAGACTTTCAATGAACCACAGTTTCTTGGCAGGGGAAATCACAGGCTCTGGTTAAATGCCACCCCCAAATGAGTGCATCTTCTGTGCTAGATGAGTGACTACCCCCTGACAGTCAGACATGGTTTCCCAACATTCTGATTCAAAGCTTTCAGAAAGCCTTCAGATGGAGCGACTAAATGTGACCTAGCCGTGGCCATGGCGCAGACAAAGGTCAGGCCTATTTTAATCTATGAAGTATGGTTAATTCTCCAAGACAATGCCCTTGTTGTCTGGTTTCCTGCTATTTTCAGGGAGATTCACAAGCCTAAAACTCTTTCATCTGGGGGTGGGATAGTGTCCCTCCCCTTTAAAAACTTGCTCATGAGCTAAAATTGTTGCCAACCTGAATTCTTTCTCTGTGGAATGTCTTCCCATAGACGTCTCCACTCTTTAGGCTGTGATCCTCCCATAACTTCCTCTGGAAGACGTGAGTCAGGTCAGGTCTGATATCTTCGATCTCCTGAGAGAAGTCAGAGAGCTGTGACAAAGGATGACGTTGCCCTTGGGATGTTCTCAGGGACAGTTTTCGAGCCAAGAAATCAGGACAGCTCAGGTGTCTGCTGGGACATGGTCTGCCTCCAGGATCAAATATAAAATCTTATGGGAGGTGGGAGAGGAAAAATTTACACGATAACTTTATTATATATTTTAATTTATAAATTTTTATTATGATATGTTAAAGAAATGCTTGTTTTATTCCATAAATTAAAAATTAAATGAATAAAAACAATTTTAAAATCTTATGTTTATAGGCCTTCATAACCTGGGCCATTTCAACCTTTTCAGTCTTTTCACACCTTATTCCCCTTCACATACTCTGAGACACAGCGTTGTTCCTCCCATCTCCCCAAACCTAGTCTTTTCACTGATGGTCCCCCATGCCTGGAATTCTCTTCCTTCTCATATCTATCTCCTAATTTCTCTGTCTTCCTTCAAGTCTCAACTACTATTCCACCTTCTGCAAGAAGCCTTTCCCTGTCCCTCTTAATTCCAGTGCCTTTTCTCTGACACCATCCCCAATTTATCCTGTATATAGCTTGTTTGCATTCTGTCTCTCCCATTGGACTGTGAGCTGCTGGAAAGCAGGGATCTTTTTTTGCTTTGTATCCCTAGCATTTGGCTCAGTGCCTTACACATAGTTAGTGTTTAATAAATACTAATTGATTGACCATTAGAGCATCACATGGGGGTTAGTGCTATATATATTTTCTGTCATGATATCTGGTAACATTTCAGGCCATTCCTTTCATAAATAGAGTTAATAGCATTAGGAGTTCCTTTCATTTCTTTGTTTTTTGTTTTGTTTTTTGTTTTTAGTGAGGCAATTGGGGTTAAGTGACTTGCCCAGGGTCACACAGCTAGTAAGTGTTAAGTGTCTGAGGCTGGATTTGAACTCAGGTACTCCTGACTCCAGGGCTGGTGCTCTATCCACTGCGCCTCCTAGCTGCCCCAGGAGTTCCTTTCATTTTTTAATGCTACATGGCCTCAGTGTAGGCAGAATGATCTTGAGTCTTGTTTTGAGTGGCTGCCCTCACATCTGTGGCTTATTTCAAATAGATCAATTCTAAAGTCTAAAGAGCTTGTTATCCAGTTTGTACATTATCCAGATGTTTTTGGTTTGCTTTTTTTGCATTCTCTTTTTCTTTGTAGCTGTAGCTATATGATAGTCAGCATGCTGTAGTGGGTTCGAACCTCCTGCCACCATTTCTCAGATGTCTGACTTTAGGATCACAGATTGGAAGCTAGAAGGAACCTCAGAGGCCATTCAATCCAACTCTCTCCTTTTACAGGTGAGGAGACTGGGGCCCACTGAAGTGAAGTAAAGTGACAGCTGGTAAGCATCTGAGACAGGATTTGAATTCAGGTCCTTGTGAAGATTAGATAAAACCATGTATGGAAAGCACCATTCAAATGGTCTCAAAAGGAAAACTGGAATAGTAGATGGAGTCTGGAAGATGTGGATTCAAATTCCTTCTCAGATTATTGCTTGGTGGTGTGAGCCAGGAAAAAAAAGGATAGAACAATTGCTGATTCAGCATTGGTAGAGGGAGTCTCTATACTGGGAGTTCCCCAAGCTGATAAAATCATACATTTGGGACCAAAAATATATACATAGATGGTCTGCCAGAATGGATAGAAAACTGGCCTTGTGATACACATTGGCTGTATGACCTTGAACTAGTTCCTAACTCTCAGTGAGCTAAGCAACTCTTTAAACGCACACAGTCTCTGACCTCAGAGAATTTACAGTCCAGTAGGGGGAGGTTAAGATCCCCACAGGTATTTTGGTAAGGACAGGAAAAAAGGTTCTGAGCACTGTGGGCTAAACTAGTTCTAAGGGGACACAGGAAGTTTTCATATTTTCTAAAACTATGAAATGAAATTTTGACTTCATACTCTAAAGCAGTGTCAACGTCAGGCTGCTTGATTTTCTGTGTGGTGGAAACTAAAAAAAAACACCAACCACCAAAAACCACAACAACAAAAAACCCCACGTTTTTCTGAATTTTCCTGTTTAAAAAAAAAAAAGTAAGAAAAAGTCCCCAAAGTCAGTGAGAAACTCTGGTATGTTGCCCTTTTCTTTTGTTTATAAGAGGAAATGTGAACTCCATGATTGTTCCACACATTCTGGCCACTTCCCTAAATCAAAGAAAAAAAAAAGAGCTCCAGAAAACACGGCTCTGGGGCATGTTTTCATATCTAAAGGTCAGTGACCAAGGATCCTTCAACTTACCATGAGGAAGTTGGAGAGCCCTGTTACCAAAATACAAGAAGCTATGGAAAATACAAATGGGACATGAATTTGAGGACTGAGAATTAACCTTTGCGGGTTTTAGTGCTGATGCAAATATTCTGTTTTCAAAATAACTTCGTAGCTGAAGCCTGAAGGCCTTTGGATTTTTAGCTTGTGTGAGCCCCCACAAAACAGAGGGGAGGACTGGGACAATTTGTTTACTAATTTGATTAAAAGAAAACTGCAAATGATCAACACATGATTTCTATCCTCGGGCAGTATTTTTGTATTATTGTTATTAATAATAATAGCTAACATTTTTTATAGTGGTTACTATATACCAGACACTGTGTTAAGCACTTTAGAATGATTATTTTCTCAGCAAAGATACTGAAGTAGTTTTCCAGTTCCTTCTTCAGCTCATTTTACAGATGAGGAACTGAGGCAAATAGTGGTTAAGTGACTTGTATGCAGTGCCTGGTACATAGTAAGACTTAATAAATGCTTGTTGACTGACTGAATTATCCCAAAATGAAATGAAACAATTACACGGTGATTTTAAGCTGTAGGGAAAAAAAAAAAACCAAACCCAAACCCTGTTGTGGTCCTAAATTAGCTATTGAAGGTATGTAAAGTCCTGAATTTTCTGTCAAAAGGCCTTAAATCTCCACATTGTGTGTTTCATAGTTTATTTATCATGATTTATAGCTATTCATCAGCATTTTCCTGTTGCTGTAGTTTATCTTATCCATTGGAGACCAGGCGTCCCCACTTTATGAGTTCAGAGAATGGAGACAAGGGATTAGCACAGGACTGGAGAATCTTAGAGGAGAGAAGGGACCTCTCAGGTGTTTCTGCTTTTCCCATTAGTGAAGATGGTAGAAATGAAGAAAATCTTTCAACCAGTGATGCAGAAGGATGAAAGAAGGTGAGGAAGTCCTGAAATAGTCATCTGAGCTGTCAGCTGATGTGTCATCTGAGTATTGAGATGAAAGGAAGCAAAAGGCCAGTGTGTATTTATGCTTTCGTTGTTTTACTAGTTTTTTCATCTTTCAAATCAGACTATGATTAAAAAAAAAGAAAGAAAGAAAAAGAAAAATACCTTATTTGCCTGGAGGCAGGATCTACTAAACATAACTTCTTCAAATAGTGAAATTTCCAGTAGAAATCTAGACATGCCCCCCCCCCCAAAAAAGGAAGATACTCATGAGTTGCAAGAACAAGACAGGAAGCAATTGAAATAAACCTTTTTTTCCCTTTTTTCCTTTCTCTCTTTTTTCTTTCTTCCTTCCTTTATCCTTTTCTTTCTTTGTTTCTTCCTTCCTTTTTTCTTCCTTTCTTTCTTTTTCTTCTTTCCTTCTTTCCTTCCTTCCTTCCTTCCTTCCTTCCTTCCTTCCTTCCTTCCTTCCTTCCTTCCTTCCTTCCTTCCTTCCTTCCTTCCTTCCTTCCTTCCTTCCTCTCTCTCTTTTTTTTCAATTTCCAGACTCAACTAAACATGAATTCTTTTTACTTTGCACTTTTGATTAATACTCTGCATACTGTTTACATACATAGTGATTTAGTTCAATCATTTCATTTTCTAAAAGTTCCGCTACTAACTAAAGGCTACACTTTGGGCAAGTTTCTGCACCTTAGTTTTCTCATTAGTATACTGCAATGATAATATTACTTGCATGTCTGCTTCTATTGACATTCAGCCTAATGTTTCTCCACCACATTCACCCTGCTATGATTCCTATATGTCTTCATATGGGTATATCTTCTTCTTGTACAATGCTATTCACACCCTAACTCTACCTTATATCTATCTTATTTTTTAAAAATACCTTTCCAAAGACACATTCTAGTCATGAGGTCTCCTACAAAATCTATGTCTATAGCTATGTAATGATTGGAATGACGACACCTACTGGAGACTTACTATAGGAAAGCTCCACCATGAGGAGAATGCCTCAGAGGGCAAGGCCATGTGGCTTTTCCTTGGCATCAGGAAGTAACGTTTGCGCATGGGTACTGTCCACCAAGGCTACCAGCCAATCAACTTGAGGAGCCTCCCATTTTCTGGGAGGGGACAGGAAGGAGGAAGGAGGGCCTGTGAGGAGAGCTCTCTCCTTTTTTGGTTGCTGACTTGATGGTGGTGGTGGCGGCAGAGGATTTCACAGGAAATTTGAGGAAAGATAGGAATGCCAGGCTGTTGAAATTCTGTTCTCAATCTTTCTCTTTCTATCTTTCAATAAACCCTTAAAAACCTAAACTCGTTTTATCAGTGATTTTAGTCAGTTTCCCCCAAACTGGGGGAACAGATTAGAACCCACATTTAGAATCTTAAATTACACAGCTACCTTATTGAGACCAATAATGTCAATTTTGTCTTTTTTTTATATGTGTTTTTTTTTTTGGTGGGGCAATGAGGGTTAAGTGACTTGCCCAGGGTCACACAGCTAGTAAGTGTCAAGTGTCTGAGGTTAGATTTGAACTCAGGTCCTCCTGAATCCAGGGCCAGTGCTTTATCCACTGCAACAACTAGCTGCTCCCAATCTGTCTCTTTACATTAGGATCTCTAGTATATTTTACTTAGTACCTATATTTTATGCATTTCTATACAACCATTTGAGACTAGAGATTTTATTACTAGCTCCTTTTTAAAACATTCTCCTGTAAATTCAGACTATATCAACTGCTATTCCTCTTCCCATATTAGGGTTATTCTTTATGGTATATAACTTGGCGGATAGACACAAAAAGTTTTCTCTTTCCTTCTTTCTTTTCAAATCAAAATTCTTTTCATTAAATTTGAAAAGATTTTCAGAACTTGGTCCCTTCCTACCTTTCCAGTCTTGTTAAACTTTACTCCCCTTCATGAATGCTATGATCAAGTTGTACTTACATACTTAGATGTTCCTCACACAAGACACTCTATGTTCTGCCTCTGTGCATTTTCATTGGCTATCACCCATGCCTGGAATGTCTTCCCTCTTCTACTTCCTGGCTAACCCCATGACCAATCCCCATCCCCACCTCCCTTGGTATGTCTTCCCCCTGCAATTATATTACATTTAGACTACATATCTTATATGACCTTTTTGGCAGTAGGGGATGTATGAGGTGTATAGGGTTTTCATGGAGGAATAGCACATCTGATGTCAGAGCTTGCTGAGCCTTTCTTGGGGCTGCTCACCTTACCTGTGGTATCCACCTATCACCCAACTGTCATCTGTGGCTCCAAGAAGCTGTAGCATACACAATGGCCACACACAGCAAAAACCCTCTAGGCAGATGGGCTAAAGCAGGATGATGGTACGTATAGTCTTCCACCAGTTAGGGGGATGTCTATCCCAGGCATGTGAAAAATTCCCCTGGTGGAATGGGTAGATAAGAACAATTTGTTCCAAAAGCCATGAAGATAGCTGAAGCAGGTGCAATGGGGTGCTTAGAATTTGGTCAGACATGGAAGACACCAAGTTCATAAACTGCATCCCCTATCATCACCAGTCATCTTGACTATTGTTTTGTCACTGGATTTTGATGACCCCGGAAGACAGTGAGGCTGATGATTTTATGCAGCTCTGCCTTACTTCAATCCAATTCATACACAAGTCAAGACATCACTCATGATATCATCGATCCTCTTCAAAAACAAAGGACAGGGGCAGCTAGGTGGTGCAGAGGATAGAGCACCGGCCCTGGGGTCAGGAGGACCTGAGTTCAAATCCAGCCTCAGACACTTAACACTTACTAGCTGTGTGACCCTGGGCAAGTCACTTAACCCCAATTGCCTCACCAAAAAACAAACAAACAAACAAACAAAAGCCGAAGGACAAACAACATCTTTTATGAACTCAGTTATCTGCATGTTGTTTCTCCTATTACAAATTGAAATCCCCCCCCAAAAGTAAAATTAAATTAAATTTTTAAAAAATTGAAATCCTTAAGGGAAGGAAGGGACTATTCTTTGTTTCCTTTGTTTTGTTTTTGGCTTTCTGTGTACATATTGTTTGGTACATAGCAAATGCTTAATAAATGCATGTTGGATTCTTACTAATCCTTGTTAGGTATACTCCATCGTTAACCAGAAGCCTATCATTCCTCCATTTTAAAATGTTATTATCTAAATATCCAAATTCCATTATATATATATATATATATATATATATTTAGAATTTCCCCCAAGTTACATGTAAAACCAAATTCCATTCTTAAACACCATCTTTTTAAACAGATTTTCATTGTCCAGTTCTATATTCTAAATTACCTACATGGTCTACAGGAATCTCCTTTATCTGTACTTCCATATTTCCTTGTGCCTCACCCCTCTTAAACTTAGTCTCCATCCTTACAACAACCCCTCCCCAAGTCATTATAATCTTCACTGTTTTACCAGATCATCATCCCTACTTTGATTTCTCTTTCTCTCTTCCAAATCTTGACCCAAATTAATCTATTTAATTCAACACTATATTCTATCCTTGAAACACTTGCCTTTTTGTCTTTTCATCCCTTATCCCCTTCCAAGATCCTTTTCCGCATGACTGGTACCATCTACCTTTCTATATTTCTGCTCCCAAACTGCTGAACAACATAGCTGTGAGAAAGTCACATGAGCATGCTGATTGAGTCCACTACAATTTTATATTATATAATCTAGACTGGGCCCTCACTGATGCATGCTAATCCATTTATTTTTCCTTTGCTAACTCTTCCTCACTCCTCAAAACATGTCCCTTTTCTTTTCTTTTCCTTTCCTTTCTTTTCTTTTCTTTTCTTTTCTTTTCTTTTCTTTTCTTTTCTTTTCTTTTCTTTTCTTTTCTTTTCTTTTCTTTTCTTTTCTTTTCTTTTCTTTTCTTTTCTTTTCTTTTCTTTTCTTTTCTTTTCTTTTCTTTTCTTTTCTTTTCTTTTCTTTTCTTTTCTTTTCTTTTCTTTTCTTTTCTTTTCTCCTTAAAGCAGGGAACTGGGTGATACAATTGATAGAGCACTGGACCTGGAGCTAGAAAGATTTGAGTTTAAATTCAGCCTCAGACACTTCCTAGCTGTGTGATCCTGGGCAAATCACTGCACCCCTGTTTCTCTCAGTTTCCTCAACTGTAAAATGGAAATAATAACACCTACCTCCCCAGATTGTTGTGAGGATCAAGTGAAAACATATTTGTAAAGCGCTTAGCACAGAGCCTGTCAACATACTAAGTGCTAGCTGTTATTATTATTATTATCATTATCAAATCACCTTCATCATCCATTCTCCCCTCTCTTTCACTAAAAACTAAAAACATTGGTCATTGATTAACTCCTACTCCACCTCAATCCGACACTTCAGATCACTTCATCAGCATCTAACATCCTCTCCTTTTTTACTCCAGTCTCAAAGAAAGGTGTGTGGCCCTTCTCTTTCTCAACACCAATCCTTTTGCTTAAGCTCTTGCTCCCATCCCCTCACATTTCCTCTAGAAGTCTGCCCCTTCCCTCATTCCCTTTCTCTCCTAACTTTTCAGCCTTTTCTTCTTTTTGTTCTCTGTCCCCACACCTTCTCAAATCTCCCCTATCCTTAAAAAAGCCTTCACCTGATCCTTGAGCTACCCTTCTATTTCTCCTTCCCTTCTTAGCCAAAATCCTAGAAAAATCTCCCTACTCATTGTCTCTACTTTCTCAACTACCACTCATTTCCAAACCACCTGCAATCTGACTTTCAACCCTCTCCACCTACACCCCTAACTGAAACCACTTTCTTCAGAGTCACTAGTGATCAATGTGTTGCAAATTCAATGGTCTTTTCTCAGGCCTCCTTCACTTCTCTTAAACATTTGACATGGCTAATTATCATACACTCCTTTGAGATATTCTCTTTTCCCTAGGTTTTGATGACACTGCTCTATTATGGTTCTCTTCCCGTTTATTTAATCCTTCCCAGTCTACTTTGCAAGTTCATCATCAGTGAACCACCACTTATGAATGGGTGTACACTGGACTCTGTCCTGGCTGTCCTCTTCTTTTCTCTGGTTTCTCTGTGTCTGGTTCTGTTTCTTTCTGTCTCTCTGTCTTAGTCTCTCTCTCTTTCTCACACATATCAGCTTCCATAGATTAAATCAACATCTCTTTAAAGATGATTTTTTAAAATCTACTTATCATTCCTTACTCTCTTTCTCTAAACTCAATCCCTGACTTTCCATCTGCTTCCTAGACATCTTCACTGGGAGTTCTAATGGGCATCTCAATCTCAACATGTCCAAAACAAAACTCATCCTTCCATCTCAACCCAATCCTTACTCCTTACTTTCTGAGGTTAGCATCACTCTTTTAGTCACCCAGTATCATACTTTTGTAGTCATCCTTTACTCATAGCCAATCATTTGCCATTTTGCTGATTCTATCTCCAAACATCTGTCCCATCTGTCTTTTTTCCATTCATACACAATCACTTTCACTTCTATGTCCCGCCTGCACTGCTTCCTAATTGCCCTTTCTGAATCCAGTCTCTCCCTACTTAAATTCACAAAATAGTAAAATTGATATACCTAAAGCACAGGTCTGACTATGTCTTTCTGCTGCTCAAGAAGTTCCAGTGGCTCTCTTGTATCTCTGGTTTAAAGTACAGAAGCCTTTGACATTTAAAGCCCATCACAATTTGACTCTAGCCTATGTATCCAGGCTGTTTCCATAACTTCCCCTCACATAGTCAACTTTCTAGTCAAATGGATTTACTTACTATTCCTCATACTCCACTTTCGATCTCCAATCTCTGTTCCTTTGTACAAGCCTGGAATATTCTCCCTCCTCACCTATTCCACAGGTCTCTTCAAGGCTCAGCTCCTTTCACTGCCTTTAAGAGGCCCTCCTGGAGGGTGGCTAGGTGATGCAGTGGATAAAGCACTGGCCTTGACAATTCCTAGCTGTGTGACCCTGGGCAAGTCACTTAACTCTCATTGCCTCGCCAAAAAAAAAAAGTAACTGGGATATATTTAATAAAATAAAATTAAAAAAAAAAAAGAGGACCTCCTGGATTAATAACTCTTATCTCCCTACCAAAATCTCTGTATTTATTCTATACATATTTGTATTTACATTTCTGAATACATGTTAAACACATACTATCTGTGTGATCCTGGGCAAGTCACTTAATTTGGTTTGCCTCAGTTTCCTCATCTGTAAAATGAGCTAGAGAAGGAAATGGCAAACCCCTCTAGTATCTCTGCCAAGAAAACCCCAAAAGGAGTTGTAAAGGGCTTGGACAGGACTGAAAATGACTGAACAACATGTGAGTATGTTAGGCATATAGATGGTTCAGTGGATAGATTTTTGTTATTTGTTTTTTGTTGTTTATTGTTTAATTGTAGATTTTTGTTTTCACCCTTGTCCTGACTCTTAATGTCAAAAGTCCTGATGTCTAATCATGTTCTCTCTTTCTCTCTCTCTTTCTCTCCCTCCCTCCCCCTTCCATGCCTTCCTCCCTCATTTCCTCTTTTTCCTTTCCTTCCTTCCTTCCTTCCTTCCTTCCTTCCTTCCTTCCTTCCTTCCTTCCTTCCTTCCTTCCTTCCTTCCTTCCTTCCTTCCTTCCTTCCTTCCTTCCTTCCTTCCTTCCTTCCTTCCTTCCTTCCCTCCCTCCCTCCCTCCCTCCCTCCTTCCTTCCTTCCTTCCTTCCCTCTTTCCTTCCTTCCCTCCCTCCTTCCTTCCTTCCCTCCTTCCTTTCCTTTTGTTCTTCCTCCAGAAAGCCATACTGTATTCCTCTCTATCAGTAATAACCTTTCCTCTCTCTTAACTTACCGAGCATTTTGTTTGAACTTTTCTGATACATTTATCACAGATTACCTTGTGCTAAATCTATTTGTATGTGGGCCATCCCTTCCTATGAGACTGTAAACATTATGAAGGCAGGAAACCTATATTATCTAATTTTGGTATCTTAACTCAGTGATCCTTACATGGTAGATGCTTTAAAAATGCTAGTTGGATTGAGCTCAATTGAATTGAATTGAGTTGAATTTAACTGTGATTAAATTTCTCATCTTCGTTTCTGCTTCTGAAACATAAAAGGGCTAGATCAGATGACCTCTAAGTTCCCTTTCAGCCAGCTCTAAAAAAACAAACAAACAAAACAAAACAAAATCCCATCCTGTGATTAGGGTTTAGATCATGGAGGGCATGATTTAATCCTTGTTAGCTCAGGCCTCCTGTGCCTGTTTAGCTATCTGTGAATTGTGCGTTCCCAGGCAAGCCCATCCAAACCACATGCCATGAGCTCATTCATTTGAACTTTTATAGTAATGCTTAAGCATTTATATAATGCTTTTCATCTTCAAAGCACTTGACAAACTTATGAATCCTCACAGCAGCACTTTGAGGTAGCTAAGTATCATTACCCCATTTTAAAACCAGGAGAGAGAGGGTTATGTTCCTTGCCTCTGGCCAAAGGAGGACAGATACCAGGCCTAGAATTAAAGTTGATTGCCTTCTACCTTCTAGGAGTGGAGTATCAATCCTTCTTGTTAAATCTCTTTAGGGTTAAGATATAAATGGCAGCTCTATATCTCCTCCAAACTTTCCTATTCCTTCTTTACGATGGTAAGACTATTTTTACTGAGTCAGATTCTCTTGGGGCTAGGCAAGATATGTTATGTACACCTACCTCTTGGTATGTTGGTGCACAATATCTACATACTTATGTTGGCAGAGAGATTCATTCCAAGGAGTTAGTAGAGGCGCTTTTAAAGAGCCAGCCGAGCAGCAGTCCCTCATTTTTCCCTCTAGCTCAGTCCATGTTTACTGTCTTAGGAATCCTACACAATTGAGAAGAGGCGAGGCTCTTTCAGATAATGCCAAACACATGGTGAACTTTGGCAGCCTTTGACCTTTAATAAAGAAAGAACTGTGACCACACACACTGATCCTGTCTCCAAACCCAGCCCCCAGAGAAATGAGTGCTTTAAGTGTGAGTCTTCAGTATCTATGTACTGAATAAACATCAGGGCCCAGATGAGGAAAGGGAAAGGTGAGGAGCCACCTACCATGGAAAGAACATGACTCTGGAGTCTACATTTGAATCTCACCTCTAAATGATGACTAATCCATTGACTTTGGGAAATAACTTCAACTAACTGAACCTCAGTTTCCTCATCTGTAAAATGTAGGGTTGTGTTAGATAGTCATGAGCAACCTTGCAAATTTAGACCTAAAATCTTCATAGTATTCACAGGATCATAGATTTAGGGCCAGAAGGGCCCTTAAGGACCATCATTGTTATTGTTCAGTCGTTTCAGTCATGTCCAACTCTTTGTGACCCCATTTGGGGTGTTCTTGGCAAAGATACTAGAGTAGTTTGCCATTTCCTGTTCCAGCTGATTTTATAGAGGAGGAAATTGAAGCAAACAGTGTTAAGTGACTTGCCCAAGGTCACACAGCTAGGAAATGTCTGAGGCCTGATTTGAATTCAAGAAGACTCATCTTTATGATTTGAGGGCCAGAACTCTATCTATTGCACAACCTAGCTGCACTTAAAGGCCTTGGGGTACACCTTAATTTTGTAGATTAAGAAACTAAGACATGCAGGGTTTAAGTGACCTTTCCAGCTAGTATATGAAGCAATATATGAACCCAGCTCTTCTTGGCTCTAAATATAGTATTTTTTCTTTGTTTCTTTCTTTCATCCTTCCTTCCTTCCTTCCTCCCTTTCTCCTTCCCTTCCTTTCTTTCTTTCTCTTCCCTCCTTTTTCTTTCTTTCACTCCCTCTCTTTCCCTTCCTTCCTTCCTTTCTCTCTCTCTTCCTTCCTTTCTCTTTCTTTCACTCTCTTTCTCTCTCTCTCTTCTCCTTCCTTCCTTCTTTCCTTCCATGAGAAAATAATGGGGTTTTGGGACTCGCAGAGGCCCCCGCTTGAGGGCTTAACCCAGAGATCCTTGCCTGACCTTTCTTAAGGCCAACCCACAGTCAGGAGAATTTCAAGGGAAATGTAGAATGGCCTTGCTGATTACCTACAGGAAGTTACCTCACTCAAAACCACACCTACCTGAAACCTTTTCCTCTCAGAGGGTCTGCCCTCCAAACTATGACATCAGCATGTACAGAGCCAAACTACCCTCAAGTCCAATAAACCAATAGATTTGAATGATGCTAACCAAATAGCTTTGAGCAGTGTGAAAGGGTAGGCTTTCCTCCTGACCTCAGTGAGCTTACACTCTTGCAGACTCTTTTCCCCCTGGAACACTGGAGGGAACAGATGTGCTTTCACTTGCTCTCTATCATAGATAGGCCTTATTAACTTTCTGAGCCATGTGCTCTATCTTTCCTAATATTTAATATGCTTTAATAAATGCTTAATTCCCCAAACTGGTGCTTTAGCCTCTAATTTCTAAGTAGCAATATATCAGAAATCCCAGCTAAGTTCCCTAACACTTGGGACATAGATAGGGCACCCCATAAATTTTTATGCACCTTTTTTTCCATTTGGCCAGATGAATTTTTTAAGGTATTGTTTTCTTCAGTGAGATTATGCACCTTTTTTTCCATTTGGCCAAATGAATTTTTTAAGGCTTCGTTTTCTTCAGTGAAATTATGTGCTTCCTTTTCCAAGCTGCTGATTCTTTTTTCATAGTTTTCTTGTTTTGCTTTCATTTCTCTCCCCATTTTTTCTTCTACCTCTCGCAAATGATTTTTAAAATTCTTTTTGAGCTCTTCCAGGAAGGCTTTTTGTTCTTGAGACCAATTCACCTTCCCTCGTGAGGCTTCAGATGTAGGCAATTTGAGGCTATTGTCCTCATCTGAGTTTGTGTTGGCTTCTTCCCTATTGATATAGAAGCTCTCAGTGGAGAGGGCTCTTTTTTGCTTCTTACTCATTATTGCAGCTTATTTATTTATTTTTTAAGTTGAGGTCTGCTCTGGGGGCACCAGGGACCCTGTTTTGGGCTTCTTGTGCAGGGGTCTAGGTGCTGTGTGACCGGATTTTTACTCTGAGGCCTTTATGGTGTATGGAGATCCCCCGCCCTGCACTTCCTGTCTGATTGTGCTCGGCCAGCCAGGCGCCGGACGCCAGCGTCTGATCCCGCCTGACCCGTTCGTGGCCCTCTCGGCCGGTGCAGGTAGGTTTTTCCACTGTCCTTCTTGGCCACCAGATTTTTGAACCAGGTTCCAGGGGCCTCAGTTGTTCGGCTGTGGCCCGCAGCTCCTACTGACTTGCCCTGACCCCCTCGGCGCTGGGTTGCTGCCCTGCGCTGGGCCTCCCTTTTGCCCGAGTCAGACTGACCTTTTCCTGAAGTCTTCTAAATTATCTCTGGTTGGAGGACTGTGTCTCTCTTTCTCTTTGCAGGTTCTGTAGTTTCAGAATCTGTCCAGAGGCTTGATTTAATGTTTGTTTTGAGGGAACAGAAGGAGAGCTCAGGCAGCTTGCTGCTTCCTCTCCGCCATCTTGGCTCCGCCCCACCCCATAAATTTTTAAATGCCACACTTCATTCTTTTTTTTGGGGGGGGGGGGGCAATGAGGGTTAAGTGACTTGCCCAGGGTCACACAGCTAGTAAGTGTCAAGTGTCTGAGGCTGGATTTGAACTCAGGTCCTCCTGAATCCAGGGCCTGTGCTTTATCCACTGTGCCACCTAGATGCCCAGCATCCTTTTCATTTTAAATATTGAGTTCCAAGTTCTCTTCTTCCCTCCCATCAAGAAGGCAAACAATATATCAATTATACATGTGAAATCATGAAAAACATATTTTGAAAAAAAGCAAAAAATGAGAAAACTATACTTCAATTTATACTCAGAGTTCATTACTTCTCTCTCTGGAGGTAGATAGCATTTTTTATCATGAGTCCTTTAGAATTGTTTAGGATTATTGCACTGATAAGAGTAGCCAAGTCTTTCATAGTTGATCATCATTACAACATTTCTTTTACTGTGCACAATAATCTCCCGGTTCTTCTCACTACAATTTGCATTAGTTCATTTAGGTCTTGCCATGATTTTTTCTGAAATTACCCCCCTAGTCGTTTTTGATAGCACAATAGTACTCCATCACAATCATATACCACAACTTGTTCAGCCATTCTCTGATGAGCATTCCCTTCATTTTCAGTTCTTTGCCATATATTTGCCTATATATTTTTGAATATATAGGACCTTTTCCTTTTTCTTGGATATCTTTAAAATGCAAACCTAGTAGTAATATCACTGAGTTAAAAGGATATGCACAATTTGATAGCACTTTAAGGTCTAGTTCCAAATTGTTCTCCAGAATGTTTGGACCAGTTCACAACTCCATCAACAGTTTACTAGTGTAGCTATTTTCCCTTCTATCATTTCTGATAGGTATGAATGGTACCTAGGCATTATTTTAATTTACATTTCTCTCATCAATAATAATTTAGAGCATTTTTTTTTTAAGTGAGGCAGTTGGGGTTAAGTGATTTGCCCAGGGTCACACAACTAGTAACTGTTAAGTGTCTGAGGCCGGATTTGAACTCAGGTACTCCTGAGTCCAGGGCTGGTGCTCTATCCACTGCACCATCTAGCTGCCCCAAGAACATTTTTATATGATTATATTTAGCATTGATTTTTTTTCTTCTGAAAACGGCTGGTTAATATCTTTTGACCATTTATCAATTGGGGAATGACTCCCATTTTTATAAATTTGAATCAGTTCCCTATGTATTTGAGAAATGAGGCCTTTATTAGAAAAACTTACTGTACAACAATTTTTTAATATTACTTTATTGTCTATGGTTCCTTTTAGCAAAATATAGTTTCCCTGATCATCCCTTTTAATTAGGTCTATTTTTGCTTTTGCTTTGTCTGAGATCATGCTTGCTACCGCTGACTTTTTTTTTTCTTAAGCTAAAGCATATTAGATTCTGCTCCAGCCCTTTAATTGAACTGTGTGTACGTTCTCTTTCAAGTATGTCTCTTGTAAACAACATATTATTGGATTCTAGTTTCTAATCCGTTCTATCCACTTGTGTTTTATGGGTGAGCTTATCCCATTCACATTCATAGTTATGATTACTAACTATGTACTTCCTTCCATTCCTTTTTATTCTGTTCCTCTCTGTCTCTGTCTCTCTCATCTCTCCTCAAAAGTCTATTTTGCTTCTAACCACTGCCTCCCTTAATCTGTCTTCCCTCTTATCACGCCCCCCTCAAAATCTTTTATCCCTTTCCCCTCTATTTCCATATTGGGTAAAATAGATTTCTATAAACAACTGAGTGTGTTTATATATTCTCTCTTAAAACCAATTTGGATATGAGTGAGGTTCAAGCATTATCCACACCCCTCTCTATTTTTCCCTCCTCTGTAAAAGCTCTTCCTTTGTACACTACTTTAATGTGAGAAAATTTTCCCCATTCTATTTCTTCCAACGAACCCCTCTTTCTTACCCCTTCATTTAAAAAAAGAAATCATCCCAACATAATCAGCTGATAGCCATGACCTATGTCTATGAAAACTACTTTTAACTACTTTCATAATGATAAAGTTCTTTAGAGTTACAGGTATCATCTTTCTGCATAAGAGAGTAAAGAGTTTAACCTTAATGAATCCCTTATGATTACTCTTTCATGTTTACCTTCACATGCTTCTCTTGAGTCTTGTGTTTATTTTTTATTTATTTTTTCTTTTTGCAGGGCTATGGGGGTTAAGCGACTTGCCCAGGGTTACACAGCTAGTAAGTGTCAATTGTCTGAGGCACTATTCCAAGCTTCAGGCTTTTTTTATGCTACTGTTTTCAAAGCTAATTCTGGGGGTCTACAAGTTTTTGATGCTTCTAAGGTGGTACATTCCAGAGAGGTATGGTTCCTGTTCTCCTGGTCTGAGCTCTAATCTTTGCTCAAGAAAAGCAGCTTTAAGCACTAGCTCTACTATTGTCCCTGGAACTGTGACCAGGATCCCTGATGACCTGTAGCCATAAGTGCTGGTGCTCCTCTGCCTTGGAACTATGATCAGGATCCCTGCTCCTTTCTGATTGATCCCTATGTCTCCTCTCCACCCTGGAATTGTGACAGAGAATTGTGTATGGGCTTGCCAATCAGGCCCAGCTGTACCTAGTGCCAGCAGAGTTCTCTGTAATCTCTTTCTGACCAGTTGTCTGGGTCAAGAGTTCCTGAAGTTGCTGTTGGTGGTGGTGCCACTACATGCATTTGCTCTTGACAGACCACCACCCTGGTGTCACAGACCTCTCCTGCCAGAAAAATGTCTCACCCTAACCTTTTGTTGGTTCTGCCACACCAAAATCTGATTTCAGGCATTATGTTAAAGTCTTCTGGAGGGGAATGTGAGAGTTCATTTCAGTTGATGCCTCTATTCTGCCATTGTGTTCTTCCCCTAGTGTTCTTTCTACTATGCAATATTGTCTCTCCTATGATCTCAAGTTGAAACAGGAAGTAGGGCACAATAAAATACAATTTTTAAATATTACTTTTAACAAATACACATATTTTTGAATGCCATCCAGGTCATCCAGGTACTGTATTCATTTTATGATAAGTCTTGACTTATCCCATTACTTCCATGCAGCTTGAAAGTGGGCAGTGTACAGTAATGCATGAGAGGCAGAGGTAGATTTCTTTTTTTTTTTTTTAAGGCTATACAGTATAATCACGTTAAACATATTTCCAAATTAGTCATGTTGTAAAAGAAGAATCAGAACAAAAGGGAGAAACCACAATAAAGAAGAAATAAATATAACAACAACAAAAGTGAAAATAGTAGGCTTCAAAATCTGCGTTTAGACTCCATAGTTCTTTTTCTGGATGTGGAGAGTGTATGCAAAGGTAGATTTTCATGTGTAGGGGGTTGAGGAGTCATGTTTTCCTGGAAAGTGACTACAAGTGTCTCTTCCTGGCTCTCAGAAACAGTGCCATTTGGGGTAGAGTGGAGAAGGAGTGCTTCAGTCAATCAAACAGTCAATCAATAAACATTTAATTATACTCCAATTGTGTTTCAGACTCTGAGGATATAAATACAAAAGAATGAATATCTTCTCTCAAGAAATTTATATGAAAAAGGTGGTGGCAACATGTGCATAGCAATGTATATGCAGAATGTATGTAAACAGAATAAATTCAAAATAATGTAATCTTTAATTCCTGTTAACTGTCCTTTAATGAGGCATTTTTATTGACACAAGGGGGATTGAATCTAGTCATTTGAAAGGAAACTGTTGAAAGATTCCAAATTCAAAGCACACCCACATGCATGCATTCATGTATGCATGTATCCATCCATTCACAAAACATGGTCCAAAAAGACCATTGAGAAATGAGAAGATACCCTGTTGAGAGAGGAATGTCAAAAGCGCAAGCACAAACGTTTCTTTTTCACTAAAAGAACACTTCTGCCATCATGCTACTGCAGCTTTGCTTGTTGAAAATCAGTTCAGAAATATTGAATACTTGTCTTGAATGATGCGGCTTTGCCTAATCATGTTCTCAAGTCATGCTGCCTCATTCTCATTTGGGTGAATGATTTACATATCCTGCCTTGGCTGCAGTTCATCATGATTTTGCATCTACTGTTGGGAAAAGCTTACATTTCTTTTAGAAAACACCATTCTAGCTTCATGTTCTTGGAGGTTCCATCCCATTTACTTATTTTTATTTTCCCAAAATGTTTTGGTTAAAAAAAAAATGATCTGTGATTTCACTGGAGTAGGGAATATTCTGGAAGGAAATGCCTCATGTAGTTCAAGAACTTCATTTCAATTTAGTGCTTTAGAGGCTGCCTGGGGCACTGAGATGTTAAGTGACTTACCCAGAGTCACCCAGCCAGTATGTCAGAGGTGGGCCTTGAACCCAGGTCTTTCTTATTCTGGGGTTAGTTTTTTGTTTTGTTTTGTTTTGTTTTTAGTGAGGCAATTGGGGTTAAGTGACTTGCCCAGGGTCACACAGCTAGTAAGTATTAAGTGTCTGAGGCCGGATTTGAACTCAGGTACTCCTGACTCTAGGGCCCGTGCTCTATCCACTGCGCTACCTAGCTGCCTTTTTTTTTTTTGAGGTTAGCTCCTTATCTAGAATATTACACTGCCTAAACCACCAATTGTTTTTTTTTTTGTTGTTGTTGTTTGAATTACTTTTTCAGGCTGAACCCCATGGGGGTATTGCTGCCTTGGTGGGTAAGGGTCACCACAGAGATAGGATTGTCTCCTGGCTTTGCCAGTTCAGAAACTAAATAGTATCAGGAGTTGAGGGGTAGGGATTGATCAGCAACTGGAAAATTGATTCTAGGCAACCAAACTTAACAAGAGACTGACTTGTAAACCATATGACCCCTCTAATAATTTGTAGTGGGTGGTACTATATACTCATGAATCATGGGATACTGCAAACTCTGCAGAATCCGGATTTTTAGGAAGGCATGAACAAGCTACAGTATATCACCAAAGCCGACTTGTTTGCATGAAGTGGCATAAAAGATATAATCTAGGAAATATAGTTTTGGGAAAAGGTCTGTCTAGTTGTGTAGTAAGAACAAGAGAAAACAGATGTAGGACCCAAGTGCTATCCTGATGCTTGAAGTTAGATCTAGAAGAGAGCCTTCAGCATGCTGGGGACATCTCCTACCATGTGGCCATGAATAAGAATCAGATGGAATGACTGATATTCCTAAAATAGGTGTCATTCCCCTACTCAAGAATTTTCTTTTTTCTTTTTCTTTCTTGCTTTTTTTTTTTTGGTGGGGCAATGAAGGTTAAGTGACTTGCCCAAGGTCACACAGCTAGTAAGTGTCAAGTGTCTGAGACCAGACTTGAACTCAGGTCCTCCTGACTCCAGGGCCGGTGCTCTATCTGCTCAAGAATTTCATATGGCTCCCTATTGCATCTATGTTAAAATACAAACTTCTCCAATTGACATTTATACCCCCCACAGTCGGGTTCCAACTTACTTTTCAAAACTCATCTCATGGGGACAGCTAGGTATTGCAGTGGATAAAGCACTGGCCTTGGATTCAGGAGGACCTGAGTTCAAATCTATCCTCAGACACCTGACACTTACTAGCTGTATGACCCTGGGCAAGTCACTTAACCTTCATTGCCCCACAAAAAAAACCCCCAAACCAAAAACTTATTTCATTTTACTCTCCTTCACATGCTCTATGAACCAGTCAAAATGGCCCACTTGCTGTTTTCCTTATTCAGCAACCCCTTTCCTGCCTTTGTATTGGCTGAATCTATGACCGGAATGCACTCTGTTTGGTTTTGGTTTTTTACCTCTGCCCCTTAGAATCTTTAACTTTTAATTTTTTTTCCCTGGGCAATGAGGGTTAAGTGACTTGCCCAGGGTCACACAGCTAGTAAGTGTCAAGTGTCTGAGACCAGACTTGAACTCAGATCCTTCTGACTCCAAGGCCAGTGCTTTATCCACTGTGCCACCTAGCTACCCCCAATCCTTAACTTTCTTATAAGGCTCACCCAACTCATGCCACATCCAGCAGGAAGCCTTTTCTGATCTCTCAGCGGTTGATGTTGTACCTTAAATTGTGACTTGCAACCTGGTTTGGGAGCTAGCTCATCCAAAGAATTGGAGGCTCACCTTGAATCTTGTAAAATAAAGAGACTTACTAAGAGAGGAATATATGACCGGGGAACAGATTGGATTCCAGGATTCCTAAGGGCAGAGACTGTTCTACCTTTTTTTTTTAAGATTCTTAGAACAGTGCCTACCACATGCATTTAATAAATGCTTATTGTTTAATGGATTCAAAATGCAATCAGATAAGTGTTATGGGAATGCAATGGAGGAAACAACATGTCGATGCCAAAGCTTAGGCAAAGAACATACAAAATGTACAAAGGAATGTACTGGAACCCAGCAATGCCAGCTCCTGAGAGCTGGTTGTTAAATTTTTTATGTAATTTAAAACTCAGAAACAGGCAAACACTACACGATATCTGTCCCATGGGACAGATATCCAGTGCAATATCAGGGAGATGGGAGGTGGAAGGCCAGTCTAGCTGCATCACAGAGTTGTAGGAGGGGAGTCGAGTGTAATTGAGCAAGAAGGTGGTGCAGTGATAGAGTACTGGGCTTAGAGTCAAGAAGACCAGAGTTCAAATCCAACCTCAGATACTTATTAGCTATATAACTCTGGGTAAGTCCTTAACCTTTGCTTGCCAGAGTTTTCTCAACTACAAAATGGGTATAATAATTAAATTTGTCAAGTGCTTAGCAGAATGCCTAGTATGTTGTAAATGCTAAATAAATGCTTATGAAGAGATTGAAATTTCAAATAGAAGAGTTTATATTTAAATAGAAGGGTTATTCAAATAGAGTATTTGAATTAGAAATAGAATATTCAAATAGAAGAGTTTATACATTCCCTAAAAGAAATAGGAAGTCACTGAAAAGAAGAGGAGGTGACATCTTGAGTAAGACTCTTGAACCAAGAAGCCCAAATGGGAGGCTAGCAAAACAGTGTAGGCCAGAGATGATGTAGGATGTAAGCTCTTTCAGAGTAGGGATTTTTTTTTTAATTAATAAAGTATTTTATTTTTTTCCCTTACATGTAAAGATAGTTCTCAACTTTTGTTTATACAAGCTTTACAATTTCAGATTTTTCTCCCTCCCTCCCCTCCCTCCCCTAGACAGCAGGTAATCTGATATAGGTTATATATATATATATATATATATATATATATATACGTAATAACATTAATCCTATTTCTGCATTAGTCATGTTATAAGAGAAAAAATCAGAGCAATGATGAAAAACCTCAAAATAGAAAAAAAAACAATAGCACCAAAACCAAAAGAAATAGTATGGTTCATTCAGCATCTATACTCCACAGTTCTTTTTTTTTTCCCCTTGGATTTGGAGATCCTCTTCTATCATGAGTTCCCTGGAACTCTTCTGTACCATTGCATTGGTGAGAAGAATATAGTCCATCACAGTAGATCAGCACTCAATGTTGATGATACTGTGTACAATGTTCTTCTGGTTCTGCTCATCTCACTCATCATCAGCTCACGCAAGACCCTCCAGGTTTCTCTGAACTCCTCCTGCTCATCATTTCTTACAGCACAATAGTATTCTATTGTATTCATATACCACAACTTGTCCAGCCATTCCCCAATTGATGGGCACCTCCTCAACTTCCAATTCCTTGCCACTACGTAAAGAGCAGCTATAAATATTTTTGTACATGTGGGTCCCTCTCCCCTTTCCATGATCTCTTTGGGAAAAAAGTGGTATTGCTGGGTCAAAGGGTATGCACAG
The DNA here is from genome assembly GCF_019393635.1 of Dromiciops gliroides. Lineage (NCBI taxonomy): Eukaryota > Metazoa > Chordata > Mammalia > Microbiotheria > Microbiotheriidae > Dromiciops > Dromiciops gliroides. The sequence goes on along the minus strand of NC_057864.1, from coordinate 345,412,404 downwards.
CTTTATAGCCCTTTGGGCATAATTCCAAATTGCTCTCCAGAATGGTTGGATCAGTTCACAGCTCCACCAACAATGCATTAGTGTTCCAATTTTCCCACAACTTCTCCAACATTTATTATTTTCCTTTTTTGTCATTTTAGCCAATCTGATAGGTGTCAGGTGGCACCTCAGAGTTGTTTTAATTTACATCTCTCTAATCATTAGAGATTTAGACCATTTTTTCATATGGGAATAGATAGCTTTGGTTTCTTCATCAGAAAACTGCCTGTTCATATCCTTTGACCATTTCTCAATTGGGGAATGACTTGGATTCTTAAATTTGATTTAGTTCCCTATATATTTTAGAGATGGGGCCTTTATCAGAAGTACTGGCCACAAAAATTGTTTCTCAGCTTTCTGCCTCCCTTCTAATTTTGAACGCATTGCTTCTGTTTGTACAAAAAATTTTTAATTTAATATAATCAAAATCATCCATTTTGCATTTTATAATATACTCTATCTCTTGTTTGGTCATAAACTGTTTTCCTTTCCAAAGATCTGATAGGTAGACTATTCCTTTCTCTCCTAATTTACCTATGGTATCACCTCTTATGTCTAAATCGTATATCCATTTTGACCTTATTTTAGTATAAGGTGTCAGATGTTGGTCTATGCCTAATTTCTGCCATACTATCTTCCAGTTTTCCCAGCAGTTTTTGTCAAATACTGAGTTCCTATCCCAGAAGCTGGAGTCTTTGGGTTTATCAAACACTACATTACTAGTGTCATTTACTACTGCATTTCCTGAGCCTAGCCTATTCCATTGATCTACCAGAGAGTAGGGACTTTGTGAGGGAGTGGTGTAGGCGGGTTTTGTATACTAAGATCTTTGCTTGGTGCAATGCCTTTGGTATATAGTAAGTAGGAATTTATTAATATCTTTTCTCCCCATAAATTTAATTGTTGCTATCTGTACCATTGGAGGTCACAGCCATTGAAATACTGAAGAAAGGAAGCAGTAGGTCCTTGCCCTGACTATAATCAAACATTTCTATGATTCTTGAATTCCAAGGGGATTCTCGAATCTGTTACCTAAGTTATATTTCTCTCAATACATGAGGTGACTGGGACACTCATATTTTCAGAAGGCCTCTTGGTGGGTATAGAATAAGAACTACTTTGTGAGTATTGTGATCTAGGGTGGGGGTGGCAGCCTGAGAGATGAGAATCTCAGTGATTTGTAGCTGAATGTCAGTGGAGACAAGAGGCCATATCTAGCAATTCAGGTATCACTGACTACCTTCTATTCTTTGAAAGACTCCCCAACCATTGCTCTCCAATCTTGGCTTACAGAACCACCTCTGTAATCAACCTCTTTCTTGTGGCCTAAAGACTTGTATGTGCTAGATACAGTATCTCTTTTTCTAGTACTATATAAATATTGACACATTTTTGCCCTGCATTTTAAATGTTCCCAGACCAAGCCCTTCTTTCACTTATCCTCTAGAATTTCATCTGACTGTGCTTTAAGGTCCTTGAGATTTGAGACACCCTTTTCTAAACTGACACACATTTATTTATACTGTGAAAAACTAATTTTTTTCCCAGTTAAAATGTGTTCTTTTTAGTTTTCCTTTCAGAGGATGACATTTTCTGATATTTCTATTATTATAGGGGTTGTACCTTATTTGTGGGCAGGTAGGTGGTACAGTGGATAGAGCACTTGGCTTGGAGTCAGGCAGCCTTTTCTTTGTAAGTTCAAATCCTGCCTCAGATATTTACTAGCTGTGTGTGATTCTGGGCAAGTGACTTAGTCCTGTTTGCCACCATTTCCTCATCTGTACAATGAGCTGGAGAAAGAAATGGTAAACCACTCCAGTATCTTTGCCAAGAATGGGGCTTCAAATGGGGTCATGAAGTTTTGGACACAACTGAAAAATGACAAACACCTTATTGGTGGCCTATATCCCTATGCATTCACAATAAATGTCATTTTTGCTATTCAATTTATGTGTGTGTGTATGTGTGTAAAATCTGCCTTATATAGCAAAGGTTGGGAACCTGGGGTGTAAGTGGTCCAGGGCTTGATTGATTTTAATTAGTACTGAGGTTAATATTGTTCCCTCCTACTGCTTTAACCCATAAAATTATTTCTAAGCTCCTTGACTATTCTGATTTTTCCTTTCAAAGTAGATTCTCTGAAGAATTATAAATTAGAGCAGTTGAAGAGCTGTAAACCATTGTTCAGTTTTTAAACCCTTGTTAAATAAGCTTTCCAAAAGGCTGAGGCTGAATTTGAACTCTCATGAAGATGAGTCTTCCTGGCTTCAGGGTCAGCACTCAATCCACTGAATCACCTAGCCAACCTGAGTTCAAGATTGACCTCAGATACTTATTAGTTGTGTGACCCTGGACAAGTCACTTAACCTCTGTTTGTCTTAATCAACTGAAGAAGGAAATGGCAAACCACTCCAATAACTTTGCCCAGAAAACTCTATGAAGGGGCAGCTAGGTGGCGCAGTGGATAGAATGCCAACCTTGGAGGTAGGGAGACCTAAGTTCAAAATCTGCTTCAGGCACTTGACATTAGCTGTGTCACCCTGAGCTAGTCACTTAACCCCAATTGCCTTGCAAAAAAAACCCAACAAAAACACTCCCCCCCCAAAAACCAAAAAACCCTGTGAACAGCACAGTCTAAGAGGTCACAACGAGTTAGATACAACTGAACAACTCAACAGCAACAATGTTCTAGGTGTTGGCATTACAAAGTCAAAAAAATGAAATAGACCCTGCCCTCAAGGATCTTACATATTTTTGAGGGGAGACATTCTATATTTCTAAATATGTATGTTTATTTAAATATGTAAAACATAAAATATCTAAGTGTCTGAGACCTAACTTGAACTCAGTTCTTCCTGATGCTAAGGCTCAGTGTTCTATCCACTGTACTATCCAGTAGGTGTCAGAGGTAGAATGAGAACCCAAGTCTTCTTGCCTCTGAATTTAAGCCTTAGGTCTCCATCATGCTGACCAGACCAAGAATGCTGTGGAGAGAGAAAACTGATAGAGAAAAATGAAAACCATACAATAACTGAATTAAAGACTGTGATTAGTCTTTTTCCTAGATGATCCCAGCCAACCTCCTTTCCAGCTCTGACATCTCATGAATCTAGATTACAAACTATTTGAGTAACAAACTCAAAGCATAATTGATCACAGGGAATGCATACATGTATGTATGTACTGTATATTTATGTGTATGTATGCATACCCACACACATATATATTCATTTAAAATATTGTGGGACTAGGCTGGGATTTTCTAAAATATTGCTACTTATAAATTAAAGGGTATTGTACCAGTTTGGGCAGTAAGCATTTATTATTAAGATCACTTGTTGGGGCAGCTAGGTGGTGCAGTAGATAGAGCACTGGCCTTGGATTCAGGAGGACCTGAGTTCAAATCCAGCCTCAGACACTTAACACTTACTAGCTACTAGCTGTGTGACCCTGGGCAAGTCACTTAACCCCAATTGCCTCACCAAAAAAAAAAAAAAAAGATCACATGTTACTAAAGTATTGACCATGTATCTGACTGACTTCCCCACTAGTCACATACCCAGCACATTTTGCCAAGAGAGGGCCCATGGTTAGTTCAAGAGAGTCCTAGGAGCAAGAGCTCAAGCCTCCTGAGGTCCAGTCCCCCTTCTCCTTTGATAGAGGTGGCTCTTATACACTACTCAAAGCTAATTGGCTAGAATTATTCAATTCCATTGGGTGATGTAATTTGAGGGTGGCCCACATTAAAATGAGCTGTACCAGAGGTGATGACATCAGGGTCTAGTGAAAGACAGACCCCCTGAGGGCAAAGGCACACTTGAATAGGTGTAGTTTTAATCTCTATTTCACTGACCTAGAGAGGGAATCTTATCTTTAATGTACCTTTGGAGTAGCTCTGAAAGAGACCAACCAGAGTTACTGAACTAAACCTTCAAGTGGGGGCGAAGAGAGAGCTGACTAAGACTGGGTCCCTGTGTCCCCCCTGCAAGAAATTCATTATTAATAATTATTTTCTCACTATATATATGTGTGTGTATGTATATGTGCATATATATATATATATATATATATATATATATATATATATATATATATATATATATATATATATATAATTTCAAATTAGCATATATCTATGGAAAAGAAAGTAGGTGTGTACAGTAGGCTAGCCTAGGATTGCAGACAGGCCTAAGTATACATGGAAGGGCCTCCTGAAAGAAGTGGATTTTGTAATGAAGTCCAATGTGCCTGGCACAAAGGAGGGGTAGCTAGGTGATACAGTGGATAGAGTGCTTGGACTAGAGTCAAGAGAGCCTGAATTAAAATCTGGCTTCAAACACTTACTAGCTGTGTGACCTTAGGCACGTCATTTAACCCTGTTTGTCTCGGTTTCCTCATCTATAAAAGGAGCTGGAGAAAGAAATGGCAAACACTCCAGTGTCTTTGCCAAGAAAACCCTAAATAGGCTCATACAGAGAAGGACATGACTGAAATTACTGAACAACAACAGTAACAAATTCTAGTTGACTGATTGAATGGCTGGAGGGACTTGAATGGCTGTAGAAACAAGCAAAGCAGATGAATGGGACAAGGTTGGTGAAGGACCTTCGGGCTACTGGTCAGGTGTTTATTTTTGATATTACAGAAGACACAAAACAGACCCCAAAAGGAGATTTGAGATGTTGACAGGATCTGACATCACTTTTAGAGGCATCTTTAGGCAAAGTAAGTGTGAAGAGGTCACAGGCTTCCAAGATTAGAGGAGAAAGTCACAATTGTGGCTAGAGTAGTATCCTTTATCTCACTCCTGATAATGGGCCCTTAAAAACTGCAAATGTTGAAACTGGGGCAAACTCCTCTTAGACTTGATGCAGTCACCATTAGTAGCACAGGCAGCAGCGTTTCTGATGACAGAAGGATTCAGGAATGAATGCAATGGGCAGAATTGCTTGGCATGGCTTGAGTGTTAACCCTCAAGTATTTAAATAAGAGCAAGTTACTCTGATGGAGCCGCTGTTTGGGAGGATTCGGAGAGTCATAACCTAGTAGATTAAATGGACGTCTGTCTTTATTGTTCCAGGTACAGAGCTCTGAAAAAAGTTATCTTTTGAGTTGAGTGCTAGACTGGGAATTAAGATTTAGGTTCTGTCTCACTTTTGATGACAACTAGCTGTGTGGCCCTAAGCAAGTAGCTTCATCACTCTTGCCACACTTTATTCATCTGCAAAATGAGTACATTGGACTTGTTCATTGTTGTCCGACTCTTTGTGACCCCATTTAGGGTTTTCTCATTCTACATCTTTTTCTTTCTTTTTTGGGGAGGGTAGGGCAATGAGGGTTAAGTGACTTGCCCAGGGTCACACAGCTAGTGTCAAGTGTCTGAGGTGGGATTTGAACTCAGGTCCTCCTGAATCCAGGGCCTGTGCTTTATCCACTGTGCCACCTAGCTGCCCCCATTTAGAGTTTTCTTAAACAAGGTACTACCGTAGTTTTCCATTTCCTTCTCCAGCTCATTTGACAGATGAGGAAATTTAGGCAAATGGGGTGAAGTGACTTGGCCAGGGTCACACAGCTAGGATGTATCAGAGGTCTTATTTGAACTCAGGAAGATGAGTTTTCCTGACTCCAGGACTAGCACACCAGCAATTATACCACCCAACTGCCCAGTTTAACTCTTAGCATCTTATTAATCAAGATACTAATTGGCTTTGGAGTTCCCAGCTGGTTTATTAGTGCATGTAGGCGGAGTCACAAATTCAGCATGTTTATGCCTGTTCTCTTGATTATGGCCATTTGAATTTTTTTAAAAAAAGAAACCTTTGGCACTAGTTTTTATATGATGGAAAGATCTATTATCAGCTTCTATTATCAGCAATCTGTATAGAACCGCCTCCTGCTTTTAACACAATCTCACGGTATCCACTGGGAGTATGATAATTCATTTAAGAGTGTGGTGTTTACTCTGATGAGAAAACTATCTTGGATACACTTCCATTCTGTTGGCAATTCTGAAAAGCATAGAATCTTAAAGCTGGAAGAGAGCCCAGAGACCATCAAGTCCAACTTCTACCCAATCAATCAATCAACAAACATTTATTAAGTGCCTATTATATACAAGGTTCTATTGTCAGTGACAATTTGTCACTTGATTCTGAGATCAATCAGAGGATTGGGAAAGCTACTTCAAACATGTCTAAGCTTGCCAAGTGTGCCTGGGCAAACAGTAAACTGACAAGAAGAACCAAATTTGCCGTCTATAGAGCATGCGACCTGAGTACCTTATTGTATGGCAGTGAAACATGGACTACATACACTAGACAAGAGAAGAATCTTAATAGCTTCCACATGCACTGCCTTCAGTGTATCCTTGGCATATCTTGGTCAGATAGGATCACCAACACAGAAGTGCTCCAATGCGTGCAACTTCTGAGCATGTACACGCTACTGAAACAAAGACGGCTGTGCTGGCTTGGTCATGTGCACCACATGCAAGACAGGCGCATTCCTAAAGACCTACTCTATGGCGAATTAGTCTCAGGCCAAAGACCTGCTGGACGCCCCCAGCTTCACTACAGAGATGTATACAAGTAAGACTTGAGGGCTCTGGGAATAGACATCAGCAGCTGGGAAGAAATGGCCAAGGACTGAGCACGATGGAGTTCAGTACTCAGGAGCAGTTTGTGCACAGCTGAGGTGGGCCTCCAAGCTCTGGAGGAAGAAAAACGAATGAGTCGAAGGAATTGATGGGCAACAAAGAGTGCAGTTTTCCAATGTCCTCGTTGTGGCCAGAGCTGCGGCTCCAGTATTGGACTGCACAGTCACACTGTGGCCTGTGGCTCTTCAAGGTGCTGATCTATGGTTGTCCTTGACTGGCGGAAGCCTACTACTAAATACAAGACATTGGATTAGCCCTGGGGATACACATACTAAAAAAAAAAAAAATTGAGACGGTCCCTACCTTCACACAGTCAGTCAATTAACATTAAGTGCCTATCACATACCCAGACATGCTAAGGGGCTGGAGATACAAAATGAAGCAAAGTCCTTGCCCTGTCACAATCTAATTGGGGAGACAGTATGCAAACTAATATGAACGAACAAGCTATATACAGGATAAATAGGAAATAATTAAAAGCCTTTAAGGAGCTTATATTCCACTGGGGGAATATAATTTTCACTAGCAAGTAAATATAGGACATAGCCCTTCTTCTCCTAAATACCTGCTCTTTTAGCACTATAATATTTCATAATCTTCCCTAAATAGTGGTTCATTTGCCTCAAGGCAGTAGGCTGGATTGAATGATCTCTTCTGTTTCTATATAGGATATGTGCAGGTAGGTGGGGTGGAGAATTTATTCTGCCTCAGAGATTTACGACCTTTGTGACCCTGGGCAAGGGTCATAAACCTCTCTCTGCCTCAGGTGCCTCAACTGTGAAATGGGGATAATAATAGCACCCACGTAGTAAGGTTGTTTTGAAGATCGAACAAAATAACATGTTTTTACATGTTTTGTGCTTTGCAAACTTTAAAAAGTGTTATAGAAATGCTAGCTCTTATCATGGTGGCAGCTAAGTGACAGTGTATAGAGTGCTGGACTTGAATCAGTTAGACCTGACTTCAAATCCTGCCTCAGTTCTTTATTAGTGCATGATCTTGGGCAAATCACTTAATCTCTGAGCTTCAGTCTCCTCATCTGCAAAATGGGGGTAATGATAACACCTACCTGAAGCAGTGTTGTGAGGATCAGATGAGATAACATATGTAAAATGCCATCTAAAGGTTATCTAGTATTTGTTAAGGGCTAAAATTCTAGCTAAACTGTCTAAAATATCTAATGAGTGGTCGCCAATAAATTATAAGCTTTAGAAAGAGTTAGACTTTTAAGCATTTATTAAGGAGAATAAGAATTTGGTAAAGAGAGAGAAAGGCCTAGATTCCTATCTATTAAAGGGAGAGCACATTTCTAGCTCCGCTCTCCACCAGAGTCCAGAGGAAAGAGCGCGAGACCGAGCGCCAGTTTCTTTCTTCCTCCTCCCACTAGCCTGCGTCACTTCCTGACACCAAAGAAAAGACTCCTGGTCTTGCCCTCAAAGACCTTCGCTTCATGGGCGGAACTCTTCCACAGTAAGTCTCCAGCAGGTGGCATCATTCCAATCATTACATATTACTATTAATATATTATTAACTATATGTACTATTTTTTCTTATGTAAGGCATGGATGTAGTCTGCATCTTTATACATAACAAGACATTTCATTTCTTTTTTTTTTTTTTTTTTTAGTGAGGCAATTGGGGTTAAGTGACTTGCCCAGGGTCACACAGCTAGTAAGTGTTAAGTGTCTAAGGCCGGATGTGAACTCAGGTACTCCTGACTCCAGGGCCGGTGCTCTATCCACTGCGCCACCTAGCTGCCCCGACATTTCATTTCTATTGAAGATTTATGAGGAACTCTTTATATCCCCATTCCTAAAAAATGTTTGGGTGAAATGACTATGGTTGGGAGCAATCACTTTATTGATGGCCTATGTGAAATCTCTAAATGAAAAGAAAAACTATAAAGCTGATTCTTTTTTTAAGTAATAAACATTTTTATTTATAGTTTTGGGTTCCAATTTTTTCCCCTCCTTCCCTCCCTCCCTCCCTGCTACCTGAGGTAGTAAGTAATCAGATATAGGTTATACATGTTCTATTATGTAAAACATTACCATATTAGTTATTTTGTATAAGAAAACTTGAATAAAAGAAGAAAAATGAAAGTAAAAAATAGCATGCTGGGGCAGTTAGATGGCGCAGTGGACAGAGCACCGGCCCTGGAGTCAGGAGTACCTGAGTTCAAATCCGCTGTGTGACCCTGGGCAAGTCACTTAACCCCAATTGCCTCACTAAAAAAAAAAAAAAAATAGCATGCTTCAGTTTGTGTTCCATCAATGTTCTTTTGGGATTGTTTTGGATTATTGTATTGTTGAGAAGAGTTAAGTCATTCACAGTTCTTCATCAAACAATATTGCTGTCTCTGTGCACAATGTTCTCTTGGTTCTGCTCTCTTTACTATACATCAGTTCATACAAGTCTTTCCAGGTCTTTCTGAAATCATCTTGCTTTGTCGTTTCTTATAGCACAGTAACATTCCATCACCATCATATACCACAGCTTGTTTAGCCATTCCCCAATTGATGGGCATTCCTTTGATTTCTAATTCTTAGCCACCACAAAAAGAGCTGCTAGAAATATTTTTCTACAAATAGATTTTTTTCTCTTTTTGGGGATGTCTTATAAAGTTGATTTCTTAAAGGTACTTCATGATAATAGTTTTGATATATAAAGTACACTAGGCTGTTTATTATTTACATTAGGATTGGTAAATGTTCCTAGCCATTTCGAAGGGAAAAAAGAGAGGGGAAAAATGTAGAATGATTTTTGAATAGCATGATGAGTGCCCAAATGAAATATTTAAGTCCAGGCCAAGAAGTTCTCAAGCAGATTCAGAAATTCCCTCCTTACCTTATGTTGGAGATAATTTCCCATCTGAACATCCATCTGCCAAATGTTTGGAACAGACCTGTTCTGTTGGCCGAATATCATTGTCATTCAGTCCACTTGGGAGGGCTGTATTGAGTTTGCCCATCCAGAATAGTTAATGATGGAACAGCAGCAGATATCAAACCTGGTCTTTCTCCAGGCTACACAACTTTCTCCCTCCCACCAAACTTGCTCATTCAGCCTTTCACTGAGAAGGTAATTAATGCTTATTTCCAAATCACTGCTTGATGTAGATTCAAAATGTCTCCTCAGGAAGATTTCGTTAAGATACTTAAATACACACCAGGCCCAACGCAGACAAGCGGCATCATTCAACAAAGCCAAAAATAGTTCTGTTGCCACTCTGATCCCTGGGAAGCACTTGGTCCTTGTTTGTGATGGAATTGGGTCATGGCACGCTATTATGAACCAGGCCCTGGCTGGGGGAATTGAGGAAGACACCCCACTATCATCTTTGGAAAGTATCTAACAGCTGAAGCCAGAATTTCTATTTTGGCACACTTGTAAACAGGGTAATATAGTTTCCTTTGTTGTTTCTAATATTCTATGAATTGACTCCAAGGGGATCTGAACATCTTATGATTTCTTTCCAGAGTCTTGTGTGGCTTTTTTTTTTTCTTCAGAGCACTGAAATTTCTGAAATGTGTGTACAATTTTCTTGACATGACAATTGTGATTAGATTTCTGCTGCTTTATAATGTGGGGTTTATTCCTATTTAATGGCATGTAGTCAGATTTTGGCTATTACTTAGGGACTTTTATCAAAGAAATAACAGCACTTCCCCAATTAGAGGCTATGTCTATACAGGCAAGAGAAGTGGACAACTGAGGCAAACACCTGGATACTTCAGCCAAGATACCAAGCCACTGAGCAAGAAAGAAAAAAGAGCAGGGCATTTGGGGCCTTCATTTATAAGATTGGTTATTATGTTGATCAGTATTGCTGGATAATTGCTTAACTCTCTGTGGAAAAATAGAAACATGGAGTTGGAAGAGGCCTTATAGTTCATCCTGTCTCAGTTTTCACTTCTGTGCTTTGCTTGTGTAGATAACAGTTATAGAATCTTTATCTTATTCATTTTCTTAGAGATGGAGACTGCAAAATCCTTCATTCCCATTGCTTATACTGAAAAAGCTGACTCTTCAAAACAATGTTTAAAAAAACCACTACATGCATTTGGGGGAAAAAAATTGGCATGTGGTTTATAGTTTCTTCCTCAGCTGTTTTCTGTTATTCTTAATTTTATGAGTTCTCTCCACCCCCCACCTCCCCAACTTGTCTTATAAGAGACAGTTTCTTTGCTTCTCAGGTTTTTGTCTCTGAAACTGTGTGACCCTGAACAAGGTGCTTAACCTCCCTGGGCCTCATTCAGTTTCCTTAATTGTAAAATGAGGGGGATTGGAGTAGATGATCTCTGAAGCCCCTTCTAGCTCTAGACCTATGGTGTAGTGGGAGGGCTAGGTCTGGTGTCTGAAAGAACTTGGTTTAAGCGTCCTATCTCTGAAGTATATTAACTGTGTTACTTTGGGCAAATTGTTGGATCCCTCAGTCTTACAGACAATTGTCTAGGACTCGAAACTTCACACAAATTGTCAGTTCCCCAGGTATTCCTCACAGCCCTGACAACAAAGGTCTGGACTAACCTTCTCCCTACCAAAAAAAAATCTTTGGGGCTGGAGAAAGAGCTGGGCAAGTCAAAGCAATACTTTGGTCAGGGTATAACACTGTGGGTGGGAAGGTAGCATCACTATCTTATATCTTTATGTATTTTTTTTTTTTTTTTGGTGAGGCAGTTGGGGTTAAGTGACTTGCCCAAGGTCACACAGCTAGTAAGTGCCAAGTGTCTGAGACCGGATTTGAACTCAGGACCTCCTGAATCCAGGGCCGGTGCTTTATCCACTGCACCATCTAGCTGCCCCTATGTATTTTAAAAATAAGTTTCATTGGTGACTTTTGTCTTATATTGAAATAATTTCTGGATTTGCCTTTCCTGTTACCCCACTCCCCCAAAAAACAAACTAACAAATAGCTGGAACTGAAGCTTCCTCTGTAACAAAGAAAAATAATTCAGCAAAAGCAACATCTAAGGGGACTGTCTCTGACAATGTATGAAACATTCTGTCCCTAGAGTCCCTTGTCTTTCTGCCCAGAAGATCATAGTATTTAGAATTGGGAGCAACTTCAGAAGCCATCCAGTCCAAATCCTTTGTTTTAGAAACAAGGAAAATGAGATCCAAGGAAGTAAAGTGACTTGTCCAAGGTCACAGACAGTGTCAAAAACAGGATTTGAATCCAGGTCCTCTGACTCCTAAACTAGGAATCTTTTCATTTTGCCAAACTGCCTCAGAGATCATTTTAGCTAGGTATTGATAGTCCTCAATTTTGAGTTTTCTTTTGTTTCTCTTATGCCACATTTCCCTTCTATCCATCTTCTTTATTTTTATTCCCTACTTTCTCCATCTTCAGCTTTCCTTGGCCTTTTCCCTCTTTGCCCCTCTCCACTATTCCCCCCTCCCCCACCACACACATACATACACACACACACACACACACACACACACACACACACACACTCACTCACATATACATCCCGACTGGGTTATGCTACAAGGAGGAGCAAGGCTCCATACAAGATGGTAGGTGGAGTTCCAAATCATAGACGCCATTAATTAAAAACAGCTTGACCTTACCTAATGTCTTCAGGATGTCTTTTAATAACACTAAACTTCCTCCCCTTGTTAATGAGTGCTTCTCTGTAATCACTGGGCAAGCCTCCTCAACGCTACCGTTACAGACGTATCCCAGTGTCCATCACGACTGCAGTTGTTTGGCAGGCCAAATTTTTACTATGCAACAAAGACTGCCATTGTGTCTCCCTCTATAGCCCCACAGATCTTTCCCCAAGGTCCCTTTGGAACATGTGCACACGTACTTCTATCCCCTGATGTGCTGAATGCAATAATAACCAGAGAACCATGGTCAATTGCTATCACCCTGGATTGTGACTCAACTTTGTCTAGCATGTTCTGAAAAGCATATGTGGCAGCTGGGCTGTGTGTGTGTGTGAGTTTGACTAGGGGGAAGGCAATTCATGGTGTTTTTGTCCAAGGCTAAGGGTATATGAAATGACTGATAGAGTGACAAGGTGTCACTGTCTTCACTGGTTCAGCTGCTTCTTGGGTCTAATACAGCTACACAGCTGTAGAGTCCAGTGATGGCCGAGAAGCCTCGTTGTTGGCGAATTCCCAATTGGCTCCAAATGCACTTGAGAAAGTTCCATGCAATGTTTAAAGTAGCACCTGCTTGACAATCCCCAAAGCAAGTTTTCCTTTTTCCATCATACTGTACATCTGTTATTTTGCTGACACGGAAACTAGTAGAACAGTTAGATTCATCACTTGCTCATGAAGCTGATTCCTGTTAAGTTGAAAAGACCTTAGTATGATCTTGCCATGACTGTCCCAGCCATAGGACAGATGAAATCTCTATAAAGAGTATTTGGTGTGAAGTCAATAACAAATCTCTTATATCCCCAGGCCCAATTTGATGATGATCAGGAGGTAATACTAAAAACCCTAAACAGCTGTGCAAGCAAAAGAAGGAAGCAAGATTCCTTTTTATATACTTTTATTTTATGCCAGTCATTACAAATATACTGCCTCCAGACTAATGTCATCAGCTTATCCTTGGAACAACAACAAAAAAGCAGTTAAGCAAAAATAATCAACACAGTGACCCTCCCTGACAGTGCATGCAACATTCTGTACCCTTAATTCCCTGCTTCATCAAGGAAAGGAAGGAGATGCTTTTCTTTATGGGGTTCACTTTTAATTTCTTTTAAAAAACTTTTTATTTATTTATTGCGAGGCAATGAGGGTTAAGTGACTTGCCCAGGGCCACACACCTAGTAAGTGTCAAGTGTCTGAGGCTGGATTTGAACTCTGGACCTCCTGAATCCAGGGCTGGTGCTTTATCCACTCCACCATCTAGCTACCCCTTTAATTTCTTTTAATTGAGAGAATATGATAGGGCACAGTTAACCCTCATTGCCTTGCCAAAAGAGAGAGAGAGAGAGAGAGAGAGAGAGAGAGAGAGAGAGAGAGAGAGAGAGAGAGAGAGAGAGAGAGAGAGAGAATATGATGGGAAGTGACTATTTTAAAGGTAATTTTTTCTGTCTACAATGGATTACCTGGTTGTAGCAAATGGAAATCTTGTACTTGGATTTGTAAATGAAGGAAAGGAAGGAGTAGATAATTTTTTGGTGCTATATTTTTCATGGATATAAAAGGAAGAGCTACTCTTATGCTGTTGATTGGGGTTGAGGAAGGAATAACACTAGGTGACTTGAAAACACTTTCTTATTGTGGCACATATCTAGTAGTAGATGCTTTCTTTCTATGAGACTCTGTTGTATACAATAAGGTGGAAAGAAAGAAAGAAAGAGAGGAAGGAAGGAAGGAGGGAGAATGAAAGAGAGAGAAAAAGAAAGAAAAAGAAAGGAAGGGAGGGATGGAAGAAAGAAGGAAAGAAGGTAGGATAAGCCAGTGAAAGGGAGAATGGATGGATATACCAAATATCAAACTTGCATCTTCCTGACTCCAGAGCCCATCTGCTATCCATTCTATTTAACCTATCATGTCAAAGCTGAATTCTGAAGAATTGTAGTGACTAATCTTAGCTGCAAGGAAGAGCTGTGAGAAGACTCCTTACCCCATTTCTTTATAGAGGTAGATAACTATGGGCATGGAATACTTTATACAATGGTTTTCATCCTTCATTTTTCAAAGAGGACCAATGATGTCACATGAATTTGATTTCAGTAAGGCAGAGTTACACAAAAGCGTGAACCTCATTCACTCTTCTTGAGTCATTGAAGTCCAGTGGCAAGACAAAAGTCAGGATGATTGGAGATGGCCTGGGATGCAGTGGATGATCTTGGCATCCTTGATGTTTGACCAAGTTCTAAGTGCTCCACAGCACTTGTGTCATCTGCCTGCGTGACTGTTCGAACAAATTGTTCTCATCCACTTATTCTGCCAGGGAAAATCTTCACAAGCTTGGGGTAGACATTCCTCTAACTCACCAACAGGTTAGAGGCCTGTCAGTTACCCTCAACCTGGTTTAGCCCATTATTACCACGGTGTGGCTGCTGTGCATGTGACAGTTTCTTGGAGCCACAGGTAAGAGTTGGGTGCTAAAAATGGATGAGGAGGGGCAGCTGGGTGGCGCAGTGGATAGAGCACCGGCCCTGGAGTCAGGAGGACCTGAGTTCAAATCCAGCCTCAGACACTTAACACTTACTAGCTGTGTGACCCTGGGCAAGTCACTTAACCCCAATTGCCTCACAAAAACAAAACAAAACAAAACAAAACAAACAAACAACAACAACAAAAAAAAAACAAGAAAAGACACTGATGTTGGGAAAGATTGAAGGCAAAAGCATGGCAGAGGACGAGATGGATAGATAGTGTCATGGAATTAGCTTGATTCAGAGTTTGGGAAATAGTGGAAGACAGAAGGGTCTAGCTTGCTATGGTCCATGCAGTCATGAAGAGTTGGACACAACTGAATAGCTAAACAACAATAACAGATGATGGTCAGCACATTCTTTGGAATTTTATAGTGTTTAATATGGAAATATGTTTTGCATGATTGCACATGTATAATCTATATCGGATTGCTTACTGTCTCAGGGAAAGGGGAGGGCAAGAAAGAAGGGAGACAATTTGTAACCCCCCCCGGAAAAATTTTTTTAACAAATGTTAAGAATTGTCTTTACATGTAATTAGGAAAAATAAATTAAAAAAAAAAAGGAATTTTATAATCTCAGAGAGTTGTATAAAGCACTAAGAGTAATGTGACTTGCCCAGGATAACACTATCAGTACCAAAAGTGGTTTAAAATCACATAAATTAAATTGCATTATTAGTAATGTAGTTTCAATAATCTATATTATGAGTTAAATAGGCTTTTTGTGGACTGGCCTGGGATCCTAGCCAGCATATTACAAACTTGCTTCTGTGGGGAAAATGTGTTCTGTTGCCTTGATGCAAGAAAGAAACATGGTGGCTTAGAGAATACTTCTGGCTCTCTAGGACCCTGGAGAGAACCCAGCCCTGTGTCAAGTGCATGGCCATTTGTCTGTACAAGTAGTGTATAAATTAGAAGTTTATAAGCTGGGGATTGCCTTCATATCTTACTGGGTGAGAGTAGGTCCTTTAAAATCCTTTCAGCATTTGATTAAAAAAAGGGAAAGCTGGGAAAATTCGCAGCAAAAAAGTTGACCTATATCCTCTCGGCTTTGACCAAGAGCTTCCTCTGACAGTGTGTTAGATGGGAGTTCTGCCAAAGAGCGATGGCTAGACCTTCGTTACAGTTCACAGGCTGCCAGCAGGAGACTACTTATGCTCATGGCTGCCCAGCCATCTACATGACACAATATATTGTGAATGAACAAAGAGGCCAACTACCTTCTTACAAAGCTCCCATCATAAGAAGGGAGTCCTATTTCATTTTACATTGCTAGTCATTTCATACACAGGTGTGTTAGAGGCCCATATATTTGCATGGTTTAGTCAGACACTTAGTGGTAATGTTGGTAAAGGAACTCCATAGCTCTCCAGGATATGCAAATGGTGTGTCTGGTGGGGCTGGTCTCCTTTGTTCCTCAGATAACATCAAGCCAGCCACAGACCCATGTGGAGAGAGGGCCAACTCCTCCACAGTTTGGGATTACAGAAAATGGCAGGTTTCCATCTCTTGTTTGGGAGGAAAGAAGCCACACTCCTCTGTCCATATGGGTATAGAACTGTGCAATCTGCAAAGGTATAGATAGATAAGTGATGTTTAGATAGGAAAAGACATAGTACTGTAAATTGTGCTCCATCAAAGGCATGGTTCATGCAAAGTTCAGTGGAAAGCTCACAAACTGAAAAATTCTTCCTTTTTTCCTCTGGATGATACAATTTAGAAGACAGGCAGCTTCACTCAGGGTCAGTGTGTGTGTGTGTGTGTGTGTGTGTGTGTGTGTGTGTGTGCTGTGAAGGATGGGTGGCCTCTTTAATGGAAGTCCCAATGACTTTTAGCTACAGTACTGGGGAAAAACATTCAAGTTTTTTTTTTTTCAAAGCTTATAGTCTGTGTGACTTCAGGAGGATTCTGTTCAAGTACTCTATAATCCCTTACAACTGTTCATTATTAATACTGCAAATACTTCTAGAGTATCTTAGATCCAAGAATCTCAGGAAGCTTTTCAAACATTATTTCACGAAGCTTCAAAACACCCCTGTGGTTGGCAAATATTGTTCCTCATTATGGGGGCAGACATGAGGAACATTGTTGACGTGATTTACTCAAGGTTATAGCAGAGTGCAGGCTGTCAGAATCCTA
Organism: Dromiciops gliroides; assembly: GCF_019393635.1. NCBI lineage: Eukaryota > Metazoa > Chordata > Mammalia > Microbiotheria > Microbiotheriidae > Dromiciops > Dromiciops gliroides. The sequence goes on along the minus strand of NC_057864.1, from coordinate 345,395,434 downwards.
TCTTTATTAACTGAAGGCTTGAGCTCAGATGGAAGGTACCATCCAGATATAGCCAGGTTCAAATTACTCAAGGGTTCCTTCTGGAAAAACACTGAGCAACTTCAAACTGTGTGACTGGAGGCATTGAGTCTATGGAAAACTGGAGGATAGGAACCTGATACTGAAATTCAACAAATTTATTTAATTAAGAAGAATATTTAAATACAACACACTGCCATGGAATTTATATGGGAATAGTGGTGATAGAGGAGCGTCTGCAATTTCCTTAACTGGAGGGAATTATTTCCATCTAGACCAAGGGTTCTTAACCTTTTTTATGTGTGTGTCTCATCTACTCCTTTAGAAGTCAAGTGAAGCTTATGAACTCCTTCTCAGAATCATTCTTTTAAATAAAGGAAATGCTAAATTACAGTGAGAGGTCAGCAGAAATAAAGATATATAAAAAATTTTTTCCCATTAAACTTCCCAAGACCTTTGGAAATCTATCCACAGACCCCAGGTTAAAGATACCTTGACTAGGTAGATCCAACCCTTTTATGACTTCATAAATAAGTCCTAAGGAGTTACCTAAGGCAGTGACCTGTACAGGGTCACCCTGCTAGTTTCAGACACAGGATTTTAACCCTGGTATTTCCGACTCTTCTCATGTAATGAATAATCTCTAAAAAAATATCAAAAATTAAAAAAAAAACCCTACCAAATGTTACTTACATATTTGGTGCCAGAGAGCAAATTGCAATGGAGTTGTTTCTGCGTGGCAGTTTCGCTGGACTTCACTCCCCTTGGTCTAGGGATCATCTCTTTTGGGAAAACAAATTAATAAAGACATGAAGAGAAAGTATTTTTAAAGAGCTACTACTCTGTAACAGGCATTGTATTTAGCCCTAGAGACACAAATACAACCATGAAATAGATCTTGCCCTTGAGGAACTTATTTTCTAACAGAAGGAGACAACGACATGCAAAGGGAAGTGGTACCTAGGAAAGGGAGTTTTGTTTTGGAAAGTCTCAGTGGAACAATAGGGCAGTGGATTGATAAGCCCTTGTGGTAGAGATCTAATTATTGTTCCCATAACAAGACATGAGGGGTGAAGAGAGGGAAGGCAGGATATGCACAGTGCCAGGATGAGAAATGACTACAGTGAAGAAATATGGTAGGGTTTCATTATAAAGGAGAACATGTGCATTTATTTAAAACATATGCATTGGATTTGGAATTATGCCCAAAGGGCGATAAAGCTGTCCATACCCTTTGACCCAGAATTCCACTTTTAGGTCTTTTTCCCAAAGAAATCATGAAAAGGGGAAAGGGACCCACATGTACAAAAATATTTATAGCTGCTCTTTACTGGTAGCAAGGAATTGGAAGTTGAGAGGGTGCCCATCAATTGGGGAATGGCTGGACAAGTTGTGGTATATGAATACAATGGAATACTATTGTGCTGTAAGAAATGATGAGCAGGAGGAGTTCAGAGAAACCTGGAGGGTCTTGCGTGAACTGATGATGAGTGAGATGAGCAGAACCAGAAGAACATTGTACACAGTATCATCAACATTGACTGTTGACCTACTGTGATGGACTATGTTCTTCTCACCAATGCAATGGTACAGAAGAGTTCCAGGGAACTCATGATAGAAGAGGATCTCCAAATCCAAGAAAAAAAAAAAAGAACTGTGGAGTATAGATGCTGATTGAACCATACTATTTCTTTTGTTTTGGGTGCTGTTGTTTTTTTTTTTTCTATTCTGAGGTTTTGCATTACTGCCCTGATTTTTTCTCTTATAACAGGATTAATGCAGAAATAGGATTAATGTTATTATGGATATATATATATGTGTGTGTGTGTGTGTGTATATATATATATATATGTATATGTATATAGATATATAGATATAACCTATATCAGATTATCTGCTGTCTAGGGGAGGGGGGAGGGAGGGGAGGGAGGGAGAAAAATCTGAAATTGTAAAACTTGTATAAACAAAAGTTGAGAACTATCTTTACATGTAATGGAAAAAATAAAATACCTTATATGTAAAAAAAAACAAAAACAAAAACAAAAAAACCATATGCATTGGGCAGTTAGGTAATGCAGTGGTTAGAGCACTGGCCCTGGATTCAGGAGGACCTGAGTTCAAATCCAGCCTCAGACACTTGATACTTACTAGCGGTGTGACCCTGGGCAAGTCACTTAACTCCAATTGCCTCACCAAAAAAAAAAAAAAAAGAGTAGACCCATGTTTCCTTTAAGAGGGCATCTAGGTGGCACAGTGGATAAAGCACTGGCCTTGGATTCAGAAGAACCTGAGTTCAAATCCAGCCTTAGACACTTAAGTCTTGCTAGCTGTGTGACCCTGGGAAAGTCACTTAACCCCCATTGCCCTGCAAGAAAAAAAAAAAGTATTAAAAAAAACCATATGGGGGGCAGCTAGGTGGCACAGTGGATAGAGCACCAGCCCTGGCTTCAGGAGTACCTGAGTTCAAATCCGGCCTTGGACAATTAACACTTACTAGCTGTGTGACCCTGGGCAAGTCATTTAACCCCAATTGCCTCACCAAAAAAACCCCAAAACCATATGCATTACATATGTATACACATAGGTTTATATGTGTGCACACATATATATATATATCTACCTATACTCTGTGTGTGTGTGTGTGTGTGTGTGTGTGTGTGTGTGTGTGTGTGTAGGCAGCTGGATGATTCAGTGGATAAAACTCTGGGCCTGGAATTAGGAAGACATGAGTTCGAATCCAGCCTTGGACACTTACTAGCGGTGTGATTTTGAGCAAGTCACTGCTTAATCCACTGGAGAAGAAAATGGCAAACCATTCCAGTATCTTTGCCAAAACCCTATTATATTTCTTCATGGACAGCATAACTCATGGGGTCATGAAGAGTTGGACATGATTGAACAGCAATATATATTAGAAAGAGGGATGAGGTGACACAGTGGATAGAGAACCTACCTTTAAGTCAGGAAGACCTAGGTTAAAATCAGTTAGCATTTATTAAACACTTACTATGTTCCAGGTGCTGATGTGATGTGAGAGATGGGGATACAAAGAAAGGCAAAAAACCCCAGAGTCCCTACCCTCAAGGAGCTCACATTTTAATTTTAATTTTAATTTTTTTTTTTTTGGTGAGGCAACTGGAGTTAAGTGACTTGCCCAGGGTCACACAACTAGTAAGTGTCAAGTGTCTGAGGCCAGATTTGAACTCAGGTTCTACTGACTCCAAGGCCGGTGCTCTATCCACTGTGCCACCTAGCTGCCCGGAGGAGCTCATATTTTAATCCAGGAGATAACATGTAAATAACTATGTACATATAAGATATAGCCAGTGTACACGGGAGGTATTTTCAGAAAGAAAAGGGGATGGGAGGGGACAGAAAGGAAGGGGAAAGACTGGGAAAAGTCTTCTGCAGAAAGTAGGATTTAAATGGAGTTGAAGGATTCCAGAAGGCAGAGGTGAGGAAGGGAGCATTTCAGGAATGGAGTTCGACTTGAACAAAAAGCAGAGGAGATGGAGTATCTTATAAAAGGAAAAGCAAATGGGTTGTCGTTGCTAGATCCTAGAGTCCATAGAAGGGATTAAAGGGTATCGAGACTGGACACTATAGGAAGGGATCAGGCTATAAGTTATTGTTATTGAAATAGTTCTGGTGGGAGGTGATGAGACCCTATGTTAGAATGGTAGAGAAAAAATATGATGACAGATTCCATATATATAGAGAAAGTGTTGAGTATGGGTGAGAAACTGTGGATGACACTGAAGTTACTGAGTCACCGGGAGGATGATGGTTCTTTTGACAATGATAGGAAAAGTTAGGAATAGGTAAGGGTTCGGGTGGGGGGGGAGAATGAGTTCTGTTTTGGACAAGCCAAGAACTCCCTCTTCTCTTCTTGTCATCTGTCCATCCCCAATAGCTATCATCCTATATCTTTCCTTCTTCTTATAAAACCCCTTGAAGATCGTCAAGAATCAGTGCTTCCTCTTTCCTTCCTAACTCTTCTAATCCCTCTTCAATTTGGATTCTTGCCTCATCATTCAACTGTTCTTTCTTTCTTTCTTTCTTTCTTTCTTTCTTTCTTTCTTTCTTTCTTTCTTTCTTTCTTTCTTTCTTTCTTTCTTTCTTTCTTTCTTTCTTTCTCTCTCTCTCTCTCTCTCTCTCTCTCTCGCTTTCTTTCTTTCTTTCTTTCTTTCTTTCTTTCTTTCTTTCTTTCTTTCTTTCTTTCTTTCTTTCTTTCTTTCTTTCTTTCTTTCTTTTTTTTTTAGTGAGGCAGTTGGGGTTAAGTGACTTGCCCAGAGTCACACAGCTAGTAAGTGTTAAGTGTCTGAGGCCAGATTTGAACTCAGGTACTCCTGACTCCAGAGCCAGTGCTCTATCCACTCAACTGTTCTTTCTAAAGTTGGCAATCTTTTTTTCAACATTTAAAAAATTTATTGGAATTAACTTTTTAGTTACAAATACAGAACTTTATTAGAAGTTATAAACTATAGAAACTTGATTTTTCATTACTGTATTATATACATACAGGTTTTTTTTGGGGGGGGGGCAATGGGGGTTAGGTGACTTGCCCAGGTTCACATAGCTAGTAAGTGTCAAGTATCTGAAGCCAGATTTGAACTTAGGTCCTCATGAATCCAGGCCCAGTTCTTTATCCACTGTACCACCTAGCTGCCCCCACATACATAGTTTTTTTTTTCCCATAAAAGTATTTTATTATTTTCAAGCTACATGTAGAGATAGCTTTCAACATTTGTTTTTTTAAAATTTTTAGTTTCAAATTTTTCTCCCTCTCTCCCTTCCCTCCCCCCTCCCCAAGACAGCAAACAATCTGATATAGGTTACATAATACATACAGTTTTAATGCCAATGAGCTATATGGTTTAATATGCTAAAGGATCATCTATCTACTAACAACTTAAGTTTATTGATTATTAATTATTTATTAATCATTATCAATAATTTATTATTATATTGCTTATTTATTATTATGAGTTTATTAGACATTTATTGCTATACACTTATTATATCTTTCCTAACAAGCCCTCCATAATCATATTAAATGTCGCTGGACTCCATTTATTAACAAAGCAAAAACATTCACCCCCTTAGCTAAAATGAGCAATTATCTTTGAATTGTCAAATCTAATGCCCATTTTTCAGTCTTCATCTTTCCTGACCTCTCTGCAGCCCTTGATATTGTATCACCCTCTTCTCCTTGATATTCTTTTCTCTCTACATTTTCATGATGTTGCTTTCTCCTGATATGACATTCATAACATTGGTTCTCCCCCTACTTGTCTCAGTCTTCTTTGTTGCATCTTCATCCAGGTCATGCTCACTAATTGTGGGTGTCCTACAGGGCTCTTCCCTAGGCTCTTTTCTCATACTATATTATTTCACTTGGTTATCTCATCAGCTTCCATTGATTTAGTTATCCTCTCTATGCTGATGATTCTCAGATTTACTTATCTAGTCCTAAACTCTCTCCTAACCTCCACAACGCCCATCCTCTACTGCTTGTTGGACATCTTATACTGGATGCCCTGTTCAGTTGTTTTCAGTTGTGTCTGACTCTTCGTGACCCCATTTGGGGTTTTCTTGCCAAAGATACTGGAGAGGTTTGCCATTTCCTTCTCCAGCTCATTTTACAGATGAGGAAACTGAGGCAAACAGGGTTAATGACTTGTCCAGGGTCACTCAGCTATTACGTGTCTGAGGCCATATTTTTTTTAGGGTTTTTTTTTTGATGAGCATTGAGGGTTAAGTGACTTGCCCAGGGTCACGCAGCTAGTAAATGTCAAGTGTCTAAGGTCAGATTTGAACTCAGGTCCTCCTGAATCCAGGGCTGGTGCTTTATCCACTGAGTCACCTAGCTGCCCCTCTGAGGCCATATTTGAACTCATGTCTTCCTGACTCCAGGGCCAGTGTTCTATCCATTATGCCACCTAGCTGCCCTGACATCTTAAATTCAAAATGTATGTCCAATACTGTATTAATTTTCCTTTCTCCAAAACCCTCTTTTTTTCCTGAATTTTCTATTAATGTCAGGCTTACCACCTTCTTCCTAATTACCCAGGTTCAAGACCTGGATGTCATCCTTGACTCTTCACTTTCTCTCATGCCCTCATATCTTTTAAGTTGCCAAATCCTGTTAATTTTACCATCAAAACATCTTCCCTAGATGTTTTTTTCTCTCCTTTGATACTGCTACTACCTAGGTACAGACCCTCAACCCCATAAGTCTGGACTATTACAATAACCTGCTAGTTGGTCTCCCTGCCTCAAGTCTTTCCTCAGTCTATGACCATACTCCCCATCCCTGTCAAATTGATTTTCATTTTGTTTTGTTTTCATTATTTTTTTGAGGGGCAATGAGGGTTAAGTGACTTGTCCAGGGTCACACAGCTAGTAAGTGCCAAGTGTCTAAGGCCAGATTTGAACTCAGGTCCTCCTGAATCCAGGGCCAGTGCTTTATCCACTGTGCCACTCAGCTGCCCCCTGTTGTTTCATCTTTAAGGATGGAGTAACAAAGGCATGTGTTTCCTGATGTGGGATGGAATTTGGAGTCAAATTGATCCCAAAAGGGTTGTCCCAAAAGAATTACAAGACTCAGTGACTCAGTTTCCTAAGTTTTATTGCAATACTGTGAGTGATCACAGGGAGAGAACCAGAATAGTGGAAAGGTATCTCTTGAACAAGAAAGGAAAGACAGTTATGTTTATAGTATGGATAAATTGATTATCAGTCTCATTATAATAATCTCTACTTTGGGGAGGTATAGGGGAGGGCCTGTCATCATTATAATATTCTCCACCTTTGGGAGGTACAGGGGAGGGCTTATCCTAATTTGGAATTCCTGGGGTCCTAAACCAAGCCCTGAGGCGGGTACCTTTTTCAGTGGAGGTGTGTTTTGGGGGTTTACATGTCATAAGGTGAATCTGAGGACAAATTTGGCCTTTTGTGTGCATGTCTCTTTCTGGTTCCCATGACTAGTTTCAAAATATAATCATTTTTCTTTAGAATTTCCATACCCTTGTCATTTTGTCATTGTTATAGTCTTCAGGTTTCCTCGGCCTAGGTCCCTCTGTTCCCGTTATGGGTACTGATTTATGTGGGTATGAAAACCCAGCATCCTACTTGTAAGTTATCCATTAACTGGGGTCTGACTCCCTTTTAGAGCTACTATCTGAATTAGAGCTTGGCTCTTAGGTTTTTCTATTAACCCCTTTTTGCCTCCTACATCCTTTCCCATGCAAGAAAGTCATAATCTGCTGGAGAAGACGTGATGTAATCGGAACAAAGGAAAATGTAGAAGAATTTGCCTTGATAAGGACCCCCTTTTTGTATGATGCAGAGGACAGAGATGGGGGTGTGTGTGATTTATCTGAGTGATGTGGGGACCAATTTTTAATTGGGGAGTTCTAGCTAAGCGGCTCCCCGCAATATTGGGGCAAGGAAGGAAACCGGCAGCCTCCCTCAAAACAGAACAAGATTTATTTTAACAAGAACGAACTTAAAAACAAAACACAAACAGGATCAGTAGGATCAAGGGAAAGTAAATAAAATGGGGAAAGGGAAATTATAATACCTGAAAAAATACCACCGCCCAGGAATCAGCTGAAAATACACAGCAGAATGCCTGTCACTTTCCAGCTTCCACCTAGAATTCCCAATTCTCCTCCCCCAAACCTAGAAAACACCCCCCACAGTCCCAGCCAATGGGATGGCCACTCTGACAGTCACATGACTGCCCTCACTAGGCTTCCAATCATTACAATTTTGCCAGGCCCATGTAGGCGTTGGCGAGTGGTGATGACGTGAGGTGCCAGAGCCCTGGCAATGGCTACAACCAGTGGGTGGAGCACCATGCGGTTTGCGGAGCCCCAGGCCAGTGCGTGCCCAGGCATAAAAACCTCAAATAACAATTAATTCTTTACAGTGATGTGAATGAGGAAGCTCATCAAATGGCCTCAATTTTTTTCAGCAAACCATATGCATAAGGGCAATGTCTTTAGCTGAGAGGGTATTTGGAGGAGATGTCATGGGAGCCTTGAGAAGAGATGAAATGAGGTTATGAGTGGGATACTGAATTGATTGGGGGTTGGTGGGTGTAAAGGTTTATATTAAATAACATTCCATTATATGAGAAATTTGTAGTTGACCAAATCAGCACAATTTCATGATTCATTTTCTCCAGCTCTGGTCAATAGTACCTGAAAAGCCGTAAAGGAGACAGTGAGAGTTTGATGAGAGAATAAGGGGATAAGGGACTTTTGTATGCAGGGTAGTGTAGAGTTGAACTGATTCACCAAAGAGACCACCTAGGGGATATAGGAAAGGGAGGGCAGCCAGTGTACTAGTGGTGGCCTAGGAAAGAACTGATCACTGGAAAGATTGGAGGTCATGATTAGGACAAAGGACAGGGTTCCTTGGTTGTAAGGCATAGGGAATGAAGGAATGACAAAATATTAATCCCCCTCACCCCCTTATTCCCTTAGGCTACCAAGAAGCCACATACTTGATAAGAAGAGAATGAAAATTAAGGAGACCCATAATCCCATCTCTTCTGGGATATCTTGGTCCTTTGATCACCTCTCCCTTTTTTCTAATTTTCATTCTCTTCTCTTCAACTGTCTCTTTTCTAGGTTACTTCTAAAGTGCTTAGATATTCCCCCTCCTTAAAAAACAAACAAATAAAAACAAACAAAAACACCCGACCCTTTAATCTCCTTAAGCTAGTATTCTACAAATTTCTTCTCTTTCAAAGCCAAATTTCCAGAAGAAGCTATCTATGCTAATTGTGTTCACTTTCTCCCCTCCACCTTACTTCTCAGCAACTACAAAAATTACTAAAAAAATCTCTTAATTGCCACATCTCAGACTTCTTCCCAGCAATGTAAACTCCTTGGGAGTAATTATTGTTGCATTTCTTGCATTTATATCACAAGTACATAGCTTAGTACCTAGGTATGTAGTAGGTCCTTAATAAATGCTTGATGATTGATTGCTTGATTACTCATTCTCTGCCTTCAATGCAGTCTTTGACACCAGTTGACCCTCTCATTGACCCTCCTTACTTTTCTCTCCATCCCCCTCTCTCTCACCCATGGTTTTTTGTGATACCATTCTCCATTAGTTCTCTTTCCTATCTAGTTGGCCATCCCTTAATTAATCACTCTCCTTTTCTGCCCCCCCCTCCCCCAAGTAAGCCAATTAATGGGAATGAGAAAGCAGCCTCTAGTATTATGGGTATCTAGGGCAAGGGGTGAGGCCAGGAAGAAGGAGGTAGGGGAAGAGGAAGAGAATTTCCTTCCCTTTCCAGTTGCCTTAGGGGAGTGAACTTCCTTAAGATGTTCCTTCTTTGCTCAGCTTTATCCATTCTTCCACTTTTGTACTCAAGGCGATCTCCAAAAGCCAAAATTTTTACTTTGTGCCTCTTCTTTAGAGGTCACACTGTACCTTTTTCACAGTTCAGCATTGCTTCACCTCCATCACTCTGGAGTAATATCCATTCCCCTCTCCTTTCCAAAGTCATGGAAATCAAAATGTACCTTTTCCAGGTCACAGTGAAATCAGGACTGTAACAACCACAATAGCAATGACAGCTCTTGAAAATCTACAAAAGTACCTTCCTCACAATAGGAAGTTTTGCAGAGGAGGACACAAGGTTCACCTAAATGCAAAATATGAGTAGCATGATCTCTGGAGTCCTGGATAAAGAGTAAGACATCAGTTTGAGCTGTAGGATCCGATTTAAAGACCTCAGTGGCCTCTCTTCCCCACTAAAGGAAGAAACCTCCACAAAGCTCAAATCTTGAGTCACCTACCTGAAGTAAGGCCTTTCTCACCTGAGGAGGTTGAATAGAGAACTGGCCAACAGTTCTCTAGACATTTCTGTTCCCTTCCCTCTCTCTTGAAACAGCAGCAATCCTAGAACCTTGCTCTGCACACCAGGTCCAAGTTCTCTATTCCTTCCAGGCTCCCCATGCCTGGTCCTGCTTGGCCCAGATAAGAAACCTATAAAAACCCACCAGGCTTTGCCAGTTTGGGTGTCCCCTTCCACTGGTGATCCCTGGAGGCCCCAAAGTATTTCTGTTTCTCCTGGACTGCCCCTTTGATTGTGAATATTTCCCCTCAATAAAGCTGGCTTGCTTTATTTTCTCTCTGCTCAGTCTTCTCTTCTGTTGTATTGTTTTACGATGCCCTACCTTTCAGGATCATGAACCTTACTCAAATTACATGAAGGTACCCTAGGCAAATTTAACTTCTCTGGGCCTCAGTTTTCTTATCTATAAAAAGTGGGTTTGAACTCATTGATCTGCAACGTCCCTTTCAGCTTTATATTTGTGAATCTGTGAAAGTCAAGGAAGTCAAGTTTCTTTAATGACAAGGTTGATAAGTATTGAAGCTGAGCCTCTATATCACAGTGCTGTTGAGTCCATGCTTTGGAATAGAGCCACCCCGTGGGGTTCCACTGGTTAAGGGATCCTCTTCTTCAAACCTTAACATACCCTGCTTTTTTTCACTCTCTATTTCAGAGAAAGACTTAGGAATGTAAAAATGTCCTCCTACGGCATAGTAATTCAATTCATCAGAAACTTAATTTTACCTGGATTGGCAGGGTATGTTTTCAGGTTAGGGTTACTCTAGCTGCCCTAGTCTTAGTGTCCTTACTCATTCAGCTATGATAGGGACAGTCTTCTTTCCCATTGGAGATCAAATCCAGTTCTTCAGGGATCTGGGATGGGAATCCTTTGATTGATGTTCCATTTTCCCTCCCTACAATACAATGGTAAATTGTGAGGGAAAATCAATCCTCTTCTCAATAATTTTCAGGAACTCAGCAGCAATGTGATAAAAGCTCTTTTATTTCCTTCTTGTGAGAAGGAGGCACCCTAGTATGCAGCTAGTAGGTGCAAAGAAAGGGGGCTTGGGGGCATCTAGGTGGCGCAGTGGATAAAGCACTGGCCCTGGATTCAGGAGGACCTGAGTTCAAATCCAGCCTCAGACACTTAACATTTATTAGCTGTGTGACCCTGGGCAATCCACTTAACCCCAATTGTCCCACAAAAACAACAAAAAAACAAGAACAAGAAGAAAGGGGGCTTGCAGGCCCTGTTTTATACCCTAGTCCCTAACGTGAATGGACCCTCTGCTTTTTCATCATTGGCCTGATTACTCAAGGGTTACAGTCTATGCCCCCAAACTAGCTAATTGGAATGAAGTATTCCCACCTCTCTTCCTTGTATGGGCATAACTCAGGAGTGGACCTTATACTTCCTTATATGGACACAACTCCAGAGGGGACCTTATTGAGACCAGGGCTCCTTGAACTATGTGATTTTGTTAGCCTGAAGGGGAGGAGGGGATCTGAGACCTTTGTCCTACAAACAGGTCAGGGGTAGTATGGTCATTGAGAGGAGACAACTACCCATTTTCTCACATAAATACAGCGATGTTGACAGCAAATTGTTGAAGGAAACAACCCTTGTTTATGCTTGACTAATACGATGGATCCATTTAACAATTTATGAAACATTCATTAAGAGCCTACTATGGGCAAAATACTTTGCCAGGCCCAGAGGACATCTAAAGATGAATGAATGACCCAGGGTTTCTTCCCTCAGATTAGAAAGGGAACCAAACTAAATCATTCAAGCAAATAAAGGGATTATGGCATGGAATGATTTAGGGAGTTTAAAAAAATGGATTGGAAGCCAAGGCCCATTTCTACTTTTGCCATTTTGGTGTAGGAGGCAAAAAGGAGTTAACAGAAAAACCTAAGACCCAAGCTCTAATTCAGATATGAGCTCTAAGAGATTCAGACCCCAGTTAATGGATAACTTACAAGTCAGAATGCTAAGTTCTCTTACCCACAGTAATCAGTACCCATAACAGGAATAGAGGGAGCTAGGCCATGAAGACCTTAAATAAAATGACATGCTTTAGAAATTCAGACTATGAATAAAGGATAAATGAAGATGTTTTGAAACTAAGCATGGGAACCAGAAAGAAACAAGTGCATAAAAGGCCAAATTTGTCCCCAGATTCACCTTATGACTTGTAAACCCCCAAAACACACCTCCACTGAAAAAGGTACCCTCCTTGGGGGTTGGCTTAGGACCCCAGGAACTCCAAATTAGGATAAGCCCTCCCCTGTACCTCCCAAAGGTGGAGAATATTATAATGAGAAGGACAGGCCCTCCCCTGTACCTCCCTAAGGTGATCATTATAATGAGACTGATAATCAATTTATCCATACTATAAACATAACTGTCTTTCCTTTCTTATTCGAGAGATACCTTTCCACTATTCTGGTTCTCTCCCTGTGATCACTCACAGTATTGCAATAAAACTTGGGAAACTGAGTCACTGAGTCTTATAATTCTTTTGGGATGAGTCATGATCAATTTGACCCCAAATTCTATCCCACATCAATTTCACTGTTTTACCAATTAAGCTTTAAAATCCCCAAATTCCCTTTTCTCCAGCCAAAGAATCTTAAAAAGAGCTTTTAATACCTAAACTTAGCCTTCTAAACAGTGAGTAGGTGGGTAAAACTACTTGTTTATAAATTCCTTTGTGGATTGTCTAGTGAGACTAGCCTTAAAAATGATTACCTCCAGGTCAAGACGGCTGAAGTTTATATAGCTGTCTGGACTTAAATCATTTCAGGTCTGTGGCAAAAAAAAATGATATATCCATAATAAGACTGAGGATTAGGACTTCAAATAAAAGATAAATAAGGTCAAAGAGTGGACATGACCCATCAAGGTTGTAATTTAGAGGGATTGAGAGTACACTATAACCAAAAAATATCTCTGAAGAAAATATTTACCATTAGAGAGAAACATCTTTAGGCCTTTTACTCATAGGAGAGCTAACAAATTAAATCTCAATTAGCCACACTTACCTTAGTGTGAATTAGTTTAATCTGATGCTTTCTTCCCAACAATTAATTGAATATTTAGTAGTAGGAGACTACTGTCTAGCTGTCTAGAAGAAGCCAGGCCTGAAAGGCTATTGAAGTGTGGATGTATTGACAGCTTGAGAATATTTTGAGGACACTGAATGCCTGGTTGGAACTAAGAAGGACAGAAAGGGCAAAGAGCAATTAGAGCAAATTTTAATGAGGGTAAGAGAATATAGTGGATAGGACTCTGGATTTGTAGTCATGAAAACCTAGATTGAAATGCTACCTGTGATATTTACCAGCTGTATGAGCCTGAGCACCCTTCTGCTCCTTAGTTTTCTCACCTATAATATGAGGAAGTTGGACTTGATGACTTCTGAGGTTTCTTCTAGCTCTTGATCAATCATCTTATGAATGCTTATTTATCTATCCCATGAATGAAAGCACAGTTGGCTATGAGGAACAAAATATTTTAGTGATAGAATCTAGATTCTAGAATATATATTTTTTTAATTACAGAGTCTAGAAATGATGAGCAGGCAGATTTAAGTGGAAAGATTTAAGTGAACTGATGCTGAGTGAAATGAGCAGAACCAGAACTTGTACACAGTAACAGCAACATTGTGTAATGATCAGCTTTGATGGACTTGGATCTTCTCAGCAATACATTGATCCAAGACAATTTCAAAGGACTCATGATGGAAAATGCTCTCCACATCCAGAAAAAAGAATTGTGGAATTTGAATGCAGATTGAATCATTCGATTTTTACTTTTTTTTCTTTCTTGAGGTTTTTCCCTTTTATTCTGATTTTTCTTTCACAACATGTCTAATGTGGAAATATGTTTAATGTGATTGTACATATCTATATTAGATTGCTTGCTGTCTTGGGGAGGGGAGAGGGAAGGAAGGGAGGGAGAAAAATTTGGAACTAAAAATCTTGTAAAAATGAATGTTGAAAACTATCTTTACATGTAACTGGAAAATTAAAATAATATTAAGATTGAAAAAAAACATCTAGAATAATTTTTTTTTAAAGAGTTGGGGGGAAGAGGAGAAATGGAATAATTTCGGAGGCCTTAATCAGGATCCTCTAGAGAAAATTCCCAAATGAGTCTAAAGTGGCCCCAAATCCCCACTTCAGCAAGAAATATGTCCTGAGAGTTAGTCCAGGCTCTCTACCAAAAGAGGGTGAAGAGTCTTGGAGGAATACCTAAACTGAGACAAAATAGTTGGGGGGAATCTTGCTACTTTGGATAAGTTTGTTTCTCATTTCCAAGTGAACCCTGTAATCTATTTTTCCTGGCTCATAGAAATTCATCGCCTAAAGTGGAATGATTGGAATAGACTAGATAGAAATGATTTCTGAAATATAGTACAAGAGGTTCTCAGTATATACTAGTTTCCCTTTTCTCCTCTGTAAATGAACAGCAGCTAGTTCCCACTAATTAATTCTATTACTGAAATGCTCTTACCAGAATCTCTTGGCAACAAAGTAGCCTTTGGCTCCCCTGGGATGTCAATATAGGTCCCCAATTCCCCTAGCATAAGCAGCCTGGAAAGAGATTGCTCCTGAGGGTCATTATCAGAAAGAACCAGAAGTGCCCACAAGGAGATTTCTCAAAATTTCCCCAGCACCAGTGTGAAATAGAAAGCTCTGGGTGCAAAGAATTTGTTGAACCAAGTCCAATTAGAACACAGCTGAAAGCAGTTGGGGTTCAGATGAAGTGAGCAGGATTTGACCCAAAACAAGAATGGGAAAATTATTATTATTATTATTATTGGCAAAAATATATAGCATATCCCAACATAGCATATTAAGATTTTTCAAAATGCTTTCTATACGTGAACATTATTTCATCTGAATATAGGGAAAGGGAAAAAGAATTTATAGTGTCTGCCACTACGCTAATTCACTCCTTACAACCACCCTAGGAGATAGGTTCTATTATTGTCGCCAGTTTTTCAGATGAGCAAACAGAGGTGAAGTGACTTGCTCAGGGTCACATAGCTAATAAGTATCTGAAGTTGGAATTGAACTCAAGTCTTCCTGATTCCAGGCCTAATACTTTATCCATTGTGTCATGTGACTGCTTCTGCTCTCTCTAGGGAGAGAAGATAGGGTGTGGGTACAGTGACACATTTCCCAAAATAATAGTCTCAACATGGGAATTAAGAAACGATATTTCTTGCCTTTTTTTTTTTTTGGTGGGGCAATGAGGGTTAAGTGACTCGCCCAGGGTCACACAGCTAGTAAGTGTCAAGTGTCTGAGGTCAGATTTGAACTCAGGTCCTCCTGAATCCAGGGCCGGTGCTTTATCCACTGCAACACCTAGCTGCCCAAACGATGTTTCTTTTGCAAAGTCTTATTAGAGCTATACTTCCTTTCCTTGAAATTGGGATTGTTCCTGAAAATTTGGGAGGTCAGGTCAGTGCAAATCTGGAGAAGACACTGAGGTTGTTCTTTAGAGAGGGTGGGGGAGGGATGAAGGAGGACAAGGGAGGATCAGGTTGAACAACAAGATAAAATGACCCATTCTTTACCCAGTTGGTTCTCTTTTAAGGGAGTCTTGCTGTTCTCCACTTGAGAGTGCATTCTCTTACCTTTCCCAGACTCCCTAAACTCCATCCATCCCTTAAATCCCATTAAAAGGATTTCACGCTGGGAAGACCCTTAGAGATTACCCAGCCCAAATTTGTCATTTTACAGCTGAAGTCCAAAGAGGGGTGAGTACTTGTCTAAGGTCATACAGTATGCTGTTTTGCTGAAATTTTAATGAGGCTTTTGGTTTTATAACATGGTTATTTCCAAAACACTAATCCTCTTCCTGCCCCTATTCATATTCAATCAGCAAGTTAGCATTTAAGTGACTACTGACCAGCCTGGCTTCCTTTAAGTCTCAACTACAGTCTGACCTTCTACAGGAAATCTTCCTCTGCCCCTCCTAATTCTAGTGCCTCTTCTCTATTAATTAGTTCCTACATGGATTTATCCTGTACATAGTTTGCTTTGTATGTATTTGTTTGCATGTTTTTCCCCTATTAGACTGTAAGCTTCTTGAGGGCAGGGACTGTCTTTTTAACTCTTTGTATCCCCAGATCTTACCATAGTGCTTGTCTCATAGTAGATGTTTAATAAATGCTTATTGATTTATTAATATATATCAGACACTATGCTAAGCACTGAGGATTCAGAGGAAGATTAAAAAGCAAAGACCCCCCCCCCCCCTTGAAGAGTTCACAATCCAATGGGGGAAACAACATGTAAACAATTTTAGACAAACAAGCTATATATACAGGATAGGATAAGGTAATCACTGAGGGAAAGCACTAAGATTAAGGAAAAATAGGAAAGGTGAGGCTTTAGCTGGAACTTGAAGGAAATAAGGGAAGCCAGGAGGGAGAGAATTCCAGGCATGTGATAGTCAGTCAGTGAAAATACCTAGAGGCTAGAGATGGAATATCTTGTGTGTCCAACTCTTCATGATCCCATTTGGAGTTTTCTTGGCAGAGATACTGGATTGGTTTGCCATTTCCTTCTCTAGCTCATTTTACAGATAAGGAAACTGAGGCAAATAAGGGTAAGTGACTGATCCAAGGTCATACAGTGAGTTAGTATCTGAGGCCACATTTGAACTCAGGTTTTCTTGACTTCAGGCACTCTATCTACTTTGCCACCTAGCTGCCTGCCCATTTGTGTGAGGAATTATTATTATTAATATTATTTTAGTAATAATCATTTTTACTTAAAGTTTTGAGTTCTGGAAGGAATTACTAAAGAAAAAAGTCAGTGTCACTAGATCAATATGTGTGGAAGGAAAGAAATTATAAGAAGACTAGAAAGGCAGGAAAGGGCCAGGTTATGAATAGCTTTAAATGCCAAGTACAGGGGGCAGCTAGGTGACACAGTGGATAAAGCACTGGCCCTGGATTCAGGAGGACCTAAATTCAAATCCGGCCTCAGGCACTTGACACTTACTAGTTGTGTGATCCTGGGCAAGTCACTTAAACCTTATTGCCCTGCCCCCCCCCCCAAAAAAAAGGGCAAGCACAGAATTTTTTTTTCCATCCTGGAAATAATGAGGAGCTGTAGTTTACTGAATAGGGGAGAAATATGGTTAGAACTGTTGTTGTTGTTGATTCTTTGTTCTTGAAGAGGACCATGACACCAGGAGGTGATATCATGACTTGTACTGAATTGGATTTAAGTGAGGGAGGGCTATGCAAGGTCACCAACCTCACTCTCTTCCAGAGCCATCTGGGTCCAGTGGCAAAATATATGTGAGTGTGTATATGTATGTATGTATATATGGCCAGGGCTACATTTTAGGAAAATCAAACTGAGCTTGACAGCTGAATGGAGGATAGATTTTTATGGGCAGAGGCTTCAGAAGGGATTCCAAACAGCAAGCCATTCCAATAATCTAGGCAAGAGGTGATAAGGGCCTGTATAAGGGTAGGATACATTGTTAGAGGAGGGAAGGGGGCATTTATTTGAGGTGTTATGAAGGTACACTCAATAGGATCTGATTCAATATCCTCAATAGTAATAGGGAACTTAGAAAGAGGGGACAGTTTGGGGAAATAAAGATGAATTCTGTTTTGGACATACATGTTGAGTTTAAAATGTCTGTAGGACATCTAGTCCAAAGTGTCCAATGAGCAGCTACAGATGAGGGTCTGGAGGTCAGGAGAGAGGTTAGGGTTGGACATGTATATTTGACGGTCATCTGAATAGAGACGATGATTGAAACCTTGGGAGATCATGTGATCATCAGGTGAACTAGTCTAAAGTGAGAAGATGAGGGCCCAGGACAGACTCTTTGCGAATACCCACCATTGTCAGATGGGAAGTGGATGAAGATTCAGCAAAGGAGACAGAATGAGTGTTCAGGATAACTAAGACAGAGCATCATAGATACCTAGAGAGGAGAGAGCACCAAGAGAAGAGTCAGCAATGTCAAAGGCTGCAGAGAGTTCAAGAAGGATGAAGATTGAGAAAAGTTCATTAGATCTGGCAATTAAATGTTGGAGAGAGACATTTATTGTGGATGGCCTTCTCAAGGAATTCAGCCAGTCTACTCATGGATCCCACCCTCAAGTCCAGTAAACCAATAGATTTGAATGATGCTAGCCAATTAGCTTGAAGCAGTGTATAAGGGCTGCCTCTCATCTGGACCTGCAGGAAGCTTCTGCTCACAGAAGCATAGGGACTTCCTTTTGGGTGGTGGTGTCTTGCTCTCTCTCTCTCTCTTCTATACTAGGTATGTAGGACTTCTGAACTTTCTGAGCCATGTGTTCTCTCTTTACTAATATTTGGTATGCTTTAATAAATGCTTAATGCCCCCAAACTGGTGCTAGAGCTTCTAATTTATAAGTAGCACTTTATTAGAAACCCCAGCTACTTTTCCCCAAACTTGGGACAGAAACAAGGCGACCACATATAATTTTAAATGCCAATATATATGTATAGTGAGATTTAAAATTGGATATAAGAGCATTAAACTCCCCTTTGAACTTTTCCCTTATATATCTCCCAGACCAGTAAGAAAAAGAAGCCTCTGAGCTTTAATCAGAGAGGGATTAGCTTTTATTGTTTGGGAATTAATTAGCCAACAAACAGGTGATACCGATTAGGGAAATAGGAAAGTAGAAATACAAATGAATAATCTTAGATCTAAGCTTAGTCTATATTCTTTTATAAAACTCACTGAATCCCCAAACTGCCTGCCAGGCCGAGAACCAGAGCCGATCATCAAAAGCGTGGGCCATCAAGCCAGAGTCTGCGAGACAGAGAGCGAACTTCTGTTCTACCCTCCGTTTTAAGTTGGCGTCATGCTTGGCCATGCTCTCCAGGCAACAGCAGGCTCACGGCTGTTCGTCACGGTCTCCTCCCCAAAAGGGCGGTCCTTCCAAAGCTACTTCAGTAGCATGCGTTCAACTCTCAAATGATTCAGCTAAAACTTCCGTTTTTTACCACAATACGCTCACACACACACACACACACACACACACACGCATATACGCACACACATTTTTTTTTTTTTTTCAGCAGTCGGGCTTAAGTAACTGTCACATAGCCAATAAGTGTCAGAGCAGGATTTGAACTCAGGTCGTCCTGACTCTAAGGCCAGTGTTATATCTACTTCACCACCTAACTTCCCAATACATGGAAATAGGGTGTTAAAAAAAAAAGTCTTATTTTCACTAAGTCTTTTGGAATACCTTTCATATATGAGAGCTAGATGTGGATACAAGATGACTTTGGTTCAAGTCTCAGCTCTTCAACCTGTGTGACTTTGGACAAGTTATTTTCCTTCTCTGAGCTTTGGTTTCCTCATCTATAAAATAAATAGGTTGGACTACATGGTCTTTGAAGTCTCTTCTGCCTCTAAATCTAAGATCTTCAGATTTTGTAAGTTTCCATGTTACTGACTACAGAACAATGGGTGAATAGAAAGGCCTTCAGTGTGCCAATGACATCACAGCAATGGCGGTGCAAATAGATCTACACATCACACTACACATGCTCCTTTCAAGGTGTTTCCCTTAGAGAAAATGGCATTACTGGGGACTGTTAGATCAATATGAATCAAACCCCTTCAAGAGGGGTAACCTGGGGGTAAAGGAGCCTAGGGTTATATTTTCTTAAGCATATTATTGCTAGTTGGTTGAGATTACTGAGGTAAGCCTGCATAATTAGCTTATTTACCAGCCATTGTGTTATTGAGCTGGCTAACCGACAGCTTTGTTAGCTTAAGTGACCGGTGCCTCTCTTTGAGTGACGCCTATTACAACTTCACAAATTGAGCCTAGTTATTGCCAGAATGGCAGACAGCTGTCATTGTGGACACAAACATATGCAGATGAATCACACAATTCAGGACAGACACAGATATTTGCCAATGCAGACTTTTTAGAGGCTTAACAAGTTGGCAACCCCCATGGCTTCAAGTTGCCTTAATTGTGCAGATCAGCACAGTAATCAAGCCCAAGAAACCAAATCACTCCTTTTTTAAGGTTCCGTTAATTTTTTT
Source organism: Dromiciops gliroides (assembly GCF_019393635.1). Taxonomy (NCBI): domain Eukaryota; kingdom Metazoa; phylum Chordata; class Mammalia; order Microbiotheria; family Microbiotheriidae; genus Dromiciops; species Dromiciops gliroides. The sequence goes on along the minus strand of NC_057864.1, from coordinate 345,375,470 downwards.
TTTTCAGAGCTATAAGTAGCAATTTCTGCAACTGGGATGAATGGTAGTGCCAGAGGGAGGGGAGGTGACCCAAGTGATCTGTTGCTATTGCCAACCCAGGGAAAGTGTAGGCAGGAGAAGCAGCACCTGAGGATGCTGCCATCCTCTAAATCTCCCACTTTGGCAGAAAGCCTTGGTTGGCCCTCCCTTAGTTACACTTCTGGGTTTGTTTGTTTTTTTTCTTAAGACTGTTTTTTTCTCAGTCTTTGCATAGTACTAAGTTTAATGCCACATCAGACTAAATCTCTCTCTTTGAATCAACTGCCTAAATCACCTTTGCTGACATCTGGTAAGTGAAAAGTAGCTTGCGCCTTAATCATGATTTTAGAATAAAAGAAAGATTTAATTTAGGGTTGCTGCCAGATGTTGGTCTTTTATGTTAAGACAGAGAAGATTTCTAAATTAGAATTCTTTCCTCCAATAAGCTACATCTGACATAGTGGATCTCTGCAGTTCTAGGCAGCAATTCCCCACTGATGGCTGCCCTTGATACCCGGGTCTAGGAAGGGGTGGATGACACAGCAGCATGCTAAACCTTCTGTTCCTTTACAGCTCGAATCTGCTATTCCCAGTAGGCATTCACTTACTATTAAGTCAGAGAAAGAGGTGCTACCTGGGTATCATGCCTGGCACTGCTGCAGACACACAGTTGCCATGATACTAGGTCTGCTTTGCCATTGTGTTATACCCTTGATTTCAGATGTAGCCCTCCTATAGAGAGACTCTTTCATTTTCGTGATGCCACAAGTAAAGGTTTAAAGGGAACTTCACTAGCCAGTATTTCACAAACTGGGTTTTACATGATGTGCCTGGTGGTTTGTGAGAAGATTTCAGAGCTAGTTTAACCTGTGGCTTTGGGTTCATGTGGACCTGGTTCAGTCTTGGAAGATTGTCAATCATAGTCAGTAATGGCTCAGACTCTGGGACCATCTGAATTTGGGTGATTTCTAGGTCCCTGATAGTGGTCTTTGGTTCCCCTACCAGCATTAGGCTACAATATATATTTAAATAAAGATGAGATTAATTAAAACATATGTAAAGAACCACAAAGGGACTCAGTCAAGGAATTATTAGAACCTAGTTTCTGATCAGTAGTGTTTCTTTCTTCCCTTCCCCATTCCCTTCCTGGGTTCATTCAGAGCTCCTACATACCACCAATTAGTCAGTTTCTTTTTCTTTTTCTTTTTTTTGGCGGGGCAATGAGGGTTAAGTGACTTGCCCAGGGTCACGCAGCTAGTAAATGTCAAGTGTCTGAGGCTGGATTTGAACTCGGGTCCTCCTGAATGCAGGGTCGGTGCTTTATCCACTGTACCACCTAGCTGTTCCCTAGTCGGCTTCTTAAATGTGGGGATACAGTGTCAGCTGCCCCCTTACCTTCTCTCTGGACTCTGCATCTTCCTATGCTCTGGCATCCTCAGTCTGCATCTCTGTCTCTCAGTTCTCCTCAGTCTGCATCTCTGTCTCTCCTCTAATCTCATTTCCCATGGTTGTTGTAAATGCATAATAAGGTAATATTTGTAAAATTCTTAGCACAGTGCACATAATAGGCACTTAAGAACTCTTTCCTTCCTTCCTTCCTTCCTTCCTTCCTTCCTTCCTTCCTTCCTTCCTTCCTTCCTTCCTTCCTTCCTTCCTTCCTTCCTTCCTTCCTTCCCAGTAGACTGCTACTTAAAGCTTATAATGTGTATGTGCCATAGGATTTTCCATCTGTTCCATATATGAGGGGTTAAGGGCTATCAGAATTGCTTAGTTTAATTTAGTATGAATCTTTGCTGTTTATACCCATAACACTAGCAAGATTTTTCTGCCTAAAATAATAAATTTGAAATTAAGTGACAACAATAGAAGGTAGAAAAGGTCAGAAATAGATTATTAGCGGTATTTCCTCAATGGAAAATAGCTAGTGAAGAGGAAATGAGTGTTTAGATTTCTCACTGTGAGATTCATCTAATCCTGGTTGTTCTAAGAATATTTCTAGATGAAACTAGAAGGACAACAAATAGATGGGAAATAAAGCAGATCTTCTCGTGTGCCTATAGAAAACTTTTCTCACCAGTCACAAAATTCCAGACATATCAAAAACATTATTACATGTAGGAATTTTAAATCATGAAATAAACTTAATTTCTTTATTCTGGGCTGTAATTTTCCCAATCTCTCTTTATCCCAGGATATATTCCTACAACTTCTGGACCCACATTTATGGGTTGTGCCAATATATTTAAAGGCTCAAAGTGTTCTCTGGCCAGATTGTCTGGAGAAAGCCCTTATATACACTTTCCTTGTAGTTTAATCTCTTGAAGGACTTTTTTTTCAAACCCTCTACATGAATCTTTCTCCTCTTTAACTTTCCTGCCATTGCTAATATTGATTTAATTTAGCTTCCTACTTTGGGTCAAGAGAAAGGGTGAAAACTGTTTTTCTTCTTAATGGAAAGGCTGGGGCCATGTGTGTGAATTGGTGAATGTAGAGGTAAAATTCTCATTATGTACAGGTGCATTTCTTCACAACAGAGCCTCTCATTTAGTAGGTTAGAAGTGAGGTCTCTAAGGGTCCAGATTGTACTGAGAGGTCTCTGATGGGCTACATTGTCCCTGTGAATGCATAATGAAGCACAGTAGGTTCTTGTTGCTGAGCAACTTGGTTCCACGTGCATTTTCAGGCTTCCTAATCCTGAGTGGGTAAGTACAAGAGTGACTAGTTAAAGGTGACCAGTGCATGTGAATTATTTAGATCAGCTAAATGTTACTCCATGATAGGTACAGCCCTAATGCCACATCTGGCCCCTAGCCTATTTTTGGAAGGACTTAATAAGAGTGGTTTTTACATTTTAAAATAAAGTTTAATTATATTTAAAAATGTAAAAAAACATCCTTAGCTTGTGTACCATATGAAAACAGGTAGAGAGTTAGATTTGACCCTGGGGCCCTAGTTTGCCCATCCCTGCTCTAGGAGTAGCAACTTCTCCTATGTAACCTACTTGGAATCCTGGGATATCAGAGGAATCAAACTCTCTTAACCTTTCAGAGGCTTAGTTTCCTCATTTGTAAAATGGGGAATGGATCTCCATTTCCAGAAGATTGGGATACTCTTTTCCAATATGGGGTATCAGGTCTGAGCTCTTGTAGAAGAGGTTCTTGGAGGAGGGGAGTTTGAACTATAAAGAGATGGGTAAAGATTTTTTTCATTGGTACTTGATGATTATATTTTCAGCTTAGGGTTTGGCTCATGTCTAGGGTCTCCCAAAAAGGAATTAATAGAGTCTCTTCTAGAAAGGAATTCAGTGTACAAGGTAGATCAGGTATAGGATAGCTATTTATTTCCACCATCATTGAACAAATACTTAGGACACAAAAGACTCATAAGTATATTGACATGTACTTAAAAACAAAGCAGTAACTTATTCCTATTATACTTTCACAGGAGGTTGATACTTAAAACATTAAAGATTCACAAAGTTCTGAATAAGCATGTCACTATCACCTTGGATATGAACTATCTGAGCACCCGTTCAAGGTTTATGTCTTCTGGCCAGTCAAAAATACATGGTACTTTTCTGTTGGTAGTCACTGTCTTCTTTGAGAAGAATAATTGGTGCTGGGGCCACGTCCTATGGGGTAACCAGCAACCAGCACCAACTGAAGAACCAAGGGAATTTAAAATTCATGAAATAGTCACCAGACTTGATAAATTCATTCCTCATGCTCACTCTTCTCAGGGAAAGAAACACAAAGTAGAAGAGGTTGTTGGGACTTTGAAAGCCAGTCCCAGGCCCACTTAGATAAGTGTATCAGCTCACTGACATATGTGTCTATTCACCATTCCTGCTGCTTGTGTGTGTGTGTGTGTGTGTGTGTGTGTGTGTGTGTGTGTGTGTGAGAGAGAGAGAGAGAGAGAGAGAGAGAGAGAGAGAGAGAGAGAGAGAGAGAGAGTCTCTTTTTTCCCACTGGAAGTCCAAGGGAGAGGCTCGATGGGTTCCTATTCCAGCACTAATTCTTTTATAGGTCCACCCTCCTTGCCCCCTTTAAGGATCAAGAGAGATAATGGTTGTGAAGGTATATTGTAAGTATCATCATGATGATGACCCAGAATATTGGTTACTCAGGGGCTAAAAAGTTACTATCATGTATGATAGTGACCAATGTTTTCTTTTTTTTTTTTTTTGGTGAGGCAATTGGGGTTAAGTGACTTGCCTAGGATCACACAGCTAGTGTTAAGTGTCTGAGGTCAAATTTGAACTCAGGTCCTCTTGACTCCAGGCCTGGTACTCTATCCACTGTTACCACCTAGCTGCCCGACCACTGTTTTCTTGATATAACTTCTTCCCCACTCCACTCACAACCTCCACAACATGAGACCCAAAACCTTCCTTCTTCCCAAATCCTTGGGAATTAGTTTTCCCTACAAGAAGACAAAGCTACTCCCCCACTCCCCCCCCCCCAACTTCCATGATAAACTATATTCTTTTTTTTTTTTTAAGTGGGGCATTTGGGGTTAATTGACTTGCCCAGGGTCACACAGCTAGTAAGTGTTAAGTGTCTGAGGCCGGATTTGAACTCAGGTACTCCTGACTCCAGGGCCGGTGCTCTATCCACTGCGCCACCTAGCCTCCCCCCCATGATAAACTATAGGCATAAAAACTACATGGAATCTGGGCCTCTCACTTCAATCACCACATTTACCACTATAGCCTATCCTGATGACTAAATGAGTTTCCATTTGAAAATTGGATGGGTGCGTGGGTGGGAGAAAGGTCCAGAGAAGCTAAGTACCCTTGTATCCTTGTTGTACATCCTTGCTGTGTTGGGGCAAAGCAGACCACTTTGTATTAAATGTTTAATGACTTTTGAGTGTTAAGCTCTTATTTTAGGACTCATCTTGTCCCAACACAGAAACTGAAGTAAGAGAGCGCTATTGTGCCTCCCAACACCATTCTAAAGCCATTTCTGTTAGATGCAACCTCATTATTTTAGCAGCCTTATTCGGAAGTGCATTGCTTAACCAAAGATTGGAGATGTAAAGGCACTACTGGGAAACTATTGCATAGATAATCAAGTATAGTGTGCTGTAGTCAGTCCTAGGACTGATGGTGCATTATGTAACCAAAAGCTTCTGGGAAAGTGAAAACCTTTGGAGATAGGATAGCAAATAGCAACAAGTTCAGTAATTAGTGGTCTTAACAATCAAGTGAAGAATAATTTTCATTTATAAATGGCAAGGACAGGGTTATGGGCCTCTTGTTCCTGTTTTTAGCTATACTCCAAAACAGAAATAGCCGGGGAGCGTCACCATCAAATGTAAAGGACAGTAATATATACCCTGCAAAAGCTTTCAACAATATGACATAGATTCCCTCCCCCCCACCCCACACACTTTTTTTGCAGTGAAATTGCTGGGTGTTTTCCTAGTATGTTATTTACTGTACTTCATTTTAGCTGTATTTATAAACTGTCTACTTGTTCTTCCTGCCAACTTCATTGTAGTGAAAAACTACAAAGATGCCAATATGTCTGAATTCCTTATCTATGAAAAAAGAGATGCTGAATCTCTACACTAAAGCTAGACTCTCTCAGGTTTAGGATAACCAGACTGTAATGGAAAACAAAAACAAACCTAAAACCCACCCCAGGAGATTTCCCACAAGTACAGAGAACTTGTACACAACTAGTAGAATATATTGGGGAAAGAATAATGCAAATACTCCATTAATGCTGCTATTGTCATTTTTAAAATACTAGCTCTATAGTATATATTTTAGGTTTTATGTTATTTAAACTAGTTAATGGTTAAGAAACTCCACATGACACAGCAATGAAGTAAAAAGGGATGCAATAATTTCATCTCTGAATTTTCAGGTACCAAATGTTTTTCCGAGCAATTAAAAAGTCTGTCTTGGATTCCTTTCTCCCAGCTGAGATCCTATCATCCTTCAAGGCACAGGCTTTTTGGCTTCCTTCTTTTTCCATATTCACTTCAAGCTTATATGAGGTCAAGCACAATTGGCTTGAATTGTTTTATTAGGCTAGGTAGTATGGCCTAGCAGACTGGCATTTGCAAAGACCTGGGTCCAAATATGGCCTTTAGACACTTATTTACTCTATGTACATGTACAGGGCACCTCTCCAAGCCTGTTTCCTCACTGGTAACATGGAAGGTAATAATGTATTTCTCTCACGGGCTTAAAGGAAAATATACATACACATACACAGATAGAGACATACACACACATGTACATGTATGTGTTCATGTATGTGTGTGTAATATATATATACATACATACACATATATGTATATGTATCACTTACAAAAATAGGATCATTGATTTAGAGCCAGAAGGGACATTAGACATTCTCTGTCAGGGCTTCTTAACCTGGCAACCTTGAACTTGTTTTGTGTGTATGTGTGTGTGTGTGTGTTTGGTGAGGCAATTGGAGTTAAGTGACTTGCCCAAGGTCACACAGCTAGTAAGTGTCAAGGGTCTGAAGCCGGATTTGAACTCAGGTCCTCCTGAATCCAGGGCTGGTGCTTTATCTACTGCACCACCTCACTGCCCTCAAATATTTTTTTAAAAAAACAAGTTCAGGGCAGCTAGGTTGCACAGTGGATAGAGCACCAGCACTGGATTCAGGAGGACCTGAGTTCAAATTCGGCCTCAGACCCATGACACTTACTAGCTGTGTGACCCTGGGCAAGTCACTTAACTCTCATTGCTCCAGCACCCCCCTCCCCCCCCCAAATTATTTAGATAAATGTATGTCAATATAATAGATTTTCTTTGTAATCCTGTGTATTTTATTTTAAGAATTTAAAATTCTTATACAGAGAAGGGGCTCTTAGGTTTCATTAGGCTGCCCAAGAACTATATGCCCCCTTCACACCCACCCCCAAAAGGTTAAGAATCCATGTTCTAGTTTAAACTTTTCATTTTACAGATGAGGAAACTGAGGCTCAAAGAGGTTAACTAACTTGTACAGGATCAAACATAACAAACCAAATGTTGCATTCAGTCCACTAACTACAAATATAACAGTCTTTCTACCCTACCATGATGTTTCCCTTTTCAAATTTTGAAACACAGCTTGGTGGTGCAGTGGATAAAGTACCAGATCTAGAGTCAGGAAGACTCATTTTTTTGACTTCAAATTTGGCCTCCGATACTTACTATCTGTGTGACCCTGGGCAAGTCACTTAATCCTGTTGGACTCAGTTTCTTCATCTATAAAATGAGTGGGAAAAGAAAATGGCAAACCACTCCAGTATCTAGCCCCCAAAAAGGAAGGGCGTGAGGGGATGGAAAGGTAGCTAGGTGGCAAAGTAAATAGAGCACCAGCCCTGGAGTCAGGAGAACCTGAGTTCAAATCCAGCCTTAGATACTTACTAGCTTCATGACCCTGGGCAAGTCACTTAACTCTAATTACCTCCCCAAAATCTAACTAAATAAATTGGGTTTTTTGTTTGTTTGTTTTTGTTTTTAAAGGTAAAAAAGTCAGACACGACAGAACAACAACATAAAATTCTGTTATTGTTATTTATTATCATCAGTATCATCATCTCTTAGTTCTTGATTCCTCTGCTTTCACTATTCCCCCTTTCAAGCGTGTTTTCCCCCCCTCTCATTCTTGGCTTCTTGAATTCTTTTTACAGGTCACTGAGACTAGGCAGCTGCAGGTCCCATCTATCAATCTCTTCTTAAAACTCTTCCTAATGCTAATCTCCTCCACTGTGGTATCTGCTAGCTCGGGGGTTTTCCTGGTTAGCCAGGGTTTTGTTTGTGTCTGACCTAGATTGTAAGCTCCTCAGGGCAGGGATCCTGTCATTTTGTGTTTTGTAATGTGCTGCAGACACTTAGCATGACTTGGAATAATCAGAGTATCCATACAAGTTGCAATTAGATTAGAACCAGGGAAAGACAATGCATCCTGCAGAGATAGTCGTTATGCTATGGGAACATAGAGACAGATATAGGAGGCTCAGCCTCTGAATGATTTAAAAGACTTCAAGGAGGTGGTAAAGACGTCCCAAGCTGCTTTTCTCTGGTGGGGTGAGAATCTATGCCTGAGGAAAGCTGAAAAGAGAGGGACCAACCCTTGGAGAAGGTCAGCTAGAGGCAACAGAAGGATGATTTGCATTCTGATAAGCCTCCTGAATAGGTTGTAAAATTAGAAAGCTAGGGAACCCCAGTTCACTTGGAAGCTTTCTGAGAAATGTGCTCCGGACAGGCAAAAAGTCAGTAGAGCCTTCAGAGTGTAGGGGTGATGCATTACCACTCCTGGTAACTGATCCGGCTACGTTTTGACCCAAATTGACTTCTTTTTTGGCCCTTCATTGTTCCCATGATTATTGCCATGGTTCCTGGGAGCCTGGAAAATGACAAATTAAACCAGAAATGTGAGGAGGGACACTCCTCTCATATCGCTTTTAGACACTTCCTTAGGGGCTTTGTAAATTCTGAGTAAATAACTTCACTCAAAGGCCTTTTTTAGGTAGCCAGAGAAGCAATCTTTAAATACCTTTATTAAGAGGAGACAACTCCTAAAATAAGGAGGAAAGATAAACTTGACAGACAACAGCTCGAACAGGCAAGAGGGTCTAAAGAGAAAACAAGGGGAAAGGAAGAAGTTAGTGTAATCCATGTAAAGCAATAGGAAAACAACTGGGCTCAAATAGGCCTGATTTTAAATCTTAGAGCCTTTTCGATCATTAATATTTTCCTTCGATCCTTTTGCCCTCACCCTGAGCTTTCCCTGGGAACACAGCAATTTGGCTCACATCTTTCTAAGTGTTCTAAATCTTGTCAGTCCTCAGACCAACAGAACACTAAATGCAGGGCAAACTGTATTAAACATGACAAAATGCAGAGTTTATGTTAATAAAATACCCATAAACAGTTAAGGCAATTCTTCTTCTCTTTCCAGGAGGTCTCTGTCTTCCTGATTTACCTATATAGTCCTCCAGACTTATGGTAACACCTGATCATCTGGGGTAGGGAGCCCGTAAAAGGGGAAAGAGCTCAACATTGTTAGGGAGACAAGTCTCCTTCCTCTCTAGTGGGTTCCACCTTCCCTTGGGAGCTACATAGAACATATAATCTGCCCCCCTCTCTCCTACTTTCATATAGAGTTCACACTCCACAACAACTACTGAGTCTTGACTGGCTTCAGAGCTAGCAAGCTCAGTATTTCAAAAAGCCATCAGGAGCATGGTCAGCAATTTCTTAGCTAGTGACCTTTCAGCAATCGAGAAAAATCTGTCCACATTTTGTAAAGGGATCACATCAGGTTTGGAAACATCCCTTTACAATTCATTCATTCATTCATTCATTCATTCATTCATTCATTCATTCATTCATTCATTCATTCATTCATTCATTCATCCAATTCCTCGACATACAAGCATCCTTTCTCTTGAACTGAATCCTATCAAGCTACATTTTTTTTTTTTAAATAGGATCATAGATCTAGAGCTAGAAGGGACATTGGAGCAAGTTACTTGTTCTCTCCCTTGCTCCCAACCCTTTTAGATTTCTGTCTTCATTGTTCCCCAGCAGCCTTCTCACCCTTAAAGATCACTGTAGCTCTTTCACCTGATTTGTCAGTTCCCTCAGAATCACCATTTTAATGAAGGGCCACCAGGTTAGCTACATCAGTTTCTTTATTTCTCTTTAGGCCCTACTCCTGACTTTCTGGACTTTTTTCTCCATTATATACTATGGTGGATATTTACCCTTACCTCTGATTTTCAGCTTGATTCTATGTGTTATCTTCCTCCATAGAATGTAAGCTTCTCAAGGGCAGAGACTCCACGTTTTGTTTTTGTTTTTATCCCCAGTGCTCAGCATGGTGACTGGCACATGCTTTTTATTTTCTTGTTGTTGTCGTTGTTGTTCAGTTGCCCTTCATTCTTTGTGACCCCATTTGGGGTTTTCTTGGCAAAGATACTGGGGTGGTTTGTCATCTCCTTCTCTAGCTCATTTGACAGATGAGGAAACTGAGGCAAATGGGGTTAACTGAGTTGCCCAAGGTCACACAGTTAGTAAGTATTGAAGGTCAGATTTGAACTCATGAAGATAAGTCTTCCTGATTCCAGTGCTCTATCCACAGTGCCACCTTGCGTATAGTAAATACTTAATAAATGCTTCTGGACTTAACTTGCTCAAATTTCCAAGGATAGTAAGCCATCAGAGGCAGGATAGACATTTTGAGTCCTCTGATTGAAGAGCTGGTCCTGGTTCCCTTGTTTCCATAATGCCTCCCATATAAAGAATGGAGAATGCTCATCTCCTTCTTGTGCTGGGTAGCACAGTGGGTAGAGCTCTGGACTAGAAGTCAGGAAAACCTAAATTCAAATCCTGCCCTCAAAATACTTACTAGCTGGGGCAGCTAGATGGTGCAGTGGTTAAAGCACCAGCCCTGGATTCAGGAGGACCTGAGTTCAAATCTGGCCTCAGACACTTGACACTAGCTGTGTGACTGTGGGCAAGTCACTTAACCCCAATTGCCTCACTAAAAAAAAAAATACTTACTAGCTGTGTGATTCTGGGTTTATGTTCATTAGTTTTCTCAACCATCTTCTCCAGTTTCCTCACTGATAAATAGGGATAATAATAGCACCTATTTCCTATGCTTCTTGTGAGGATCAAATGAGATAATGCTGGTAATAATTCCTGGCACATAACAGGTGCCTAATAAATGCTTGTTGCCTTCCTCCTCCATCCTAGTCTGGCTTCTGTCCCTACCTGTCTACTGAAATCAGTTTCTGAAGGACCAAATCCAGTGATTTTTTCTCAATTCCCATATTTCTTGGTCTCACCATAGCATTTGATGTTGGTATTATTTTTTCCTTCCCTGAGCTTCCCTGACATTGCACTCTATTCATTCTCTCATTTCTTTGATTCTTCCTTCCCTGTCTTCTTTCCCATCTTGTCCCTTCAAAGCCCTAAAGCCCCTATCCTTATCTTCTCTTGTCTCTGCACCTTTCTATCTTGGTGATCTCATCTGTTCCCACAACTTCAACTATCACCTGCATGTGAATGACTCTTGAATCTATATGTACAGCTTCAGATCCCCATTGACAAATGTGTACTAAATACCCCATCAGGATGTGCAAATGACTTCTCAAATTTAGTACTATATCCAAAATTCATTTTGTCTTATTCTTCCTCAAATCTGCTCTTCCTTTTAACTTTCCTGTTTTCTATCAATCGCAGTACTCTTCTTCCATTCTCCTGGCCTTGGGTCATCTCCTTGCTTCACACTCTACATCTAATCAATCAACAAGTATTACAGTTGTATTTTCCTAATACAGTACCTCTTATCTATTCTCCTTTTCTCATACCACTGCTACCATGAAACTTCAGACCATGATTTCCTCTTGCTGGACAATTTCATTAGCTTCTTAATTGATCACTCTTCTTTAGTCACTCCTCCCTTTCATCCATTCTGTATACTAGTGCTAGACTATTTTTTCTTAATTTATAGATCTAATCACAACACTGACTCTCTCAAAAACTGTCAGTAGTTCTTGTGTCTATTGAATGAGGGTGAGACTGCTTAGTCTGATATTCTACCTATATATAATCTATGACCTACCTCTTCTCATTTACATTATACAGCCTCAAATACTCTATGCAACATTAAAATAATACTACTCAATATTCCTTGAAACCATTCTATAGATTCTTATTTGCATGTTTTTGCTCACATGGCTGGAATTCTCATTCTCTAGCCCATACCTTCCTGTTGATATCTTATTTATTTTTTTATGGCTCATCTAAAATGCTACATCAATCATGCAACTTTACCTATATCGTATGTCCTATATTACATATTACATTCCCTATATTACATACACATTACATATGATTGTGCTCTGAATTGAGCACTTCTTTGTCTTTCTCGCATGCATTTCTCATATTTTACTTTGCGTTATCTCTTCCCCTCTTAAACTTAGGTCTTCTATTAGACTATAAGCTTCTTGAAAGCAGAACTCATAATTTACTTATCATTGTAAGTAAGGGCCTAAAAGAATGCCTTGAACATAGTGGGTGGTCCATGAAGTACTAGGCCCACCAGATAAATATTTATTGAATGAATGGATGGTGAAGAAGAAGGTGAGAATCTGACTTCTTTGAAGAAAAAAGATGCATGGCATGATGATATGGAGACAAAGGAATGTTAGTGAATTTTTTTCTTTACTCTTTGTCTTTGGCTACATGTTGACTATTGTTTGAAAAATCTTTCAAAATCAATCATGAGATTCACACCCTGAAAACCTCGATTACAATTAGGTAAGTGTTTTTTTTTTTTTTTCTGAGATTATTTCTGACTCTAGGATACATCAGAAAAGAAAATGATTTAGAGTGTCAATAAAATAAGTATAAGTTTTGCCTCATTCTAGTCAGGTTTTGTCCACTCACATTAAACACTGATTTTTGACATTCTTGACAAGTTTATGCAATTTTCTATTACATGATTTCTTTCTTGAGCATGCACAGAAAGAGAAAGAGGGAAGGAAAGAGATATGAGGAATTTAGGAGAGAAGAGAATAAAGGATAGAAAGGAGAGTTGATAGGAGAGACAGAAGAGAAGAGATTGTAAAAGGACAAGGGGGGAGAGAAAGAGATAGATACAGAAAAAGAGATAGTGACAAGGGACAGGGAGAACGGGAAAGCAGGACAGGAGAGCAGAGGAGAAAGGAAGAAGAGAAGAAGAGAGAACAAAGAGGAGAAAGGGAGGAGAGAGAATAATAGGGAGAAGGAGAGAGGCTAGTTATGCCCTAGTTGGATAGAAAAGCTAACTATTGTATCTTTTGTACAAAGGCCACAGCACTTCTGCTCTGGTTTAGGTACTAGGATGATCTGTCTCATGAAAAGTCTTTGGTGTTTTCCTCTTCAGTTTTTTTGATAATTAATTTTGTAGGATTTATAACATTCTTAGTCTGAAATCCCATTATCCCTTGGGTGAGAAAAATCTACTCATCTTAAAGCACTGAATAGATTATCAAAACCAGTATTTGAAGAGATATTTACAAAGACATTTCTAACAAATACCCATTATTGTTTCTATAACTCAGAGTGATACACAGGATGTGGTCCAATTGGTCAGTTTGTTTTGTGACTCTTTAAAAAAATTCTCTAGAGTTTCTGATAGGGTCTGATTGCTTCCTTTGCATTTGACACTGCTGTAACTCCTGGAAGTTTCTGATGTGGCTGGGTGGTCTTAACAATTTCCCAACTGAGTGCCTAGAAGCATTATTGTGTTTATCATGTGACTGGGTCCCACTATAATTGAAAGTACTTTAAGTCAGAGACATTCAGAGTGGATTAGGGTGTGCCTTCATATGTTTGTGTTGTCACTTCCACAAGTTCCTTTACAGATATTCCTAATTGGGTGATTTTACTTTAACCACAAAACTTTGGCAGTTTTTGTTATGTATTGTTAATAGTAATAATAATAATATTAGCTCAAATCTTAAACCTAGAGTGCACTTATGGTTACTTAACATAAAGTATCTGATTTAATTGAACCCTTACAGTGACCCTGTGTGAGTTAGGTAATGTATTATTATTTTTATTTTACAGATGAGGAAACTGAGTCTCTGAGAAGTTATGTGACTTTCCTAACTATTATGGGCTATTAAGACTTTTAGTGGGGCAGCTAGGTGGCACAGTGGATAAAGCACTGGCCTTGGTTTCAGGAGGACCTGAGTTCAAATCTAGCCTCAGACATTTGACACCTACTAGCTGTGTGACCCTGGGCAAGTCACTTCAAACTCATTGCCCCACCAAAACAAAGAACAAAAAACAAACAAACAACAAAAAAAAAAGACTTTTAGTGCTAGAACCCAAGTCTTCTAGCTTCAAGTCCTGTGCTCTATTGCATCATGTTGTTTTTCCCAGTGCTGGAGTCATGTTTAAGAACAGCTAGAAGTTTAGCAGGGTCAAAGCCTAGTCCTAATTCTACCACAAATTATCCCACACTTGTCTGAATATGTAAGGAATGTAATTACCTAGGACGTTTGAGGTACTGAGATAATATTTATACATTATTTTGCAATATGTAAATTCCTTGCTCCCTGGCCCCACTTTCACCTTATTAACTCTTAACTTTTGCTAACTCATACTATGACCCCCTTTATCCTGTTTGTAAGTTCCCTATTATTGCTGCAGGAAATCAAGAAATTGGATTGATTTGGTTCATCTGAGCTGAACCACCATTACTCCATGACAATCCTTTTATTACTCTCTTTTTGATTCCATCACATTTCCCTAGATCAGTATTTGTCAAAGTATGATCCATGGAACACTGAGGGTACCCCTGAGACTCTTTTAGAGGGTCCATGAGGTCAAAACTATTTTAATAATATCACTAAGATGATATTTGCTCATTAAAATATACCTCCAATTTCCAACTCTATATCTGTGCATGGCCAGATTTTCTTCATATACTTTAACCAAAACAACAGATTGCAACAGATTGAATGCAGAAGCAGATAGGAGAATCCAGCTGTCTTCTATTAAGCCAGACATTAAAGAGATTTGCAAAAATATGTAAAACAATGCCACTCTTCTCACTAACTTTTTTTTTTTGGAAAATGTAGTACTTTATCATTAAATATGCTATTTATATTAATGCATAATGTTTTTATTATTGCTATTTCTAAACAAATTGGCAAATACAAGTTTTAATTTAGAATTAAATTTAATTAATCATTTTAGAATTAAATTTAATGTAGAATACAGTATCAATAGATTTAAACCACATAAACAAGAACACTTTGCAGTCTTTAATAATTATTACGAGTGTAAAGGGGTCATGAAACCAAAAATTTTGAGAACACTGCCCACACTTTCCCCAAATTCTTCTCTTTCCTCAATCAATGAAATTATCAACAAACTTTTGTTAGGAACCTATATGTGCCAGGGGATACAAAGACAAAAGCATAACACTACTTGCCCTCAATGAACTTACATTCTGTGGGAGAGACAAAGTGAACTTATAGAGTTATAAACAGAATAGGTAAATAGATACAAAATGAGGGAAAGGGGAGGGCACTAGCTATGAGGGTCAGGAAAAGGCTTGAGCCAAGCTTGAAAACGAAATAGAAAATATGAGAATCAGCTGGGAAGAGTGAGTGACTCCAAAGAACGGGAAACAGTCAATATAAAAGAAAAGAGGCAGAAAATGAACTGTTATGTGTTAACAAACTCAACAAATAATATCTTCTATTTTACTGGGAAGACTGAAGCCATTTAATCTCAGTTAGTAGTAGAGGGATCGAATCCCTTCCTTCATTTCTCTAAACTTATGGTCCTTACCCATCTTCTCCTTCTTCCCTTCAGTCTTATATGGAGATCACCTCCCTGGCTAAAACTGACCTTTCTACCTGTACCTTGCATACCATTACCTCTTCTTTCTTTTATGATCTCGTTCTATCAATCATTCCCTCTCTTTCATGTATCTTTAATTTCTGAGTCTATCCCCTAGGTTTATAAAAAAAAAAAAAACAACTTTTTTTTTTTTTTGCAGGGCAATGAGGGTTAAGTGACTTGCCCATGGTCACACAGATAGGAAGTGTCAAGTGTCTGAGGTCAGATTTGAACTCAGGTCCTCCTGAATCCAGGGCCAGTGCTTTATCCACTGTGCTACCTAGCTGCTCTAAAACACAGGAAGTATGGGGTTTTTTTTTTTGTTTTTTTGTTGTTTTTTTTTGTGAGGCAATTGGGGTTACGTGACTTGCCGAGGGTCACACAGCTAGTAAGTGTCAAGTGTCTGAGGTCGGATTTGAACTCAGGTCCTCTTGACTCCAGGGGTAGTGCTCTATCCATTGCACCATCTTGATACTCCATAAAAACATTTTGATCTCTCTTATTAAAAAAACCCAAAACTTCTCTTGATACTACCTATCTCTCTTCCCCCCCACTATTTCTCTATTCCCATTAATTGCCCAACTCCTGCTCTCACTTCTTCACTGACCTCTCATCCTCTTGGCATCTGACTTTCATTGCCACAATACTACTGAAATATCTCTCTTCAAGAAGAGTTCTTATGTACTATTTGTGCCTGACATGTGGTAGAACATCTCAAGTTCATATTGATCTGATCCCATTCCTATATACCTTGACTCCAACATAGTGATATCATTTTGGTCCTCTTTGAGAATAAGGGGCAACAAGGTGGTGCAGTAGATAGAGCACTGGTCCTGAAGTTAGAAGGACCTGAGTTCAAATCTCACCTGTTACTAGCTATGTGACCCTGGGTAAGTCACTTAACTCCAATTGCCTTAAACATTCGAGGCTATCTTCAATTGTCCTGATGTATATCTTGACACTGGACCCAGATGCCTCTGGAGAAGAGGGTGAAGTTGGTAACTTTGCACATTTCTCCCTCACTTAAATACAATTCACTGTAAGTCATGACATCACCCTGATGTCACAGTCCTCTTTGAGAATGAAGGACAAACAACTTGAGAAGGAAAGACAACAACTAACCCATGACTTCCCTATCAATAAATTCAGGGGGCCTTTTCTGTCCTCAATCTTCTGCCTGCCTTCCTTCCTTCCTTCCTTCCTTCCTTCCTTCCTTCCTTCCTTCCTTCCTTCCTTCCTTCCTTCCTTCCTTCCTTCTGTGGAAATTTATTTTGATTTGGGCGAGATTGGAAAGCCTTAGGCCCTCAGGGTCTCTTCTGTGTGGGAGGGGCTAGTGCCCCTCCTCCTCAGCTTCAGCTGAGCCAAAAAGCCCCGTGGGCTGTACAAGACACCAGGTCAGACAGCTGGGGGGAAAAAGCCCCCAGCTCCCTCTGACCTGAGTGGAGGTATCTGAGAGATGCTGGGCTCTGGCATAGCCTGTGCTGAGGCACGTGAAGCTGGAGCACACCCCCCACCCCCACCAGCCGCAGCCCTGGCTGGCGGATTAGTTTGGTCTCTGGGGGTGCAGGAAGCCCCAAGATTTGAGTGGAGAGAAGAAAAGGTATATATAGATCTGGGAGTTAGACAGCAAGGGGAGGATGGACTAGAGAGGCTGAGAAGAGGTTCGGACAAGGAGACGGGGGACGAGACGAACGGTAACACAGGACTAGGAGCAAGGAGGAAAGGCCGGCGGACAAGATTAGAGGGGCGGCAAAGGCGGCAGAGGGCAGACTGATGGAGCAGACAGATAGAAGGTCGGTGAGAGAGAAACACAGGGGTTCAGTGGTGGCAGTAAGGAGAGGAAAGTTAGAAGCAGGGGGATTTACAAAGTGAAAGGGGCACAGAGTTAGAATAAAGTGTAACATGCCCTGAGGTGAGAGGTGGCTAAGGCCCTTATTGTATAAAAGTTTGAAGCACAGCAGGTGGGTGTTAAGGGTTAAAATTCTAGCTAGTCTGTCTAAAATATCTAATGAGTGGTTGCCAATAAATTATAAGCTTTAGCAAGAGTTAGGCTTTTAAGCATTTATTAAAGAGAATAAGAATTTGGTAAAGAGAGAGAGAAAGGCCTACATTCATCTATCTATTAAAGGGAGAGCACATTTCTAGCTCCCTTCTCCACCAGTGTCCCCAGGAAAAAGAGTGCGAGACAGAGCTCCAGTCTCTTCCTTCTTCCTCCCACTAGCCAATGTCACTTCCTGATGCCAAAGAAAAGACTCCTGGTCTTGCCCTCAAAGACCTTCGCTTCATGGGCAGAACTCTTCTACAGTAAGTCTCCAGCAGGTGACGTAATTCCATTAGTTACATGGGAAAGAGACGCACCACAACGCAGTCAGGTTGTACATTTTATTTCCCTGTATTCATAATTTTAAATAGTATCTCATAAATAAACTCTGCTTTGATTATTTAGTTAAGAGGCTTCTTTATATTTTGCTTATCAATTTGGGAGTGGAGCAGTATGGTGGAATTTGATTAACAGCCCACATTCAATTAATAGCAGTCAGATAGCCAGCTTGTCAACAATCCCAGAATTAGTACCCCAGTCAAATTAGTCCCCCCAAATTAGGCTAGTCATTTAAAAATATTTTTTTCCTTCCTTCCTTCCATCCTTCCGCAGTATTTGACACTATAGACCATCTCCTTATTTTTGATATCTTTTCTTCCTTTGGCTTCTGTGCCATTTTATTCTCACAGTTCTTATTCTATGGTTTTGACTGTTCCCTCTGGCTCTTTTGCTGGCTCCTCATCATCTTTATGTCCCTTAAACATGAGTGTTCCTCAGAGTTCAGTCCTTAGTCCTGTTCTGTCTCTACGTTCCCTAGGTAGGTGATTTTTTCAGCACCTGTGGCTTTATGGATCTCCTCTTTGCACTTGTCTTTGGTTGTTTGATTTGTGAAGGAATCACATTTACGTTGTGGTTGGTAATGAGTACAGGCAATTTTTATTAGGAGTTTGTCAATGAAAGCAAGCATGGATTTTAGATAACTTGAAGGGATGGCAAGGTCAAATAAAGGTTTTGGGTGAGATCTAAATATATTTAGAGGAAAGGAAGGAAGGATGATCAATATGCCAAACTTCTCAAAAAGACTGATGAAGATAGTATCAAGATCATGGGGATGGGATATAAAGTAGCATGGCAAAGTTGACAGAGAGTTGGGGTTGGAGTTGAGTACTTGAGTTCAAGTACCAACTTTGATACATAATGATTATGATATGTGGGGCAAGCCCCATAATCACCCAATATTCTAGACAACTCTCTAAGATTAGAAGTTGCAGAGAATTGTGCTGACCTACATTGATAGAAGCAATTTCCTCATCCAATAGTTCCCTATTTCATTGAAATCAAAGATCTAATTACTATCCTATCTCAGAGCAAAAAAAATGGAAAGCAATGAATCATGGTCCTAGGAAGTTTAGAACTGAGGACTTAGATCTTGGGTACTATGTCTGATGGTCTAGTTTAGAAGGTGGGGCAGCAGCAGCAGTGGCAGACCAGATGGTCTGGATGAAGAAATATGGTCATAACGAGTTTGGAGATGAGTAGTTTAGCTCCTCTCTCAGTAAGACTTTATTTTGAGAGACAACTTGGTGTTGAGGATCGAGAACTAGATTTAGGGCTGGGAAGGACTGGTTTTGAATCTCATTTCAGTCACTTCATAGCTCTGTGATCCTGGGCAAGTCATTAACTGTTCTGGGCCTTGGCTCTTCACCTGAAAAATGAGCAAGTTGGATTTGATGATGTTAAGGGCTAAAATTCTAGCTAGTCTGTCTAAAATATCTAATGAGTGGTTGCCAATAAATTATAAGCTTTAGCAAGAGTTAGACTTTTAAGCATTTATTAAGGAGAATAAGAATTTGGTAAAGAGAGAGAGAAAGGCCTAGATTCCTATCTATTAAAGGGAGAGCACATTTCTAGCTCCGCTCTCCACCCGAGTCCAGAGGCAAGAGCGCGAGACTGAGTACCAGTCTCTTTCTTCCTCCTCCCACTAGCCTGCGTCACTTCCTGACACCAAAGAAAAGACTCTTGGTCTTGCCCTCAAAGACCTTCGCTTCATGGGCAGAACTCTTCTACAGTAAGTCTCCAGCAGGTGGCGTCATTCCAATCGTTACAGTGACCTTCGAGGTTTGTTCTCATTCTAAGTCTATGATACTTCCATTTATGGTGAAAATGGGTGAAGATGTAGCAGGGCTTTGAGATGTATAGTAAGGGAGATGAAGTTGTTTCAGAATGGATCTAAGTTTCTGAGTACAGTAGGTGGCAAGGTTATCTTCTGAGAGGGGAGCCCTGGAGTTATTGTTCTGGTCTTGAGTAGTAAGGAATGGTTAATTCAGGGAGCATGATAACCTCCAGTAGGACTAAGACAACAAAAGCTATTGAATATTCCTTCTCAATAAGGCAATTGTTATAAGAGGAATCTAGGAATAAGAAGCACACAGTCATATTATAAAAGCAGACATTTAACCAAACAAGCAAATATCTATTGGATATGTAAGTGCAAGGCACTGTGTGTGTGTGTGTGTGTGTGTGGATACAAAGAAGTAATGATTGAGGCAATCATCTACCAAGTCCTGCCTTTCCTCCTTGGAATCATTGGTATCTATCTTTATTTCTTTATTAGAAAAACTTTTTTTTTTCAATTAACATTTATTTTATCTCCTTCCTGCTGCCCTTATGAAAAATAGAAAAAAACAACCCCCTTACAACAAATATACCTAATCAAGCAAAACAGATTCTTGCATTGGTCGTATCCAAAAGTGTCTTATTTTACATCTTGAACACCTCACCTTTCAAGAGGTGGGTACATGCTTTGTCACTGGTCTTTTGGAATTATTCTTAGTTACTACATTGATCAGAGTTCTTAAGTCTTTTAAAATGATTTGTCTTTACCACATTGCTATTATTATATAAATTGTTATCTTGTTCCTCCTCATTTCACTCTGCATCCATTTCATGGAAGTCTTCCAGGTTTCTCTAAACTCCTTTCCTTTGTCATTTCTAATGACAAGATAATAGCCCATTACATTTATACACCATAATTTGTTTAGGTCTTTTTCAATTGATGGTTGTTGTTGTTTTTGAGTTGGGTCTATCTCTCCATTACCCCATTTGGGGTTTTCTTAGCAAAGATATTGGAGTGGTTTGCCATTTCTTTCTCTAGCTCAATTTAAGAGATGAGCAAATAGAGGCAAACAGGGTTAAGTGACTTGCCCAGGGTCACACAACTAGTAAGTGTGTGCAGATGGATTTGAACTCAGGTGTTACTGACACCTGTCCCTATTTGCTGCCCCAATTGATGGACACCTCTTATTTTCCAGTTCTTTGCCATTATAAAAAGAACTACTATAAATATTTTTATACATATAGATCCACTTCTTTCCTTGATGTCTCCAGAAGTATAGGCCTAGTGGTGGTATCTATTTTAATGGATATACTTATCCATTTTCTTTTCATTCCTAGTTCAACCATTATTGTTCAGGTCCTTAATCTCTTTGGACTATTATAATAGTCTCCTAATTGGCCTTCTTGACTCTAGTTCCCTGCCTCTCTTTAATCATCCTTTTCACTGCTATCATTGATATATTCCTAATATAATCTTCTGATCATATTACTACTTTGTTCAAGAATTATCAGTAGGTCTCCATTGTCTAATGAATAATGCATCAAGTTCTTATCCTAGCATTCAAAGGCCTTTAAAGTATATCTTTGGCCTTCCCCACACAACTTCATCTTGTACTATTCCCCTTTTCTTTTGTTATAGCCAAACTCCTCTCTATCCCCTGTTCTCCTGATTTCTATTGTCAATATATCTATACTCAAATTACCCCTCATGCCTGCAATGGGTTATTTGTCCCTTTCTTCTGTTCCCGTTTGTTGAAATTGATCTTTCTACATGAAGGCTTTCCTGATCCTCTGGCAGAGAGGGTTCTAATAGAATTTTGGATTTTTCCTTTGGATTTATTACATTTTGCCTTGTGTTATAGGTAGTGTGTGTGTGTGTGTGTGTGTGTGTGTGTGTGTGTGTGTGTGTGTGTGTGTGTGTGTGTGTGAGGTAAAGTAAAGGTTGGAGTATGTGATTTCTAAAATCCCTTCCGGTTCTAAATCCTATGATTAATTCTAAGACCCTATTACCTCCAGAATCAAATATAAAATTCTCTGTTTGGCATTTAAAGCTATTTACAACCTCGACCCTACCTATCTTTTGGATCTTTTTTGTACTTTATTTCTCTCCATATACTCTACAACT
This sequence comes from Dromiciops gliroides, assembly GCF_019393635.1. Taxonomy (NCBI): domain Eukaryota; kingdom Metazoa; phylum Chordata; class Mammalia; order Microbiotheria; family Microbiotheriidae; genus Dromiciops; species Dromiciops gliroides. Next base: position 345,353,783 of record NC_057864.1, on the reverse strand, counting down.
CAGTTATATTGGCCTATCTGATGTTCCTCCCTCATACTACTCTATCTCCTGACTCTTAGCTCCTGACATTTTCACTGGCTGTCCCCAAGGCATGGAATGTTCTGTCTTGTGACTTCTGTGGCTCCCCTGGATGCCCTCAAGACTTTCTGGAGGCCTTTCTTGGTACCTACTAGTGCCTTTCCTCTGGCATTACTTCCCATCTCTACCAGATCTCTCTCTCTCTCTCTCTCTCTCTCTCTCTCTCTCTCTCTCTCTCTCTCTCTCTCTCTCTCTCTCTCTCTCTCTCCATCTTGCATGCATATACTTATTTGCATATTGTCTCCCCATTAGAATGTGAGCTTCTTTAGGGCAGAGACCATGTTTTTGCCTTTCCTTGTATTCCCAATGCTGAAGACAGTTCCTGATATATAGTAAGTACTTAATAAATGTCTGTTACTCATTTTTGTTGCTTGCCCATAGCACACCTAAGTGCCTAATAAATGTTTGTCTTTATTATTGTGATTGCGAAGTTCCTTCCCTCAAGGAGTTTATATCTGAGGCAAGACATATTCCAATGTATCCCAATGCAAGGTAAATACCCAAAGAATGGCAAAGACAGTGAATCCTATAGGAAGTCAGAGGAGAGAGGAATCCCTTGGGGTTGAAGTGTTGGAGGTTCATAGAAGAGCTGATTTAATATTTTTTAAAATCCCTGTTCAGAAGTACAAATAGCAAACGAAATCCACAGTTGTCATTTCAGTTTATTTTTTTTTATTCCAGGTCCTGTTTGTGTTATAGACTAATCTGATTTCTTCATGATCGAATTTTCTGATCCTTAGGTGAGATGTGCGCTCAGAGCTTTGGAATTAATATTATTGATTTCATTTTTATTATATAAAAACAATGTAATTTCCTCCCTTCTTGGACATAATTGGGTAGAGAATAGAAACAATGGGTCTTCATTAAGTAAACTAAGCATATGTTATCATTTTCAGACTGATTATTGTTGGAATGTTGGACTCTGTCTCTGTCTAGGAAAGTATGAACATTTTGAAAAGGCATTAATTTATGATTATGTTCCTTCTTATCCCTTATTCTCATCCTCAGCATGAGAATTGGTGAATGTTTCATTAAACTATTTTATAGAATCATAGAATTTCAACCTGATTTGTATTATGGACCCTTTTAGCAGTCTGGTGAAGCCTTTAGAGGCTTAATCTTATCTAAAGGGGAAAAAAATGTATTAATGGAATAATTAAATAAACCAGGATTTCTTAACCTTTTTTGTGTCATGGACCCCTTTGGAAATATATTCAAACCTATAGACCCCTTCTCAGAATAATATTTTCAAATGCACAAGATAAAATATATAATGTTACCAAGGGAACCAATTATATTAAAATACAGTTATCAAAACATTAAAAACAATTTCTTGGATCCTACGTTAATTCTAGTACAACCCAATGTGGCATTTAAAATTATATGGGGTTGCCCTGTTTCTGTCCCAAGTCTTAGGGAAACTTAGCTGGGGTTCTAATATATTGCTACTTAGAAATTAGAGGCTACTGCACCAGTTTTGGGCATTAAGCATTTATTAAAGCATATTAAATATTAGTAAAGAGAGTGCACATGGCTCTGAAAGATCAGAAGACTTATCTAGGATAGAGGAGAGAGAGAATAATCTGTGTCCTGCCTCCTTGAGCTAAAAGCCAAGACACTGAAGCCTCCTGCTGTCTGGAGGAGAGGCTGCCCTTCTACACTGCTCAAAGCTAATAAACTAGCATCATTCAAATCTATTGGTTAACTGGACTTGAGGAGGGTGGTCCATGAGCTAACTTCCTTTAGGTAGTCAGGAAGTTCAATCTACATTTCCTTTGAAATTCTTCTGACTCTGGGCTGATCTTAAAGGTCAGCCAGGCTCTCTGGGTCTCATAGAACCCCGTTATTTTCTCACACCAAATTTGAAAGATAATTTCCTCCACAACACACCCCAAAAGTAGTCATCTATGTGAAGACTTTGAGTGGAAGTCCTTTGCTTTCCAAGGCATTTCTGGATAAGATTACTTCTAGAAAGTAATTCTGTATATTAAGCCTAAATTGATTCTTTACAACTTCTACGTATTGTGCTCATTGTTATTGATGTTCATTTGTTTCAGATGCGTCTAATTCTTCATGCCTCATTTGGGGTCTTCTTGGCAAAAATACTGGGAGTGGTTTGCCATTTCCTTTTCCAGCTCCTTTTCCAGATGAGGAAACTGAGGCAAACAAACTTAAGTGACCTGACCAGGGTCACACAGCTAGTAAATATCTGAGGCCACATTTGAAGTCAGGAAGAGGAGTCTTCCTGATTCAAGGCCCACTCTATCCACTATCCAAATGTTTGTTTGCTGACTGACTTACCATAGGGGATATCCATTTTATAAGTAATTTACATCTGATTAGATGGCAGAATTATTTAGATAATAGAATGACTAAGCTTTTATTAAACACTTATTTATGCACCAGGTACTGTGTGGAGTTCTAGAGTTGAAGTAAGAAAGTTCTCATTTAGGCCATATCTGCATAGTGAGTTCGCTATTATTGGGGATCTTTGAATGGAGGCTGGATGACCACTGATCAGGGAAGTTGTAGAGGGACCCTCTATTTAGGGATTGATTGGACTAAATGCCCCTTAGGGTTGCTTCCAACTCTGAGGAACTATAATTTTATCATATATAAGGAAAGAGTTTGTTGTGTAGCAAATTTTGCATGAAAAAAGTTGCATGCATTTTTCCCATGTTACCAAACCTTTCCCCACTTTTCCCATATCTATGTCGTCTGCAATAAAAAGTACCAACGGAAATCCTATTCATCTTTTAAGACCCCACTAAATATCATTTCTTCCAGGTAGTCTTTCCTGATCTCTTAGTCAGAAATAATGTCTCCTCTCCAAACCCACTGACACTGAGATCATGTTGAACTTTCAACCTCTTCCATAAAATTTTTGACTTCATATTGTAATTACTTGAGAAGCAATATGATGCAGTGGGGAGAAAAAAAATTGAACCAGAAGTCACAAGTCATGGGTTTGAGTGCTCGTTCTCATACTTAATTCCTGTCTGACAGGAACAGCTCACTTAACTGTTCTGAGATTCCATTTCCTTATCTGTAAATGGGAAAAATGATACCTGGATTGTCTCATAAATTTATTATATTCCCCTGCTAGACTGCAAGCATCAAGAGGGCAAGGACCTTGTCTTAGTGAATATTGTTATCTTCTCCAATGCCTAGTATTGTGCCTGGCATTTTTGTAGTTGTTATTCAGTTGTTTCAGTCATTCCTGACTCTTCAGTACCCCATTTGGGATTTTCTTGGCAAAGATACTGGAGTGATTTGCCATTTCCTTTTCCAGCTCATCTTACAGATGAGGAAACTGAGGCAAACAAAGTTAAATTACTTGGCCAGGGTCACACAGCTAGTAAGTATATACAGATGGATTTGAATTCACAAAGAGGAGTCTTCCTGACTCCAGTCCTTTCACTCTAAACACTGTACCAGCAACCTGCATGGCATTTAGTAAGTGCCTAATAAATGTTTGTTGAATTGGTGGAGAATTAAGAAACTGACTTACCCAATGTTCCAATGTCCTAACTTGTAACTGCCATACCTGAATCTATCCAATCTTCCTGTGGTCCAGTTTCAGGTGTGTGTGTGGGGGGTAACCCGGTTTAAAACATACATGACTTTTCTATACATGATGACTTCAATAATGTAAATGGAAAAATCTGTCACACAAAAAATCAAAACCAATATTGCAAAATTATAAAGAATAAACACAGTTCAAAATAAGAGATATGAGAGGATATTCCCAATCCATCCCTTTGTAGATGTGGGAGGTTGCATATTACACGTGTTTTTGGACTTTTTCAGTATATTAAACAGTTGTGCTGATTTTTCCTTCATTTGTTCATTCCCTTCCTTTCTCTCTCTCTCTCTCTCTCTCTCTCTCTCTCCCACCCCCCCTTCTCTCTCACTTTAAAAAGTATTATTTTATATGGGATGGCTCTCTGGGACTAGGAGGGGAATGCTGGAGGAAACCATAGCACTTCATTAAATCTTGGAATCGTTTGGGATGTGCCTGATTTCTTTGTTACTTTAATAGTTACTAAGTCTTACTCTCACATGGAAAAATGAAAAAATGACTAGAAACAGGAAAAAAGCTCTCAATAAAAACTTATTTAAAAAGAAAAAAAAGAAAAGATGCATGCCTTCCTCTGTTTTATTCCTTCACTGTCCCTTTTCCTCTGGCCCTCTTCTCTGCTGTGTCTCCCTTTTTCTCTTATCTTCCTTCCCTCCCCACCCCCCAACTTTCTTTCTTAAGGTTCTAACTCCATAATAGGATAGTCAAGATAAGCCTGATAGTTAAAAGTAAAAACAGGGTTCTTATCTCTAGATACTTGTCTCTAAATCATCCCTTCTCTAGACTTGTCTTAAAGGCAAAACAAAAGCAAGAGGAGGTGTTGAAGGTGTTGGAGATAAGCCTTGTCCCCAGCCAAGTGGAGGTACCAGTTTGATCCCTTTACAAACTTAAGCTGAGTCTTGCTAACTTCAAGGTCTCTGCCCTAGACCGAGAGAATAAGAAACACAGGATCAAGATTCCTAATTCCAATTCTGGACTTACAAAAGGGGGAAAAGCCAGGCCATGGTGAAAATTACTTTAGAAACTGTAAACTCCCTGGCTTTCTAGGCTTCAGAAAGATATCTCCCCCCCCCCCCCCACCCCGGACATTTATTAAGGGTCTACTCTGTGCAAGGCAGTATGCCAAGCACTGGGGATACAAAGAAAGGGAACCTCAAGGAACTCACAGTCTGCGTACAAAATCTGCTTAATATGTGTTGGTCACTCAAAGTGAGTGCAGGATATTGAGTGGGGGTTTTTTTTAATTAAAATTTTTTTTTTTTTTGGTGGGGCAATGAGGGTTAAGTGACTTGCCCAGGGTCACACAGCTAGTAAGTGTCAAGTGTCTGAATTCAGATTTGAACTCTGGTCCTCCTGAATCCAGGGCCAGTGCTTTATCTACTGCACCACCTAGATGCCCCAGGATATTGGTTTTTAAAGAGCATTGTGATGGAGCCTACCAAACTTCTCACTCCCTCTCTCCTTAAAGACAAGGACATCTCTACACCCCATTTTCAGCCTTGAAGAAGCTACAGAAGATGGACCTTTGCCCCTTTCTCCCCAGAAATAAGGAGGGGGAGATGTTATGGGAATGCAGTGGGACCCCAAGAAACCTAAAGATCCCAACCCCCCAGGAATCCTTAAAATTCTTCCTAAGAAAAAGCACCTCAGGAATGAGGTGTGGCAGCATGACCCTGGTATGTTGATAAGCAATATCAAGTTCTTCAAGATGATATACAAGATGTAGATGGGTGCTGCATATCTTACTGATGCCCCAGTATTCCAAAACCCCCTCCCTGTTTTGCATTTCCCTCTCAGTATTTTGTATTGTCCTTCCCTCCCTTTGTTTTGTAAAGATACAAAAGACAGGTCTTCTTTTACTCCAGAAGGACAGTAACCAAGGTGATCTGTTCCCAGGCCATATATTCCTCTCCTAATAAATCGATTTTTATTTTACAAAACAAACAAACAAATAAATATAGAGATAGATGGAAAGGAAGAAAAAGAAAAAAGGGTGAGCATCTTAGGGGTAGATATGTCAAGTGTTACTACCATTTTGTAGATAAGGAAACAGACCAGATTTTATGGAGAATTTTTCACCTTGAGAAAAGCAATTTGGTTGGGGGGTGGTGGTGGTGAAGGTTTAGCAGCTTTCGTGCTGAAGAGAGTCTAAGTTTGTATATAAATACACTGGGGAGGGTTTGTCCCAAGCCCTAGAAAGTCTGGCCTTTGCCCCAGCAGGGTCTGGGGGAGGAAGAAGAAGGTCCTTAAAAGGATGATCCCTTGTAGGTCAGCTGTGCCACTTAGTAGTTACAAACCAGCACCTAGAAGCTAAGTCCCTTTCATCTCATCCCAGTTACATGTCTGACTGAGACTCAGAGAAATGAATAGATTTGCTCAATATCAGATAGCTAGTAAATGGTAGAGTCAGAATTTAAATCCACATCTTCTGACTCCAACTACATCATTTTGTACTTCCATGGTACCATATTGCTTTACAACAATTAGCGTATATCCCCTTAATTTTATTTTTACTGATTTTTTTTCTTTAGAAAAATATGTCAAGCTTTTATATGAAAAGTTATCATATAAGATAACTTTAATCTTTTAACTGCTTTTCTTTAAAAAAATCTGAAAATAAATTAAATTTTGGCACTTAATTAAGCATTGGGATCTTTTGGGATGTCCTTGGTTTCTCTGTTACTTTAGTGGTTGCTGAGTTTGAGATTTGCATTGGAAAGGTCAGGGAAGAAGTGATTAGAAATAATAATTTGTATGAGTCTGTGTGTGTGTGTGTGTGTGTGTCTAAATGGTCTATTAGTCATTTCCCTCCCCACTTTACTGCAAAGAGCAGTGGCTAAGTATAGAAAGAGCAAACAGGTTCTAATAAATAATAAATGCTTTTGGTTATTAGGAAATTGAAATAGGTCAGTGTACTGTACAGGCTTTTGCCACTGTATTTGTGTCATTATAGGAATTATGTGACAATTAAGTCTGTACCTGATTGTGGAAATAAGAGAAAAATAAGAAAACAAGAGGGACTTGCTAAGGAGATCTGGTAGATGACTCCATTGTCATTCCTTCTGAGCCTGTTGAGGAATGAAGAACTGATGAGAGTGCATTAAGACCAGACCACATTAAAAAAAGTATTTCATACTCCCCTCTCCCCCAGTCTTTCTGTTAAGCACATAGATCATTCTCTCCCAAAATTCACATGGTAAAGGGACTGTCTGTCTCTCTGTGTAAGCTGGGCACTTAGCTTTTAGGTCGAAGATAAGCTTGTTATTAGCTATTTGTTTCAATCTGTTCATCTGTTAAGAGGAGCTGATTACCTGTAACATAGTGAGGAGATAGTGTAGCTCTGGATTTTGGGTGAGAAGACGTATTCAGATCTTAGCTCTGCCACTTACTCCATGTGTAATCATGGGTGAATCACTTAACCTCCCTGGGCTTCAGTTTGTTAAGGGCTAAAATTCTAGCTAGTCTGTCTAAAATATCTAATGAGTGGTCGCCAATAAATTATAAGCTTTAGCAAGAGTTAGACTTTTAAGCATTTATTAAGGAGAATAAGATTTTGGTAAAGAGAGAGAGAAAGGCCTACATTCATCTATCTATTAAAGGGAGAGCACATTTCTAGCTCTGCTCTTCGCCAGAGTCCTCAGGAAAGAGCACCAGTCAGAACACCAGGCTCCCCCTTCTTCCTTCTTGTCCCCTCCCAGAAAATGGGAGGCTCCTCAAGTTGATTGGCTGGTAGCCTTGATAGACAGTACCCATGCACAAACATTACTTCCTGATGCCAAGGAAAAGCCACATGGCCTTGTCCTCTGAGGCATTCTCCTCGTGGTGGAGCTTTCCTATAGTAAGTTTCCAGTAGGTGGTGTCATTCCAATCATTACAAGTTTCTTTATCTGTTAAAAAAAAAAATCAAAATAAAGTGGTTGCAATGAACTAGATTACCTCTAAGGACCCTTCAAGGTCTAAATTAGTGATTGAGACACAAGTAGCCTAATGAATACCCTTTAAATGGCATAGCTTACAGAATCTGAAAGCTGGAAGGAAACTTGGCTGCATCTAGTCTAACTCATATCCAAAAAGAGTCCTTATAACAACGTACCTAACGAATCATAATGATATACCTAACGAGTGGTCACTGCAACCTTTGCTTGAAAACCTCAAATGTTATACTTTAGAATATAATCATCAGGATTAAATTTAAAATTTAAAAATTATCCTAATAAAAACCTGCTCTTTGAGATTAAAAATAGGAATTGGGATAATTTGAAGAAAGTTAGATTCTAAGTTTGGATTGTTTAATGGTGTTCTAAAAGTGGAATAGTTAGGAACTGGGTAGGCCACAAAATCATTACTCTGTAAGAACTCACTTCTGAAGCACTATTTCAAACCATATGCTTTGTTGTTATCAGAAATTGTGGCTTAGTTTCAAGTTCAATTTAATTCAGCATATATTCACTAAATATCTAGAGTACATAAGGTATTATGATAGGTACTGGTAATAAAAAAAAAATCTTCAAAAAATAGTACCTGTTCTCAAGTTGCTTATATAGTGTTTTGAAATGACAGGGTAAGATGATATGTTCCCTCTCAACCTCCAATTTTCCCCTAATATTTAAAGTTCTCATCAAAATGGTGAAGTTCGTAAAATTTACCTTAGTGGCCATCTTATATCCCTTTCTAAACCCCACTTTCTCCTTTTAGGTGCCTTTTCCTCCATATTAAGTGCTAATGACTTTGTTCTTCCTATACCCCAGTGCAATCTCTGTTGAGGCCTGCTAAGTGAATCATCATTCCCTACTTGTTCTCTTAACTTCTATTGGAGCTTCTGTTCTCATATCCTCAGTAGCAAGATCTGTTTAAATTAATTAATTCTAAAATGTGAAGGCCTTATAGAAGACTTAATGTTCTAACACCATTAATTTTTTTTTTAATTTAGGAGAAAAGGTTATAAATCTTTTTTTTTGGTGGGGAAATGAGGGTTAAAAGACTTGCCCAGGGTCACACAGCTAGTAAGTGTCAAGTGTCTGAGGCCGGATTTGAGCTCAGGTCTTCCTGAATCCAGGGCTAGTGCTTTATCCACTGCGCCACCTAGCTGCCCCAAAGGTTATAAATCTACATGAATATTACTGTAAGTAGAATTTAATTTAACCCCTCAAAGTATATGCCCTACTAATTCCTATTGGCCTAAGTAGAAGCTGGGCTTGGCAGACTACAAAGCATTTTCTGATGCAAACAAAGAAGTTCTGTCCTTTATTGACTTGATTTATATAGTCTGGAACAGGTTATTTGTCACATTTCCCCTACTTCTATTTGTATACATACATTGTACAGTTAATCTTTAACATTCACATGTTTAACTTTCTCAATTTCAGCTTGACTAAACAAGCTGTGGTATATGATTGTGATGGAATATTATTGCACTATAAGAAATGACAAGCAGGTTGATTTCAGAAAAACCTGGAAGACTTACATGAACTGGTACAAAGTGAAGTGAACAGAACCAGGAGAATGTTATACACAATAATAGCAATATTGTTCTATGAAGAACTGTGAATAACTTAGCTATTCTCAGCAATACAATAGTACAAGATAATCCCAAAGGAAGCATACTATCTGCCTCCAGAGAAAGAACTGATTTTGTTTGAATGCAGACTGAAGCACGCTATTTTTCACTTTCTCTTTCATTTTCTTTTATTCAAATGTTCTTGTATAAAATGACTAATATGGAAATTTTTTACAAGATAGCACATGTATAACCTATATCTGATTGCTTACCATATGTGTGTGGGGGGTTAAAGATGGGAGAGAAAAATGGAATTTGGAAGTCAAAACAAACAAACAAAAAACCCCCCACAAATGTAATTGGGGGAAATACATTTTTTAAAAATGAAACAACTTTCCCAACTTCAAGCATTTGAGTAATTTTATTAGTAATCTCATTTTCACTTTCACTATGCACCTATGCACAGTAGAGAAAAAAATGAGAGGCAAGATGCATGTGAGTTTCTAGACCTGCTGGTATCCTACTGATGATGAACAAGCTCCCAAGGTTGTGTCACTCACAGTTTTCAAGCTTGAAAGGTGGTTTGGTATAAGCAACCAGCTGGCTAGAGATATCGAGGCTGCTGATCTCATCTTCCATGGAAACCTTGTTAAATGTCAACTTGCCCCTGCTATGCTTCCGTACTCTGAGACCCTTAAGGATCTCAAACGGCTCAGGAAGCAGACTTCACAGATGAATTATTTCAAGTTGGTGCATCCTTCACAATGATCTCCAATGTCATCTACCATCTGTGAAGGATAGAGTGTTAGAGTTGATGTCAAGAATCAGTCTCAGTATCTTCTGACAGCAACAACTTAAGTCCCAGTAACCTCTCCCTTGGTTTTCAGAGGGTGGCCAAGGTAGAGAGGTTGACAGTATAGTATACAATATGATGCCCCCACACTGGCATCAGACACAGTGGAAGGTAAAATTCAGGTTAAAAATGTTTTAGTCTTAAGAATTTTATTTGTTGTATGATATTTATGATACTGTAGGTTTTGTGTGTTATTAAAATGAATACTGTCTAAAACAAATTTTTAAAATAGAAATCTTAGCACAAAAAATAACACAGAATTCTAGGGAATTATTAGTGAGAAAAAAGTTTTGTTTGTTGCCAATTTTATTTTGTGTACTGCATTTTTTGGGTCATTTTATGATTACCGTGTTAGGAAATATGCATATTATCAGAGTTAATGTTTTATTAGAAAGAATTATATGCAGAAAAGTATGTTTTCAGCAATCTCTCATGAAAGATTATAGTTTTTGGTGGTTGCAGGAACCTAATCCGTCATTTCCCATAGGTTCAATGTTATCAACATTCACATTTTTTGCTTTCTCACTGTTTTCTAAGAATGTCAGCCATGCAAAAGTTGAAGATTGACTGTATGTTATATTGAGAGAGACCATGGCATAGTTGAGAGGGAGGCAGACCTGAAGTCAGATATTTCCTGCTGGACATTTTTATTTGGATGGCCCAAAGGCAACTCAGACTCCACATACCAAATTAACTCATTCTCTTTCCCTATAGATCCCCGCTCACCCTAACTCTTTTCCTAGCTGTCTTCAAAGCTCAGCTGAAGTCCTACCGCCTTCAAAATACCTTTCCTGACTTCCCCTTTTGTTAGCACCGCTCCCCATTCCCATTTGTAATTTTTGTAAGTAATGCAGTATTTATATATCTGTAAATATTTTATCTTCCTAGTGGAATGTCAGATCCTTGAGGGTAAGTGCTCTTACTTTTGTGTTTGACTCTTTAGCACCTATCATATTCATTGACAAATGGCATGGTATAGAGACTAACTTCTTAAACTGTGGGTCATGACTCCATATGGGGTTGTGTAACTGAATGTGAAGGTCATGAAAAATTTGGCAACAGTAAGAGGTTGTGTATATCTATTTTATATGCCTATATACCTGGAATCTCATGAAAATTGCTTGGGTGATGAGATCTAGTGCATTCAGGGTCATATGCCTTATTCTCATTAGAATTGGCTAAAAGAGGGAATAACATACACACTCAATTGGGTAGAGTAATTGATGTAACCCGGTAGGAAAATAGAAAGGGAAGGGGATAAAGGGGGAGGGGTGAAAGAAAGGAGGGTAGATTGGGGGAGGGGACAGTAAATATCATGGGGAGGGAATAGGATGGAGGGAAAAAAGTTTGGAATAGTAACTGAAAAAAAAATTTGAAGCAGAGGCAAGAGCAATGTATGGTGATGGTAATGGTGGTGGTGATGATTGATAGACTGATGATGATTGGATGAAGATGAAGATGAGGATTGATTGATGATGATGATGAGGAGGAGGATTGATTGATGATGATAAAACATATGGTACTTACTTTACTGGACTATTGTGAAGAAAATTCTTTGTCAGGTATAAGGTACTATATAAATGTTATCTATTACTATTGTTGCAATAATTAACTTCGTGGGTTTATTGTAAGGAAATCTCTCTTTAAAGCACTATATAAATGTAGTTTACTATAAGAAAATAATGAGCAGAGTACTATCAGAAAAACCTGTAAAGACCTACATGAGTTGATGCAAAGTGATGTACTGTATACAAAATAACAGCAATATTGCAAGATGACTTGGGTTTTTTCAGCAATGCAATGATCCAAGACAACTCTGACGGACTTATGAAAAATTCAATCCATCTACAGAGAAAGAACTAATAGTATCTGAATACAGATTGAAGTAAATTTTTTTGTTAGTTCCTTTATCTGAAGTTTTGTTTTTGTCTGTTTTCTTTTACAACCTGGCTAATGGGTTAATGTTCTGTATGACTACTCATGTATAACTTATATTGAATTGCTTGAGTATTTGGGGGGGGGGGAGGGAGGGAGGGAAGAAGAGAATTTGGAACACAAAATTTTTAAAAACTGATGTCAAAATTTGTTTTTATATGTAATTTGGGAAAATAAAAATTCTAAAAAAAAAAAGAAAAGAAAATTGCTTGGGTAAAAAGGGGTCACAAGTGGAAAAATTTTAAGAAGCCTTAGTATAGAGTATAGAATGCTAGATGTGGAATTATTGAGACCCAAATTCAAATGCTATCTCAGATACTCATTGTATAACCTTGGTGAAGTCATTTAACTTCTATGGGCCTCAGTGTCCTTATCTGTAAAATGAGGGGGTTGTACTTGACAACTAAGGTCAGTTCCAATTCTAAATATATAATTCTATGAAAGGCTTGTTGATTGATTGATTCAGGAAGACCTGGGTTCAAGTTTCTTCTCTGAGATATACTAGCTATTTGAGCATGAACAAATCACTTAACTTTTCTTTCTTTCTCCTCTAACTCTGAAGCAACTCTATGGTAAGAGTAAAAGGGTGTAATGGAATCTCCAATCTATACTAGCAAAAACAATTTTTAAAGAATTAGTTATAGATTTCTAATTTTCTATTTTTTTTTTTTAGTGAGGCAATTGGGGTTAAGTGACTTGCCCAGGATCACACAGCTAGTAAGTGTTAAGTGTCTGAGGCCGGATTTGAACTCAGGTACTCCTGACTCCAGGGCCGGTGCTCTATCCACTGTGCCATCTAGCTGCCCCGATAGATATTTTTTAATAAGCAATTCAATAAACTTTGTCAAACTGTTTTAAGAATAAAGGTATATATGCTAACAGCAGTAGTTAAAATCTGAATAAACCCAAAGAAAAGATTGGGAAAGATTTTTTTATTGTGAATAAACACATTAGTAACATTTGTTCAGCTGTAATTTATATAGCTTTTTAAAAAATGAGTTATGAGTCTCATTTGCTTTTACAAGTAATCATTGGTCTTATAACTGGGATGGGAACTCTGATGTACCCTTCAGCTGGACCTAGTATAGCCTGTGTATTTGTCTGTATATTGTAATTTAATTCAGTTTTTTTAATTTGTTTTTGTTTTTTTTAAATTTAATTAAGTCAATTATTTTTTTTAAGAACCTATGATGTGGTAGGCATAGTGCTAGGTATTGGACATACAAAGAAAGGTAAAAAACAGTCTTTGCTTTCAAAGAGTTCACAATTTAATTGGGGAGACAATATGAAAACAACTATGTATAAATAATATACATGTAGGATAAATTGGAAATAATCACAGAAGGAAGACACTAGCATTAAGGGGGATCAAGAAAGGCTCTTCAGATGAGGGGTTTTTAGCTGGGACTTGAAGGAAGCCTAGAATACTAGGCATGAGATATGCTCAGTGAAAATATGGAGTCTGAAGATAGAATATCTTTTTTCTGTTATTTTGTTTTCTGGGGCAATGAGGGTTAAGTGAGTTGCCCAGGGTCACACAGCTAGTAAGTGCCAAGTGTCTGAGGCCAGATTTGAACTCAGGTCCTCTTGAACCCAGTGCCGGGGATTTATCCATTGTGCCACCTGGCTGCCTCTGGAGATGGAGTATCTTGAGAAAGGAGCAGCAAGGAGGCCAGAGTCACTGGATTTTAGAGTATATGGGATGGATATCAAGGTATAAGAAGACTAGAAAGGAAGGAGGGCATCAGATTGTGAAAGCCTTTGAATATCCAATGGGGGGGGTATAACTGATCCTAGAATTGATTGTATAGAAGGGTGACATGGTCAGATCGGCACTTTAGGAAGATTGATTTGACAGCTCAGTGGAGGAGGAATTGGGGATGAGGAGAGATTTGAATCAGGTAGGATATCTATGCTATAGTCCAGGCATGAGGTGATGAGGGCCTGCATCAGAGTGTGGTGGTATCAGTTGTTAGAGGAATGAAGGGGGCATATTCTAGAGAGGTTACAGAGGGCAAATGAACAAGACTTGGCAGCAGATTGATTGTATATGGAGAATGAAAGGGAAAGAGAGGAATCATGGATGACACCTAGATTGTAAACCTGGATGCCTGAGAAGATGGTGGTGCCCTCAACAGTAATAGGGAAGTTAGGAAGGTTTTTTGAGGAAAGATAATGGTTCTGTTTTGGACATGTTGAATTTAAGATGTTTGCAAGACATCCAGTTTGTGATGTCCAATGGGCAATTGGAAATGTGAGTCTGCAGGTTAGGAGAGAGGTTAGGCCTGGATAAGTTGATCTGAGAATCATTTGCATAAAGATGATAATTGAATACATGGGAGCTGATGAGGTCAAATGTTCAAACAGCATAGAGGGAGAAAGCAAAAGGACCCAGGGCAGAGCCTTAAGGAACACACAGGATTATTGGGCATGAAGTGGATAAAAAGAAAAGCAAAGGAAATTGAAGAGTGGTAATACTGGTAGATAGGATAATAAAAGTCAAATAGAATACTGTCCTAAAAAAAAAACAAACTAAAGAAGAGAAGAGAATGACTGTGTCAAAAGCTGCAGAGAGGTCAGGAAGGATGAAGACTGAGAAAAGGCCATTCAGTTTGGTAACTCAGAGATCATCAGCTGAATTATGGAACAGGAAAAGAGTAATGAAGAGAGTGAGAGGAGAAAGGAGTGAAAGCATTAGTAGACAGTCTTCTCAAGGAGTTTAGCCACAAAAGGAAGGAGAAATATGAAAAATGGCCGAGGATGAAGTGAGAGTTTTTTGAGGATGAGGGAGAAATGGGCATGTTTGTAGATGGTGAGGAAGCAGGTGGTATGCAGGGAGAGACTGAAGATAAGTGACACAGTATAGATGAGGGGGCAGGACAATATGCTGGAGAAAAAGGGAGGAAATGGGATTACTTGTGTATGCAGAGGAGTTTGCTTTGGCCTTGAGAAGAGCTATTTCTCCACAGGAGACAGGGATGAAGAAAGCAATTATGACAGATGACATCTGGGTGATTTGAGATGAGGAGGAGGGAAGAAGAGGAATCTTTTGGCAAATGGCTTCAATAATTTCAGTGAAAATTCAGTAAAACATGGTTCTTAACTGAGGAGGGTGCTACAGGAGGTTTGAGGAAAGATAAGATTTGGAAAAAAAATGCTATGGTGATTGGGATAGCTGATTCAACTATGGAGTTGTAAAAGGATTGCCTTGCCACAGTGAGGGCCCAGTTGAGATTCTGCATCATAAATTTGCAGTGGACCCAGGAATCATGGTTTTGTGATTTTTCTACAGCTTCATTCAGGAACACATGAATAAGAAAGAAGGCAGTGAATGTAGCAAGTAATCCAAAGCTAGAGTTTATTAGGGCATGATCAGTGATAGAAGAAAAGGTGGCAAGGAGAGAAGACAATGTATACATAAATGGTTCACCAAATGGTCAAAATGAGAAAGGGAAAAAAGTATAGCTTTTGCCTGAGAAAGAACTGAGGGTTTGAGGGATTGGAGGTCATGGTAAGGATGAAGAATAGTGTTTTGGGTTGAAAGGCAGAGGAAGAGGTAGAAGAACAACAGATTATAATTAGATAAAGGAATTTCAGAGTACATATAAATAGGTTTGATAAATTTGTGGGTGATTCAGTGTATGACCATCTTTGGATCTGAGTAAGTTAAGGAATTCTGAGGTTAGGGTGCTTAAGGGAATATTTATATATATACATATGGAAGTCCTCTGGTATGAGGACATGAGTTGGGAAGGACAGAAAGACTGTGAGCTAGGTACTGGATTCTTTAAGCAAATAATTATATCTGGGGGTTAGCGATCATTGACATGGGAAGGGTACAACCATATGGGAGTTTGTTAATTATTGAGGAATGAATTCAGGAAGCTTATCCATATCTCTTGTGGTTATGTCAGGGTAGAATCCTCTCGGGGCCTTAGGAAGCTCAGGTAAGGGTACAAATGAAGAGGAAGGAATGATATTTTTCCTCTTAACTGGAAGGCAGGAAATCTGGCAGGAAGGAATGGGTTTTCTCCCCTTACTATAAAGGCAGGAAACTGGTGGGTATCAGGATATAATTTCTCTACTTTGTCAGGAAGGCAAGATTCCTTGAGCAATAGAATGGCATTTCTTCTCTTCCCAAGGAAGGCAGGAGACTTCTGGGCAATAGAATGGTATTTCTCTATTTCTCCAGGAAGATCCAGGATTCTCATTCTGGTACTGCTGCTAATGCAAAATCAAACTAGAGTCAAGTCACTTAATTCACTGGTGCCTCAATTTCCTAAAGTATAAAGTGGTACTAGAGGCTAAGACCTCAGAAGCAGGAACACTACTGAGTGGGGAGAGAAAAATTTCAGACAAGTAGCTGAGCTTGTAAGCATCTATCTCATCATTGGTCAATTCTCCTGTGAGCCCAATTCCTGCTTTGCTTGCTTTTGTGGAGTCTAGACAAATGGGAAAACAAAATGTAGGACACACTCCTGGGTTTCCTCTTAAGCTGAAGAATGCTGTAGACTTAGGTAATTAAAGGAAGGGAACCCAGGACCCCCAAGGACCAACTTGTCCACATCAATATGTTTTGTGTTGGAAATCCTTTCTAGCTTACTCTGTTTTACAATCACATTATTCTTCATTCCTCCATGGCTAAATGACTTGGTGGTGGGAAAGAAGACTAGAAAACACCAGTAACTTACTGCCTCTCATTCCTGTCCTTTATTAGCCTGTGGTTCATTTCCACCTTCACAGGGTGAGATATTCATCCAAGACTCCCTAGAGCCTGTGTCTATGGGCAGTTTATTATCCCTTCTCTGTACAACCATGGTCTAATGCTTCCTCTTTCAGCCTGTGTGTGACAAATGGAGATAATAACACCTGTCCTCCTTACTTCACAGGGCTGCTCTGAAGCTCAAAGAGATAGTGGGTAAAAAAATGCTTTGAAAAATATAAAAACAGCCAAGCAATTATAAAGTATTATTGTAGGCATTTCTGTAAGGAAGAAACACATGAGTGATGGTTTTGCCGTATTAGACCAAATTACCTAAAGTACTGCTGAGTTTGGGATTCGACCAATGGATAATGTATGATGATGCATCTTGGAAAACATACAATAAAACATAGAATTAATGAGGTGGATCCTTCCCCCTTGTAGTGATTGTCAGGGACCAGGGTGGCTCTCTCTGTCGTTTTTACAGGTAAGGAAGGAAGAAAATAAAAATTTCATACGTGCTTACTAAGTTCCAGGTACTGTGCTAAGTGTTTTACAAATATTAGCTCATGTGATCAACACAACAACCCTGGGAGGTAGGTGCTATTATTACTGTCATATTACAACTGGGGAAACTGAGGCAGGCAAAAGTTAAGTGACTTCCAGAGTCACACAGCTAGTAAGTGTCTGAGACTGTCAGGTTTTCCCAAGTCCAGGCTCAGCATACTGTCTCCTGTACCACCTTTAATAGAAGAGAAAGAGTACCTTATGTACAACCACCCCAATTAGAATGGTACAGTGGTAAGAGAAATGGATTTACAGTCAGAGAATCGGGGTTCAAATCTCACAATTGTCACTTACCTAACTCTCTGGGGTTCAGTTTTCTCCTTTGAAAAATGAGGGGCTTCAAAGGGCCATGGGGCTGTGCATACCCTTTGACCCAGTAATACGAATACTAGGTCTGTAACCCAAAAAGATCATAGAAAAGGGAAAAGGACCCACATGAACAAAAGTATTTATAGCAGCTCTCTTTGTGGTGGTAAAGAATTGGAAATTGAGGGAATGCCCATCAATTGGGGAATGGATGAATAAGTTGTGCTATATTAATGTAATGGAATACTATTGTGCTGTAAGAAATGATGAGCAGGCAGATTTCAGAAAAACCTGGAAAGACTTAAGTGGACTAACACTGAGTGAAGTGAACAGAACCAAGAGAACATTGTACACAGTAATAGCAACATTGTGTAATGATCAACTGTGATAGACTTGACTCTTCTCAGCAGTGCAATGATCCAAGACAATTCCAAAGAACTCACGATGGAAAATGTTCTCCACACGCAGAAAAAAGAATTGTGGATTCTGAATGTAGATTGAAGCATACTGTTTCTACTTTTTGGTTGTTTTTTTTTTCTTTTTTGAGGATTTTCCCTTTTGTTCTAATTCTTCTTTTCACAACATGACTAATGCAAGAAATATGTTTAATGTGATTGTATATATATAACCTATATCAGATGGATTGCTTGCCATCTTGGGGAGGGAGAAAAATTTGGAACTAAAAATTTTATGAAAACAAATATTGAAAACTATCCTTACATGTAACTGGAAAATAATAAAATATTATTATGGTTTTAAAAAAACAAGAAAAATGAGGGGCTTGGGCTTTGAGTCCCCCTTCTCGATCTGAAACTATAAATCCTAAGGGCAGCCCATTTTGAGGGTATAGTTGAGGGCAAGATGGGATAGAGTTTGCAATCACAGAGATGAAAGTTATATACATTATTCACATGAGACATTTTGTCCTATCTCTTATTCCTCTAGGACAGTCTTCAACTAAAAAAATTATATCAACTTAAAATGTGGAAATTCCTAGTTACTTACTTCTTTGATTTTCTTACCAAACTTTGGCTCCAGTCACCTAACATATTTTGATAATTAACATCTACATTTTCTTGAGACTACATTGTTTCAGTGTTATTACTATTAAGGACTTCCCACCCATGTTGACCTGTTCAGGTGATCCAAAGACATTTGGACAGATAGCTTCTGTCTTAGTCTTCCATGTTCCCCAGGTTGTGAGCTGATAAGTTGACAGAGGGAGAGAAGTAGAGGGAGTCAAATCTTAAGTCACAGTTCTCTTAAGGTTCATTTGATTAATTCAGTTGGAGATTAAAGGTTGTGGCCCTTGCTGCAGTCCATCTGATTGAACTTTGATGATTGGAGTTGCCTCCTGAGAACTGATTTGAGTCTCAGAAGGATAGACACCTATTCAGAAGCTGCCCCATCTGTGGTTGCTTAGAATAAGCTTCTAATTTTCATGTTCTTTCTCTGGGACTTTCAGATCAGGGTGTATCAAAGAGGGTGAGGAAGAGGAGAAAATGGAAACTTGTGGGACAAACACATGGTGAGTAGCCTGTGCTTGTTCATGTGAGTCGAGGGATTAATAAAGACTTCCTGTAGGAAGTGGCATTGGAGTTGGATTTTAAAAGGATGATTTCTCAGATCATCTCTGAGTATTTTAATTTTCTATTCTATCTTCTCCAGGAAGACCTACATTTAACTTTGTTCTGCTCCACCTATTGGATTATTTTGAAAACAAATCAGTTACATCTATGGAACTTCCTGAAGCCCTTTTTCTAAAGTGCAAACTTCCCCTACTCTTTAACCTTTTCTTCTCTACCTCTTTAAATCTTTTTCGGTGATCAAAGCCAAACTGAAGTCTTCTTTGGTCTTTGGTGATGGTCTGGCTAACAGCCATCTCTCTTTTCTTGTGACACCTATTCTACTTGTTTTTGCTACACAATTCAGTGTTTTATTATATAACCTGTTTAAACTTTAATCCATTGTGTTTACATTTTTATTAACTATCCGCAACACTTTGTAAACTGCTTATACTCCACAAGAACAAACACATGTAGGTATTCAGAAAATATAATAGGTGTATCTCTTTATAAAACTGTGTATCTGACTTACTGTATCATAGGGAATATACCATAGTTATAGTGTAGTGGAAAGAACACTGTGGTATCCCTTCTACTCTCAAGCTGGAAATAAAGTGGGTGCCCACCAGTTGGATAATTGCTAAACATATAGTAATGTATGAATTGAATGGGCTATCACTGTGTTGCAAGAAGTGATGAATGTGAGGAATTCCAAGAAACATGGGATGAACTACAAGAAATGATGCAGAGCAAAGAAAGAACCAGCAGAACAATAGAGAAGATGATTAGAACCATAACTGAGATGAATTCAGATACATTATAATGGATAATTTTGGTTTTGGAGAACAGAGGATGAAACATGCATTGAGATAAGGGAGATGAGGGGTGTGGAATGCTTTAGTATATGGTTGCTTTTGTAAATCTAACTGTTATGACTAAAAATCTAATGTGTGGTCGCCTTAAATTAGAAGCTTATAGCACCAGTCTTTGGGCATTAAAATTTTTTTTAAGTATATTATAAGTTAGCAAAATAGAGAGGAAGAACACTTGGAGTTCAGAAAGAAAAAGCCTAGCTACCCTGGGTAGGCAGCTGCTGCTACCGCAACCTCCAACTGAAAGGAAGGATTCCCTGTTCTCCTAGAGTGGAAGTTCCATTCAAGATAGCAAGAGGGGTGATTTCCCCCCCCCCCCCAGCTCTAAGCTAATTGGCTGGTAGCATTGATTGACATGATTTACAGGCAGTTCTATGAATAGATGTAACTTCCGGATGCCAGGCAGCCTCCAGACAGGAGTCACATGCTTTCTCCTCAGGGGAGCGCTGCCTTGGTTCTCACAATGTCTTTCTCAGCAGGGGGGTGGCACCCTGATTCTCACACTCTATTAGTTGGTTTTGCTTAACTAGTTTTCTTTGTTATGAAGGGATGGTTCAATATTAGGGAAGGATATTGGGAAATCACAAGAGGTTAAAAAAACAAACTCCAAAAGGAATTACTATGAAAATAGAAAAAAAGGAGGAGGGTACTTAGACTTGAAATCAACAGAAGTGTGGTCCTATACTTATCTTTGTGACCTTCAACACGTCACTTAAATTCTTCAAGTCTCAGTTTCATCATCTGTATGATGGGGATAATAAAACACACTGCTATGAGTCTAATACTCTTCAGTCTTATTTTGTCCAAAACACTCCTCCCTGACCACCACTACCCTATATTTGTCCTCTACCCATGTTAGAATATAAGTTCCTTGAGAGCAGGGACTGTTGCTTGCTTATATTTGCACTCCTAGCATTTAGCACAGTGGCTGGCACATAGTATATGCTTTATAATCATTTTTTCATTCATTCATTTATTTGGAAACGTATATGAATAGGAATCATTATGTATCAGTCCTTCTTTTACATGCACTTTTTTTTTGATGAGGCAATGAGGGTTAAGTGACTTGCCCAGGATCACACACCTAGTAAGTGTTAAGTGTCTGAGGCTGCATTTGAACTCAGGTCCTCCTGAATCCAGGGCCAGTGCTTTATCCACTGTGCTACTTAGCTGCCCTACATGCACTTTTTTTTTTCATAAAAGTATTTTATTATTTTCCAGTTACATGTAGAAATAGTTTGCAACATTTGTTTTTATAAGATTTCTAGTTTAAAATTTTTCTTTCTCCCTTTCTTCCCTCCCTCTCTTTCCCAAGACAGCAAGCAATCTGATATAGGTTATATATGTACAATTACATTAAACATATTTCTGCATTAGTCATGCTGTGAAAGAAGAATCAGAGCAAAAAGGAAAAAAATCCCATAAAAGAAAAACAAAAAGAAAAATAGAAATAGTATGGTTCAATCTGCATCTAGATTCCATAGGTTTTTGTTTTTTTTTCTGGAATTGGAGAGCATTTTCCATCATGAGTCCTTTGGAACTATCTTGGACCATTGTATTGCTGAGAAGAGTCAAGTCTCTCATAGTTGATCAACACACAATGTTGTTGATACTGTGTACAATGTCCTCTTGGTTCTGCTCATCTCACTCAGCATCAGTTCATCTAAGTTCTTCCAGGTTTTCTGAAATCCACCTGCTCATTGTTTCTTACAGCACAATGGCATTCCATTACATTCATATACAAACCACAACTTGTTTAGCCTTTCCCCAATTGATGGGCATCCCCTCGATTTCCAATTCCTTGCCACCACAAAAAAAGAACAGCTATAAATATTTTTGTACATGTGGGTCCTTTTCCCTTTTCCATCATCTCTTTGGGAAAAAGACCCCAAAGTGGCATTGCTGGGTCAAAGGGTATGCACAATTTTATAGACCTTTGGGCATAGTTTCAAATTGCTCTCCAGAATGGTTGGATCAGTTCACAGCACCACCAACAGTGCATTAGTGTTCCAATTTTCCCACAGTTTTTCCAACATTTATTATTTTCCTTTTTTGTCATATTAGCCAATCTGATAGGTGTGAGATGGTACTTCAGAGTTGTTTTAATTTGCACCTCTCTAATCAATAGTGATTTAGAGCATTTTTTTATATGGCAATAGATAGCTTTGATTTCTTCATTAGAAAACTGCCTGTTCATATCCTTTGACCATTTTTCAATTGGGGAATGACTTGGATTCTTATAAATTTTATTTAGTTCCTGATATATTTTAGAAATGAGGCCTTTATCAGAAACACTGGCTATAATAAATGTTTCCCAGCTTTCTGCCTCCCTTCTAATTTTGGATGCATTGCTTCTGTTTGTACAAAACCTTTTTAATTTAATATAATCAAAATAATCCATTTTGCATTTCATAATATTCCTTATCTTTTGTTTGGTCATAAACTGTTCTCCTTTCCATAAATCAGAGAGGTAAACTATTCCTTCCTCTCCTAATTTACCTATGGTATCACCTTTTATGTCTAAATCATGTACCCATTTTGACCTCATTTTAGTATAAGGTGTAAGATATTGGTCTATGCCTAATTTCTGCCAAACTGTCTTCCAGTTTTCCCAGCAGATTTTTGGCAAATAATGAATTCCTATTCCAGAAGCTGGAGTCTTTGGGTTTATCAAACAATATATTATTAAAGTCATTTACTACTATGTCTCCTGTGCCTAACCTATTCCATTGATCCACCACTCTATTTCTTAGCCAGTACCAAATAGTTTTGATGACTGCCATTTTATAGTAAAGCTTTAGATTTGGTACAGATAGTCCATCTTCCTGTGAATTTTTTTTTCATTAGTTCCCTTGATATTCTTGACATTTTGTTCTTCCAGATGAATTTTGTTATTATTTTTTCTAGCTCTATAAAATACTTTTTAGGTAGTTTGATTGGTATGGCACTAAATAAGTAAATTAATTTAGGTAGAATTGTCATTTTTATTATATTATCTCAGTCTATCCATGAACAATTGATATTTTTCCAATTATTTAGATATGATTTGATTTGTGTGAAAAGTGTTTTGTAATTGTGTTAATAGAATTCCTGGGTTTGTCTTGGCAAGTAGACTCCCAAGTATTTTATATTGTCTGCCATTAATTTAAGTGGAATTTCTCTTTCTATTTCTTGCTTCTAGACTTTATAGGTCATGTATAGAAATCCTGATGATTTATGTGGGTTTATTTTATATCCTGCAATTTTGCTAAAGTTATTGATTGTTTCAAGTAATTTTTTAGTTGATTCTCTGGGATTCTCTAAGTATACCATCATATCATCTGCAAAAAGTGACAGTTTTGTTTCCTCCTTGCCTATTCTAATTCCTTTAATTCCTTTTTCTTCTCTTATTCCTAAAGCTAACATTTCTAGTACGATATTAAATAATAGAGGTGATAATGGACATCCCTGTTTCACCCCTGATCTTACTGGGAATGCCTCTAACTTATCTCCATTACATATAATGCTTGCTGATGGTTTTAAGTAGATACTGCTTATTATTTTAAGGAAAAGTCCACCTATTCTTATGCTCTCTATTGTTTTTATTAGGAATGGGTTACATGCACTTTTTTTGTGTGCGTGAGGCAATTGGGGTTAAGTGACTTGCCTAGGGTCACACAGCTAGTAAGTGTTAAGTGTCTGAGGCCGGATTTGAACTCAGGTACTCCTGACTTCAGGGCCAGTGCTCTATGCACACATGCACTTTTTTTTTTTTTTTTTTTAGTGAGGCAATTGGGGTTAAGTGACTTGCCCAGGGTCACACAGCCAGTAAGTGTTAAACGTCTGAGGCCGGATTCGAACTCAGGTACTCCTGACTCCAGGGCCGGTGCTCTATCCACTGCGCTACCCAGCTGCCCCACTTTTTTTTTTTTAGTGAGGCAATTGGGGTTAAGTGACTTGCCCAGGGTCACACCACTAGTAAGTGTTAAGCGTCTGAGGCCGGATTTGAACTCAGGTACTCCTGACTCCAGGACTGGTGCTCTATCCGCTGCACCACCTAGCCACCCCCACACACATGCACTTTTAATAATACAATTTTACTCAGTCTACCAGCATCAATTTTACTCTCAATTGTTATAGTTTCTTCATTTGTCTTCATCAAAGGACTCATCTCCATCTTCTTGTTAATAACAAAGAAAGCTTCTTCATTTCACCAGAGTTTCCACAGCAAATTATACAGTCTGAATGTTGATCACTAAGTCATCAGTTGGATCCCCCTGTGGTCAAGTCAATTCAGTTATTTAAATGATGAAAATAACCAGCTTGTTATACTGCTCCTCTGGTCATTTCAACCATATTAAGCCCGGCAGGGCTCCAATTAATTGCTTTAAAGAAAAGCAGTTATTATGGTGGCCAAAATGTTAATTAGCTACATTTGGGTTGATTCAATTGAGCCATACTTCAGTTCTTGTTCTTTATGTATAATTTTAACAACCTTATTATGCCTCTTGGTATAATCCACAGTATTTCTTCCAGTTCATCTTTCAACTACAAATGCTAATATTTTCTCAACCAACATCTTTCTACAGTATTTTATATGAAGCATTTTCCTGATAGAGATATTTGGGTTAGTTTTTACTGCCAATCAAATTCCCTTCTTGATTGCTACCATCAACCTTTTGATCTTCCCCTCCCCCCCCCCTTTTGCAGGGCAATGAGAGAGTTAAATGACTTGCCCAGGGTCACACAGCTAGTAAGTGTCAAGTGTCTGAGGCTGGATTTGAACTCAGGTCCCCCTGAATCCAGGGCTGGTGCTTTATCCACTGCACCACCTAGCTGCCCCCCAACCTTTTGATCTTACCAAATAGCACGCTTTGGTGAAAAGTTAATCAGAGACCTGAGCTTAGATCCTCAGGTGAATGCTTTAACTGTTGGGTCCTCAGTTCCTTTTGAGTTATGTCAGAGGGTATCAAGATGATAGTATTATAGTGGGAAGGGTCGGTAGAGGCCATCCAGTCCAACTCCAATGTCTTAAGATGAGAAATTTGATTCTCAGAAAGGTTATGGACTTGCCCAAGGGGTAGAAGGGGAGTAAGATGGATGTGGGGTTTGTACCCTGTGGAACCCATGTCCTCAAACTCCAAATCCAAGGTTTTTTTTTCCCCCTAATATACCACATTGTTTCTAAGTCTTTATATACATTTAGCATGAACCCTTTCCTAATTATGGGGCAGGCGCTCCCCCCTCCCCCTGCCCCCCCAGGGACAATTATTTCAGTGGGTTCAAGGTACTCTATGGGTTTGGTTAGAATCAACATAGATTCAAATAATTTTCACAAGGTAATGACAGATCATGTAATGTTCAGGTTACTGTATGATCTTTTTTTTTTTAATTTTTTTTTAGTGAGGCAATTGGGGTTAATGAATTGCCCAGGGTCACACAGCTAGTAATTGTTAAGTGTCTGAGGCCACATTTGAACTCAGGTCCTCCTGAATCCAGGGCCAGTGCTCTATCCACTGCACCACCTAGCTGTCCCAAACCCTTCTTTTTCAAGGTCCTTATCAGATGCCTCTTCCTCCCTGAAGCCTTTCCTGATAGAATATTTCCATGATGATAGATGTTTCCATCCTCCTTGGATCTCCCATGTGCCTGCCCCACCTCCCCACCTTTAAAAAAACTTTTTAAACAGGTTTTCTTTTTTCTTTTCCTTCCTTCCTTCCTTCCTTCCTTCCTTCCTTCCTTCCTTCCTTCCTTCCTTCCTTCCTTCCTTCCTTCCTTCCTTCCTTCCTTCCTTCCTTCCTTCCTTCCTTCCTTCCTTCCTTCTTTCTTTTCTTTTCTTCTTTTTTTTGCAGGTCAATAAGGGTTAAGTGACTTGCCCAGGGTCACACAGCTAGTAAGTGTCAAGTGTCTGAGACTGGATCTGAACTCAGGTCCTCCTGAATCCAGGACCAGTGCTTTATCCACTGTGCCTCCTAGCTGTCCCCATGCAACTCTTTTTGTCCTTCCCTCCTTTTTTTTTTCTGGACACAATAATTTTCCAGCTTGTAGTTATTGTATCCTTATCTCATTCTTCCCCATCTAGACTGAAAGCTCATCAAAAGCAGTATACACTGTTGCTTTCAATCTTCATAACCATAGGGCCTTCTACATAGAAATGTTTGAACTGAATTCAAGTTAGCTTTTCAAATTTCTCATGATATTTTGTTACTAAACTTCGAATGAGAACTGAATTAGGCAGCCAGGAAATTGGATTAGATTAGCTGCTGATTGAAAAAAAAAATCATGATTTACTGAACATGTTTTCTTTGAAATAGAAATGAAATATTAGAAGGTAGGCAAAGAATTACCATACATTAACTATCTTTCCTTACAAACATTGTTTGAAAGCAGACAAATTTTCTCTCCTTGCCCTCTTTCTTGCCCCTGCCAACTCCTGTGAAAACCATTTTCCTCTTAGCACAATCATGACTTCTAACTTTTTCTCTTAGCATAAGCATTGGTGTGATTCTCAAACTGAGTCTTTTCTCCCAGTTTCCTCTCTTCTCTGCATATCACACAGCCTCAGGACTTGATTCATACCTTGACTCTTTCTGGATGGAATTTGCTTTCATGCTATAATCATTTCCCTTGACAAACATTCTGATTCTTCATCTTTGTATTCTTAAATCCCTGTATTCCATTCTCCTAGGGAGTCTCTTAAGAGACAGTCCCCTCAATTACCATATCAAGGAGTCAAAGCATTCTCTTCCACTCATTCAGTATACTGATTTTTAACTAGCTTCTAATCTCTTTATTTATTTTTGTATATGTGGGGCAATGACAGTTAAGTGACTAGCCCAGGGTCACACAGCTAGTAAGGGTCAAATGTCTGAGGCTGGATCTGAACTCAGGTCCTCCTGAATCCAGGGCCATTGCTTTATCCACTATGCCAGCTAGCTGCTCCTTCCAATCTCATAATTTTCAAGATACAAACAAGATTATCCCTGAATTTATTCTACCTGGGGGAATCCTTTTTCTCTTCTCCCCCTCCTGCCTCATGTGAGCCATCCCTGATTGAAGATGCCTGGTGGCTCTTCATTTGTTTAAAAACTGTAGTGCAAAAAATCAAGTCATCACAGTTTTTTTGGGGGGGCAGCTAGGTGGCACAGTGGATAAAGCACCGGCCTTGGATTCAGGGGGACCTGAGTTCAAATCCAGCCTCAGACACTTGACACTTACTAGCTGTGTGACCCTGGGCAAGACACTTAACCCTCATTGCCCCACCAAAACACACACACACACACATATACACACACAAACAAGTCATCAAAAACTGTAGTGAACAAGCCCTGTTTGGATATGTATACTTTTATTATTCAGTCAGAGCATACAATTAATCCAAAGCAAGGAATTTTATGAAATATGGTAAGAAAATAGAAATAAAACATTGACCATGTAAAATTGGTGCATGATCTCCAACAAATATACACACCACCTTTTGGAAGAGTGGACATCCCTAGGAAGCACATGGAGAAATACACATTTGGAAGATGTAGTTGGGGGATACATATAGAAGCACATACGTGTATGGAACATCGGTGTCTGGGAACACGCATTGGAAAGAACAAAAATAGCAAATACATTTGTCCTGGGCATTCTACATCAGTTCATACAATTTTCTCCAGTTTTCTCTGAAACTATCAGTTTCATCATTAATGACACAATAGTATTCTATTATACTCTTATACCAGAATTTGCTTAGCCATTCTCCCAACTGATGGGCCTCCTTTTAGTTTCCATTTCTTTGCACTACAAAAAGAATATTTCTTGATCTTGTTCACTTTGCTTCTTTGTAATAGTCAATTATCTTGGAAGTATCCATAATGAAGAATTGATTTTTTTTTAAAGATTAGGTACTATTTATTTAATGTCTTTTTCAATTTCTTTTGAAAATCTTTATTGATAAATTTTGTTTGAACACATCCTACAAAAGCCTAGTTTTTTACCAATTAGATCTCTCAAAATGTAAAATCTCTGAACACAGAAGTCAAACAACATAAGTAGATCCCTTAGAGCTTATCTATTCCAACTCCTCATTTTAGAGAGGGCAAATGTGGACACATGCATATTGAGTGGAAGAGACAGAATATGAAGCCAGGTTCTCTGACTCCAGTACCAACACTCTTTACTCTGCCACACTAACTACAACTTTATGCTTTCATAGGTTTCCATTTCTCAAAAGACAGGAAAATCATATGCCTTATAAGTTAGTCCCAACACTGGTCCTTAAGGGGCAGTAAATGCAATTATATTAGGGACCCTTTAGGGTCCTATTCTTAGCAAGTTCAGTGATGTTTCTTTTTTCCTTTAATCATGCTGAACTATTGATTCATCTTTACTTCTTAAATGTTGAGCACAACATAAATTAGTTTTTTTTTTTCATATCTTTGAAAGTTCAGAAGAGAATTAGGGGAAAGGCTGGTATCATTGGATTTTAAATGCATTAAAATGAAATGTCAAAGAAAATAACCAATCCATAGGCCCATTTTAGTGCCAGTGTTCCAATTCTTGTCAGTAAGTACTTTTATGAAAAAGCCATTAGTTCCACAATGGGAAAATACAAAGTAAATATGGAAATTAGAATTACAAAGCAATTTAATATCTACCCTGTACCACAGATCTATTCAATTTCATAACTTCTCTCATTGGTTTTTCTTCATTGAATAATCATTATTTAACCAGTCCTTCCATTGTTCAGTTCCAAAGGATAAACAAAGAAGGTGATTTGCAAATATTGAATTGACCAAGGACAACTCAGAGCTTTATTTTGGGAAGATTCTGAGAATGCTTTGTTCTTTTTGTGCCATTATATTGTAACTACTTTTCAAGGGGACTGATTTTCTAGTTCAAAGTATCGAATCAGTTGGTACATCCTGAACTAAAGGCATGCTACAAACTAAAATATTAGATTGGAAACATGTAGGCTGAAAGGGTGTGACAAAATGATAAAAAAAAAAAGATTTTCCACTTGAAAATCTAGAGAGCTTCCTATTTCCTAGAAATGTTTAAGAAATTAAGCTTGCATCTTTTCCCCTTCCCTGACAAGTTGGAAATTCCTGACAAAGCTTCTGAAGCCTGAAGAAAAATCTTTAAATGAGGGAATTTTAAATATTATTCCATTCTGACAAAAAAGCTCAACAGTAGACTAGATTATTAAAGGGGGAGAATAGTGTGTTGAACTCTTTGGAGAGGTCTTTTAAAATGAAATTGTTTCTCTTCTGTTGAGTTATGGTCCTTGTTGGAAATTCAAAGGACAGTCAAATAACCCCTATAGATCTATTTTCCCCCTATAATTCTATGATTCCTTCATTTCCTGATATACACACATCAGATACCACAGGGACACTGTTCTTAGCTCAAACAAAATGCTGGCAAGATATCTGCATGAACCTTTAAAGAAAAAAAAGTATTCAAAAAACAAAATCAACCCTTTTACTATTTTTTTGTTTTTGTGTTTTTTTAATTAATAAAGTATTTTATTTTTTTTTACATGTAAAGATAGTTCTCAACCTTTGTTTATACAAGCTTTACAATTTCAGATTTTTCTCCCTCCCTCCCCTCCCTCCCCTCCCTCCCCCCTTCCCTAGACAGCAAGTAATCTGATATAGGTTATATATATATATATATATATATAT
This sequence comes from Dromiciops gliroides, assembly GCF_019393635.1. Taxonomy (NCBI): domain Eukaryota; kingdom Metazoa; phylum Chordata; class Mammalia; order Microbiotheria; family Microbiotheriidae; genus Dromiciops; species Dromiciops gliroides. The sequence goes on along the minus strand of NC_057864.1, from coordinate 345,324,175 downwards.
ATATATATATATATATATACACACACACATAATAACATTAATCCTATTTCTGCATTAGTCATGTTATAAGAGAAAAATCAGAGCAATGATGAAAAACCTCAAAATAGAAAAAAACAATAGCACCAAAAACAAAAGAAATAGTATGGTTCATTCAGCATCTATACTCCACAGTTCTTTTTTTTTTCCCCTTGGATTTGGAGATCCTCTTCTATCATGAGTTCCCTGGAACTCTTTTGTATCGTTGCACTGGTAAGAAGAATATAATCCATCACAGTAGATCAACACACAATGTTGATGATACTGTGTACAATGTTTTTCTGGTTCTGCTCATCTCACTCATCATCAGCCCATGCAAGACCCTGCAGGTTTCTCTGAACTTCTCCTGATCATCATTTCTTACAGCACAATAGTATTCCATTGTATTCATATACCACAACTTGTCCAGCCATTCCCCAATTGATGGGCATCCCCTCAACTTCCAATTCCTTGCCACCACATAAAGAGCAGCTATAAATATTTTTGTACATGTGGGTCCCTTTCCCCTTTCCATGATTTCTTTGGGAAAAAGACCCAAAAGTGGTATTGCTGGGTCAAAGGGTATGGACAGCTTTATCGCCCTTTGGGCATAATTCCAAATTGCTCTCCATGGATCAGTTGGATCAGTTCACAGCTCCACCAACAATGTATTAGTGTTCCAATTTTCCCACAGCTTCTCCAACATTTATTATTTTCCTTTTTTGTCATTTTAGCCAATCTGATAGGTGTCAGGTGGTACCTCATTTACTATTTTTTTTAAAAAAGAATTTCTGATAGGGATAGAATCACCTGAAGGCCCAAATAGGTTCTCTTCAGATCTCAGTTGTCTGCTCATTCTTTTTCAGAAGATGTGTGAAATATGTCATATTAAGAAAATTGTCATGATGATTATTTATCTGAAAGCAAGGATTAAATCATCTTTTTGATGATGCCCACTCAGGAGAGTGGAGCTGTGTAATTACTGTGACAGAGGTGGCCAATATAAGGCCAGGAGGCTTTAACCAATCAGCATGATTCTTGGAGCCACCGTATTTTAGGATGGGGAAGAGTAGGTTGTTGGGCATCACAGAATCTTAATTTGGAGTTAGAAGAGTGGAGAAGGGAAAGAAAGAGAAAGCATAGAAAAAAAAGAAAAGGTTATTGAAAATGATCATTCATTCTCTACACAAGCCTCTTACCCCACAAATAATCTGAAATAAATATTTGCTTTGTATGAATGCACAATGCCATATCAAAAGTGTTCTATCTTAAGAATGACTATCTGTTCAAGTATTAATTTATTACATATCTTTTATTTTTTTTCTGTAGAGGAATACCACCCTTCTTAATATGTATTGAATACATGTGACTTAATTATTTAGAAATATAAGTATTCCTTATTTAAGCAAATGAGCCATAAAATATGTTCCCCTTTGAATTCTGGAATATATCTTTTCTTCTCTAAATAGTCACAGGCATAAGCCTGTCCCATTCTGCCCTATCCAACTCCCTCATCATTCCCTGTTCAAACATCTGAACTCCTCTAACCTGCTCCTAAAATATGTTGATTCAGATTTCTTACCTAGGCTGAATCTGATTGATCTAGTTTATTTATGTCCCATTAAAACTCTCCTTGACTTCTGCCCTGCTCTCAATCTCACTAGTACCTAGTAAAAGCAAGTAATTGGAGAGATGTGGAAATTTTCTATCTGGGAACACCAATTCCAAATACTCCAGCATGGTTATAATTTTGTATCCTAGAGATTTTCTCCCTTTCAGTCATTCTCCTAACCAGCCTGATACAATGTTACTGGAAAGGGGAGCCAGATATCATAGAAATGGAGAAGATTATAGTTATATGTATGAGTGTGTGTATGTGTGTGTGTGTGTGTGTGTGTGTGTGTGTGTGTGTGTGTGTGTGCTTGAGTTTGAGACAAAGAGGAGAGACAGAGACAGAGACAAAGAGAGAGACAGAGACAGAGACAGAGAGAATAACAAACATACACAGACAGACAAACTTTGTTACAACTGGAGTTGGAACCAGCAAGATCTGTGAATATTTACTGCTTCACTGATTAATAGGATAATAGCATCATAGACCTAAAGCTGGACATGACCACCTCACAAGCCAGCTAGTCCAACCTTTTCATATTATAGATGAGACAACTCATGGAAGTTAAGTGAACCTTACCATGGTCATACAGTGAGATGGGATTTGAACCCAAGTCCAGAGGCAGGGAATCTTTTTGCTATACCATGCTATGTCCTATAGGTGATGTCTAAATCATCTAACGTCCACAGTAAATTAATTTCCCTATGGGACATGTCCCTTAATTTCTGGGGTCTTATACATAAAACTCCAAAGGCGTACGCTTCAGAATAACAATTTTGCAAATTCCTCATTTTCTATTTAATTTGGGGTACTTAGCAGGTAGGAGGGTAAAAACTGATATTACCTCTCTGCTTTGTGTTACTATAACACACCTCTCCAGGGCTCACTGCTTCACTGACAATAATTAATGGATAATTAATGTTCACACTCTTCCCTTGTATAAGTATAGCAGAAGCTGTCAATATTCCATTCCTTTCAATGATGCTAAGAATAGGCACTGACCAAAACTTCCTAGTTGTAGCCTCAAAGTGACATGCAAACTGTGGAGACAGATGCAGATTTTTTGATCTTCATTTTGGACACTCACTGTGCCTGGGACCTTAGCGCTACTCATAGTCCCCTACAGCAAAGCTTTTTAAACCTTTTCCACTCACGACCCCTTTTAGCCCAAGAAATTTTTACGTGACCCCGGGTATATAGGTATATAAAATAGGTATACAAATGGAACATTTACTGCCAGGGGCATCTAGGTGGTGTGGTGGATAAAGCACTGACCCTGGATTCAGGAGGACCTGAATTCAAATTTGACTTGACACTTGATACTAGCTGTGTTACCTTGGGCAAGTCACTTAACCCTCATTGCCCCACAAAAAAAAAATTACTACCAAATGTTTTTACAACCCCCATGTTCAGTTACATTACCCCATATGGGATTGGGACCCACAGTTTAAGAAGCTAGGCCCTACATTGTATACATAGCTTTTTGGTTAAAGGACAACATGATTATTTTGATAAATCTTTGGGAAGAAAAGCAAAAATTTAAATAGTAAGAGTGCAAACACATTAATGATAGAAATGTGGCCAACATGAAATTTGAGTTTGGGACCACTGGCTTAGTCTCTGGTGTTACTCTGATCAGTAAGATTATTTTGTTTTGGAGCTCCTGGGGCCTACCAGGGTCACTTATTCATTTCTCCTCCCCTCTCCCTCTCCCTTCCTCCTTTTCTTTCACACATTGGCTAAGGCCTTGAGAATTGAAACCTATTTTTTGGAAGGAGGAATAAGGGTGGAATTTTAAAATTCCAAGCTTATGAATCATGGACAAAAGCAAACATTCAGATAAACAAAATTTTTAAATGATCACAATAAAACCATAAACTCCAAAGTATTTGTGATTTGTTTTTAGAAATTATTTATATTGTTTATCAAAACGATATCAAATCTCTCCTGCTTGTTTCTGCATCTCTTTCCAATCCTTTTTTCTTCTTCATATATGTTTTCTTCTGATTTTATTGTTATTCTTATTTTTTGAATAAAGCTGTAAACATGTACATTATTGAGGTTGAAACCCAAAACTCTGTTAATTTCTTTGGTTTGAAATGGCAAAATATTGGGGTGGGTTAAGTAACACTTTTTTTTTTTTTTTTGGTGAGGCAATTGGGGTTGCAACTTGCCCAGGGCCACATAGCTAGTAAGTGCTAAGTGTCTGAGATCGGATTTGAACTCAGGTCCTCCTGACTCCAGGGCTGGTGCTCTATTCACTGCGCCACCTAGCTGCCCCAAGTAACACTTTCAACTTTCATCATTCATTTATACCTTAATGTCAAATGAGGGATTTGAGTGCAGGTTTTGACAGGGAATGGAAATAGCTCCAGAGAATACAACAAAGCTTCTGAGGCAAGGAGGCAGGGGAAGAGAAAGCAGAGAAAGGAGGAGGGGAAGCAATCATAAAAATAGAAAGCTGAGACCTGATTTCACCTATTTCACAATTTTGTTCCAGGATACCACCACTACCATAAATAAATCTGGTATTTCAAGAAACTAAGGATGTTTATGCAAAGGAAGCCTATGAAGTAGTACACTTCAACTTTCCAGGAATCTCAAAGCATGGGAAAGAAATGAGTATTTTGATTTTGTTGACACACTGGATCAGGGCTCCAGGATGTTCTCAAAGACCATAAAGGAGTATAGAGTCCAATGCCAAGGAACTCCTACTCAATACAGTAGATATGGTGGAATGAGTTCTGTATTTGGTACTAGAGAACTAGGTTCAAATTTCACATCTGCTACTTAATAACTATGGAACTCTTAGCAAGTGATTTAATTTACTTTGGCTTTAGTGTCATTTATAAAATGAGGAGATAGCTTTGAATCAGTGTTCTTTTCTTTTTTGTGGGGCAAAGAGGGTTAAGTGACTTGCCCAGGGTCACACAGCTAGTAAGTGTCAAGTGTCTGAGGAAGGATTTGAACTCAGGTCCTCCTGAATTCAGGGCCAGTGCTTTATCTACTGCGTCACCTAGCTCTCCCCTGAATCAGAGTTCTTAAACTTTTTGTGTGTCATATTGGTAGTCTGGAGTAACCTATATATTTCTCATAATGCTTTTTAAATGTTTAAAGTAAAATACATAGGATCATAAAGGAAATCAATTATATTGAAATAGTAATTAATATATTAAAAAAAAGTTAATGGTCCCCAGGTTAGAACCTTAGTCTTTGATGATTTCTTAGTTCCCACCCAGCTTTGTATCCTATGAATTAGACTACAAAATATTCTCTTACAAAAATAATAACAAATAATTGGAGAGCTATTCAGTGCTCATGATTGTACCACACCAATATAATACAAATAATTACATCAAAATTAACAAATAAAATGTTTTTACCAATCAGACTACAGAGGAAATACTTTATAGAGCCATACAAAAATAATTACAAAACTTATTTGAAGGAACAAAATGTCTAGAATTTCAAGAGAAATAATGAAAAAAAATTAGTAAGGGAGTATAACATAATCTGATTGCAAAGGAGAGTATAAGGTATCAATCATCAAAAGTATTTGGTCCTAGTTAACAAAACAGAAAAGGAAACCAGTGGAACAGATTACATGTGAGAACCAGAAATAATTGAAAACACTACCCCAGTGTTTGATAAACCTAACAACATAAGCCGTTGTGGTAAGGACACCCCATTTGATCAAAATTGCTAGGGAAACTTGTAAGCAGTTTGGCAGAAATTAGGTTGAGACAAGCATTTACACCACATACCACAATAAAAGCCAAATGGATATGCAACCCAAATATAAAAGGCAAATATGCAAATACATACACACAAATAGAGGAAAACAGAAGGTGGTCCTTTTCACAACCATGTTTAATGGGAGAATTCTTAACTAAACAAGCAACAGAGGAGATAAAAAAAAATCAAATGGCCCATTTTTATAACATAAAATTAAAGAGCCTTTGCACAAATGTTAATGCATAAGAAGAGGAACCACTGAACAAGAATATTTGCCTCAAATAACACTGATAAAAGCCTGACAAACAAAATATATTAAAACTGGATTAAAAAATACATAACCAAGGGCCATCCCCCAATAGAAAAGTCATCAAAGGATATGAACAGTTTTCCTTTTTCTTTGTATAATAAATATTTTTATTTAAATCTTTGAGTTCTAAATTCTATCTTTCTCAACTCTCCTTCCCCTCCCCACTCCCTGAGGTGGTAAACAATCAGATATAGATTATATATGTGCAAGTATGTAGAACATTACCATACTAGTCATTTTGTATAATAAAACTTGAATAAAAGGAAAAAATATATAAAGTGTTCAATCAATATCAGTTCTCTCTTTGAAGGTGTATAGCATGTTTCATCATTAGTCCTTTGGGATGGTTTTGGATCATTGTGTTGCTGAGAATAGTTAAGTCATTCACAGTTCTTCATCGAACAATATTGCTGTCACTGTGCACAATGTTCTCGCTCTGATCACTTCACTATGCATGAGTGATAAGAACAGTTTTCGCAAGAAGAATGGCAAGCCATAAAAATGTGGCCCTGGACAAGTCATTTAACAGCTATGTTCTTTAGTTTTCTCATTTGTAAAATAAGGAAAGTAATAACAACTACCTCCTGGTGTTCTTGTGAGTATAAAATGAATTAATGCTGAAAAAGGATTTTGCAAACCTTAAAGCACTATATAAATGCTAGCTATTATTATCATTATCGATGTCCACATGGGGGAAAAAGTTGCAAATCACTAATAATAGAAATGCAAATGAAACAAATTTAGGTTTCAATTCACACCCAGTAAGTTCAAAGATGATCAAACAAATAGAAATAATCAAGGCTGGATAGGCACACTAATAGAATATAAGTTCCTGTTTTGGTTTGTTTTTATTTTTGTAACATCAGAACCTAGGACAGTGCCTGCTGCATAGTAGGTACTTAATACATACTAAATGAATGAGTGCAAAGCACAGTGTTCTGTACTTATGAAGGGGTCTAACTGTTCATGCAACAACAAATATTTATTAAGCTTCTACTCCTATGCTAGGCCTGCACATAGTATATAGACATACACACACTCTGTGTGTGTGTGTGTGTGTGTGTGCGTGTGTGTGTGTGTGTGTGTGTGTGTGTGTGTGTGTGTGTGTGTACAGGGTAGATGAAGGTAATCTGAAAGGCAAAAAGGAAGCCGTTTTTGTCCTCAAAGATTTTACTATTCTGGATGTCAGTTGTAACAAATTATGTGGCAAAAACCAAGTGTCCCTTCACACCATAGCTGGGCATATACGCCAGGGAGGTCAAAGAAGAAAGTCTATAAACACATAAATATTAATATATGTATGTTTATAGATATAAAGATTTTATTGTTTTTGTTTAGTCATTTCAGTCACGTCTAACTCTTGGTGACAGTCGCATGTGGCATTTTCTTAGCAAAGATATTGTAGTATGTATGTACAGTTAGAAATGCTCACCATATTGTTGTTTTTTCTTCAAACAGTGTTTCTGCTACAAAGGAAGATTCAATACTCTAGTTGTGTGGTGATGCTATATCTGAGGAAGTGACTGTGATGTGAAGACAACAGCATAAATATAAAACTCATTTGGATTTGTTAGGTCTTGATGGAAGAAGTGAGAATAAGTTCTCTGAGGATCTCAAGGAATCATTGTGGAAGATTCAGTTTGATTTTTTCTCCCCTTGCTACCAAGCAGAAAGTTAATTTTTGATTCCTGGATTAATGACTAGGTGAAATAACAAAAACCATACACAACTGGTGTTATGTTTCAAGGAAATGGTGCCCCTGGGACATCTTGGTTGCATCTTGGTCTGTGAGCTCAGCTGCCAAGTAGTCTCCCTGAAGCTTGAGTCCAGTCAGGCAACCTTTATTTTTTTCATTGACCTCAGGTTAGCAGGAGAAAAATCTTCTTTCCACAATTAGGTTCAAATTACCAAGAGAAGATTCCAAGCCTTTCCTAACAACTCTGAGAGCCCTACTCTCCTTTATGGTTATGGGGTGGAGTTACCAGGGTGACTGTGACCTCATAGTAACAATTAATGTCAGGGAAGCAGACCAATTCATTAGAGAGTAATCCAACCCCCAGGGCTATGAATCCCCAGTGGTTTCCCCAGGAAATTGAATTTTTATGGGTTATAGCAGGAAATACCCAAGATTAGACACATGTCTCAAGTAGAAATTTCAACCCATGTGCAGAAACCTGCATATATATATATATAGATAGCTCTGTCCACTAAACACAGAAAATGTTTCAGTTCATTCAAAACCAATAAAGTTATCAACATACTTTGAAAGAGATCTATTCATAATACAAAAATTAATTTACCTCTGCCCTTCCAGGATGAATAATCTAAAAGAGTAAGCCATTAGTAGGTATTTGTAGGATTTTCAGTCTTTTTTTTTGGTGGGGCATTAAGGGTTAAATGACTTGCCCAGGGTCACACAGCTAATAAGTGTTAAGTGTCTGAGGCCGGATTTGAACTTAGGTCCTCCTGAATCCAGGGCTGGTGCTTTATCAATTGTACCACCTAGCTGTTCCCAGGGTCATCAGTCTTAAAAGAAATTTGTTCTTTTTTTTTTTTTTAAAGAAATTTGTTCTTGCTAATTTTGGAAAGCAGAGAAAGGAACCAGAGAAAATTTAATTCAACAAGTATAGGTCCTTCTTCTTTCTATGTGCTGCCTCTTGACTTCAGGGAGTTTACAATCTTACTGGGGAGACAAAACAGACCCAGGAAAAAGTTAAATAGCAGGACAAAAACATATTTGATTAAGTGTCTCCAAAAGGTTGGTAGAAGTGGTAATTGTTTTAGGAATTCAGAAAAGAAAAACGAAAAAGGATGTGACCTAGAGTGGAAAGCTTGTTAGAAGAGATGGGTCTTGAACTTGTCCCTCAATGGAGAGAAGAGAAGAGAGCTTTCCTTTCCTCTGGACATTCCAGCATGAGCAAAAGATTGGAGACAAAAGTGAGTGTGGCATCCATGGAATGGTGAATCTTCCCTTAAATAAAAAAATAGTTCATCAAAAATAACCAAGAAAGTTAACTATGTCTGAAAACATACACATTCCAAACTCATAACTCCCAATCATTCCAAGGGAATACAATAGTGCATTTTCTTATCTTTTCTATAGGGTCAAGATTGGTCATCATAATTATGCAGTATTTGATTTTAGTTTCGTTCTAGGGAATAGCAGGAGATAAGTCTGCATAAGGTCTACATTGTGAAGGATCTATGCTTAATTCTGAAATAACATTAATAATTCACTTTATAAGTTGTACAGTCCTAATATTACACTCTGGAGATCTTTATACCAACTCCCATTCTCACCAATGAGTTAGTTCTTCAAAACATTGCAGATCTCACTTTCTTGGAGTTCTAGAGTACTCGAAGGACTGGGGTTTTCTCTAATGCTATTGTCTTATACCCCCATTCTGGTATGTTCTCCCCAATATCTTATCACCAGTTACATCTGGTATGTCCCTTATATCACAGATATACTCTAGTGATTAAAGGCCTAGTATCATTTAACCAATAAAGACCAATTAGCTTTTACAAAGGGATATTTACTGAGAAGATATAGCAAGAAGAGAAGTACAAACCACTCCCTCAGAACTAGACACACTTTCATCTATAACACCTTGGTCCCCAGGTAGAGTAGGCTTATCCTTAACACAGTTGCTATAAAGCATTCACCCCCCGCAATTCACTTCCACATTTGACAAAGCCAAGGCCAGAGTTGTTTCCCTCTTTGTAGCACTTGGTTGACTGTATGGTCAATCCACCAGTGGGCTGGGTCCCATTCATCTTGGGCTTGTACTAGAAGACCAGGCATGGCAATATGTAAATTCTAGCATGTCACTGGACTTCTCATCTCACCTTTCAGAACTCACAAGGTTTAGCTAAGTGTGACCCTGGGCAAGTCACTTAACCCTCATTGTCCCACAAAAAACCCAAAACAAAACAAACACAAATCACAAGGTTCCAGCTTTCTCTGTTCCATCTCTACTATTCTTTCACACAAGGTAATAAAGAATAGATACAATAGGGAGAGAAGCACCAGTAGGGACATTTGCTCTCAGCTTTGTGCCTATCCTAGATGGAGAGAGTCAGCCAACAACAATACCAGCTCATTTAGCAACAGCAGAGTTGTATGCCTAAGCCAGAGATCTTCAGCAGCTTATCTTCCTTGTATGACTTCTAAGGGAGTATTTAATGTGTACTCCCAGTTCCAGCACAGCAGCCAATAGGAAGTCTGATTCTTACTTTATTAGTAGATTGGGAATGGTCATCTCTGGACATGTTCTGAAGTAGCATGTGGTTTGTCAGCAGGCAGAGCAGGCTGCTCATTTTTTGTGAACAGGTATACTATTGGCCAGTCCCTCATTATGAGTGCTTTAAGGCTGAAAAAGCACATCACTATCCTTGTGACATTAGGTAATATGAGGATCATATGCCCATTTATGAGGTTAGGGAAATTAGGGCAGGGAGCAAGGGTGTTTATCCAGCCTGTTGCCATATAGCAATGAAACATCAGGTATTTGGTTTCCAGATCAGTCGGTCAGCAGTCAGCCAAGTGTTTAGTAAGCTTCTATGCTGGCCCCAGTACTGTGATAAGCACTGAGTATACAAAGAAAAGCAAAACCAGTCCCTTTCCTCAAAGAGCTTACAGTCTAATGGGGCAGACAACATGCAAGCAAAAATGTGCAAACAAGAGTTACATAGATAGAAAGATAGACATGTAGATAGACAGACAAATACTCTGTTTTAATGTCCACATTAACCAAGAGTTATTGGGGGAGGGGAGCTAGGTGGCAAAGTGGAGAGAGTACTGGGTCCAGCATCAGGAAGACTCATTTTCCTGAGTTCAAATCTGGCCTGAGACACTAGCTGTGTGACCCTGAGCATGTCACTTAATCCCATTTGTCTCAGTTCTGGAGAAGGAAATGTCAAACCACCCCAGTATCTTTGCTCAGGAAACCCCTAATTGAATCATGAAGAGTCTCAAACAACTGAACAAAAACAATAACCAAGAGTAAATAAAAAAATTTTTTTTTCAACTTTTGTCTTTGAAAATCTTCTCAAAATGTAAGCATCCATGGGAACAGAGTGTTGTATTCCTTATCAGATGTCATAAACAAACATTTATTAAATGCTTACAGGGGATTAAAAAAAAAACAAAAACAGTCCCTGACCTCTAGGACCTCACAGTCTAACGGAGGAGCATGTAAGCAGCCATGGACAAATAAGATATACATATATACAAGGTTGGTTGGAGATAATCTCAGAGGGAAGGCCCTAATAGGGGGTCTGGGAAATACTTCTTATAGAACAAGAGATTTTACCTGAGATTTAAAGGAAGTCAAGAAAACCCAGATTGGAGAGTATTCCAGCCATAGAGGACAGGCAGGAGAATAGGTGAAGTTGGGGGATAGAGTGCTTTGTGTCCAGACCTCTTTCCACTATGTGACACTGAATTCTATAAATAGCAGGAAGACATGAATGTTTTTCTTCAAGGGAGTAACTTAACAAAATGTCATTTTGAACAGATATATCTTGTGGTTGTGTGTAAAATGAAATGGAGGTGAGAGAGGTCATAGGCTATTGTATGAATTCAAGTATTATATGATAAAGGCCTGTACTATGGTAATAGTGGGCATGGATATGTTAGATTTCCACTTAGTCAATTCAAATGAACAAAACTTTGCCCTTTCTTGGTTCCATTAGATCATGCTTCATGGAGCATGACTGAAGTTGGGCCCCCTTTGGTCATGCATTTGTCCTGGCCCTTTCCAGTGGGCCTTGCATATTTGGGCTGCAAACTGGAGTTTTTCACTTTGGGATACTACAGCAATCCATCCAGTCTGCTTCTCCATTGTTCCTTTCTCTTCCCCAGTGGATACAGGGCAGGGATTTGTCAAAACTATAGAGAGAATTGTAAGGTGATCCAGAATAAACCATCTATTCAGTGGACCACAGGAATGATCTCTCCCTGAAAGATCTCTCTCCTTCTTCCTATCAAGTGTTAGGACTACTCCTAGATTTTTTCATTAAGGGTAGAGGGGTGCTAGCTTCTTCCCTCCTCTGCCACAAATGGTCAACTACTTGCACATGGCTGCTAGCACATGTTCTACCCTAGGAAAGTCTGAGATTGGATTACAGAGTTCTGTTTCTTTTATTTTGTCTTTCTTTCTTGAGAATAGGTGACAATGTTCATCCTGATATGGACATTTCCAGCCTTGAAGGCAACCATGTGAGTTTGAGATGTTGGGAGTTCCTGGATTCCTCAGCTAGTACATACCTAATACCTATGAGAGGAGCCCCTTATGCTTACAATAGAACTTCATGGAAGAAAAGATAACAAGCAACAGGAGGGGGAGTTTGATCCTTAGCTTGCCTTGCAAAAGATAAGGTCTTTAAGGGACACAGTAGCAGAACTGAATGTGGAATGCTTGTTCATCAGTCCTGAAAAATGCTCCATGTTTTTGTGCTTTAGGTAGCAACCTTTCAGGAAAGTAAAAACAGCAGTCATAAGTTACTGCTGCTTGTTTGAATCTTTGTCAAAGTATGCTTGTGAGACTTTTGTGTTAAGCATTTCTTTTGTGTAAAGGAAATAAATAGCTGATCTATACTCGATTTATATTGCTTATTTGGTATCTTGCTATCTTCCCCTTTTGGGGTGACCCTAGAAATAAACCAGATTAAAGCTTTAATTGGTTATTCCATGGGCTCCAGAGTGGGAGGAATGTGTATAAAACCCAGAAAGTATGAGATAAAGAACCTTACCCTTCTCTCTTGAAGCCAAGTTCCACAAGAACTGAACCTGGTCCTTACCTATGAGTAGACTAGGGTCCTTTAGTGGGAAAGGGAGAGGGAGAGTGAGAGAGAAAGATAGAGAGACAGAGACAGAGAGAGACAGAAAGACAGAGAGACAGAGGGTCCTTACCTATGAGTAAACTAGGGTCCTTTAGTGGGAAAGGGAGAGGGAGAGTGAGAGAGATAGAGAGACTGAGACAGAGAGAGACAGAAAGACACAGAGACAGAGACAGAGACAGACAGTCCTTACCTATGAGTAAACTAGGGTTCTTTAGTGGGAAAGAGAGAGGGAGAGAGAGACAGACAGAGACAGAGACAGACAGAGACATACAGTCCTTACCTATGAGTAAATTAGGGTCCTTTAGTGAGAAAGGGAGAGGGAGAGAGAGATACAGAGAGACCGAGAAACAGAGAGAGGCAGAGACACAGAGAGAGACAGAGACAGAGATACAGAGAGAGACATACAGAGACCGAGATAGACAGACAGACAGACACATACAGATGGAAAGAGAGCATCCAAAGCACCCTTGTACTAATATCTGGTTTTATGTTGTTACGTTTAGTGCTTGCCATGTTCCAGACTGGACATCGTGAGGAATACAAAGATAAAGAAAAGACTTAGTGCTTCCCCTCAGGGAAGTTGTACTCCAGTAAGAAGAATGAGACAAATACCAAAAGAGCTATAGTATGAAGCAGAATATAAAGAGTGTCAGTAGAGAGGTAGAGAAACAAGGCTTTGGAGAACTTGGGATTCCTGAATGAACTCATGGAACTAAGGTTTCTCCTGGTTTTGAATGGTTCTGAGGAGCTCTTTGAACTGGCTGTTCTTAGCTAGGCCTGCTAATGGGCAGGCTTCTTTCGCATGTGGATTTAAAACATCCTTAACTTTACATGTCTTGTAGCAAATAGTATGTTTCTGACTGATGATCTTTCTATCTCATTTGTTCTGCCAGAGAAATGTGGATGATTAAACTACCATCGGGTGAGCCAAATATTTCTGGGGCCCCCAAAAGCATGTCAAACAGATACTTAGCAATGGATGGATAGCTAGATGTGTAATGGGGGAATCATCTCTTTGGTAGCTCTTGTCCAAAACTGTTTGCAAATATTTTTAACACTGAGTTAGGCCATCTTTACACACATATGGGAATACTGTTTCACCCAGTCAACAGGCAGCCTGTAGATCCCAAAGTTAGAAACAGATAGCTTTGCCTGTCAGAAGCTTGTTGGTTTATAGGTCTGGTGGACCTTAGAGGCTGTCTTACCCAATACCCTCATTTTTCAGATAAAGAAACTGAGGCTTCCAGAGGTTAAATGACTTTCCTGAACCTGTCTCTGGGAATCACATCCTGGGCTAAAGGAGTGGAGGTGTGGCAGGAAGCCTCATGCCCCTCCTAAGGAGACTCAGCTTTTGTTTGTGTTTGCTGATAGCACTTCCCTTTCCCTTTCCTGTACAGTGGGGCCTTGAAGAACAGGGTATTTACAATATGATATTGGCAGAATCCAAATTCAAGGGACAATTATCTCATTCCTCTTGTTGCTACAGAAAATATCACTAAGCCAGATTTTGCCAGGACAGAAACTTTTCCCTGGCTATGTCAGGCACCTCTAGAACTGACGGCATGGGCTTTTATTATAGGGTGAACTAGCCAGCTGTGGTCTGTGTATACTTCACTTTATACAGGAGACATGTTTCTAAAAAGTCCCTTGTAAATCAAACTTTTATAAATCAAATCTAATTTTACATTTGCTGAGGTAGTTGCTATTTAAAGATATTTTAAGGTGAATCAATTGGAAATGTGAATAACAACAGTTTTGCTGATATTGACAAAAACACTTAAAGCTATTATTATTCATTATACCAATGGGTTCACTATATAACATTTTAAATAGCAACTTCTTCAGAGAATGGGAAAAATGGGCCAGCAAGATGGCATAGTAGATAGAGTCCTGGGCCTGGAGTCAGGAGGTCCTGAGTTCAAATCCAGCCTCTGATGTTTATTAGTTGTGTGACCCTGTACAAGCCACTTAACCTGTTTTCCCATCTATAACATGGGGATAATAATAATAATAAGACCTACCTCTTAGGGTTGTTGTTAAGACCAAATGAGATGATAATTGTAAAGTGCTTAACACAATGTCTTGCATGTAGTAAATGCTATGTTAAATATTTAGCTATCATCATCATCATCTTAATGTTTGGGTTAAAGATTGACTAGAAACCCTTTTTATTCAACTCTTATCTTTGAAAAATCTTCCCAAAAGTATGAGTCCCTGGGTGTGGAGTGTTATATACCTTGTCAGAAATGGTCTCAGTGTCAGGCAACCACTATCTACTTTCTTCAACATGCAACATTAAAAAAAAAAAAACCAACAACAACAACAAAAACCCTAAACTAAAAAAACTCCATGATTTCATCACTTTAAGTACTCCAGCTAAAAATAGTTCTGAAAGTAAATGTTCTTGCAATTATTCTTGATATTGGTTCAAGGGAGGCTCATAAGTAAAAGACCAGGGAGGAATGGCTAGTTTATGGGCTTATCTGAAAAATATCTGGGGGTTTTAGTGGACTGCATACTTAATATGGGGTGGCAGCAAAAATCTCACATGATCTAGGACTCAAGTAAGAGAATAATAGCTTCCAATATTCTTGAGATGTTAGTTCTACTGTTCTCTGCTCTCTGCTCTAGTTGGAACATTTATGTTGTTCAGTAGTTTCAGACTCTCCATGACCACTTTTGGCATCTTCTTGGCAAAGATACTGGCATGGTTTGCCATTTCCTTCTCTAGCTCATTTGACAGATGAGGAAACTGAGGCAAACAGGGTTAATTGACTTGCCCAGGGTCACTCAGCTAGTAAGTGTCTAAGGTCAGATTTGAACTCAGGATGATGAGTCTTTCTGACTCTATGCCTGGCAATCTATCTACTGCCTAGCTGCCCCAAATAGATGTACTATATTGTACATATACTGTTCTGGTCACCACAGTCTAGGAAGTAAATTGGTAAGAAGAAAGGGGCACTCAGGTGGTACAGTGGAGACAGCCCCAGGTATGGAGTCAGGAAACCTGGGTTCAAATCTGTCTTCAAACACTTACTAGCTATGTGACCCTGGACAAGTCCCTTAATCCTGTTTGTCTCAGTTTACTTATCTGTTAAATGAGCTGGAGAAGGAAATGGCAAACCATGCCAATATCTTTGCAAAGAAAAACACTCAATGAATTCACCAAGAATTGCACATAAGTGAAAAACAACTGAACTATTATAACGATAGCAGGGAAGTTTTAAGAGGAAGGCAACCAGGACTGTGAAAGGCTTTGAGCCCAAGTCATATGAGGATATATTTAGCCTGGGGAAGAGAATGCAATAGGTCTTCAAGTACTTTAAAGGCTGTCACCTGGAAGAGTGATTAGACTTGTTCTGTTTGGCCCAGAGGGCAGAACTGTGATGTGTGAAAGGTATAAAGAGACACATTTAGGTTTCAGGTCAGGAAAAACCTTTAGCAAATAGAACCGATCTATTCCATAGTGGAATGAGACTGCTTCTGGAGGTGGTGGGTTTACTTGCTATGGAGGTACAGTCAATCAACCAAGTAATCAGTTAGTCAACAAACATTTATAAAGTGCCTACTATGAGCCAAGCACTATGCTGGGTTGCTGTCCTCAAGCAAAAACTAGACCATTGATTGTTGGGTGTTTTGTGGTAGGGCATCTTTTCCAGGTTCCTCCCAGCTTTGAAATTCACTGAGCCTGTGGCAAATGGGTGCATCTGACTTGTCCATTTCTCCAAATGTATGAGTCTCCCATGCTGTTCCCTCCATCATTTATTTTAAGACTTATTTTTAGTTAGAGTATCCAAAGTAATGAAAGGATGGTTTGGGGGTTTTTTGTTTGTTTGGTTTTGTTTTAATGTTACACGTTGAAGAAAGTAAACAGTAGCTTCAGAAGCTGTTTGACAGATTCGAAATTGGGAGATGAAATCATCCAAATGCTCCCTCCTCAAGCTTGAAAGACCCACTACTTCTCAAATTAGTCTCAAGTGGGCTTGAAGGGGAGAAGAGCTAAACTTCTATGGCTTTCGAAAATGTTGGTAAAAATGGAACTCATTATAGTAAAGCATCAAGGTAGACAGAACTGACATGTTTGAGATGAATTACTGTGAGGCTGGCAAGAATAGATGGGCTTCCTTCAGCCCAGGGAACAGATTTTCATTTTCACTTGCTGGGGTGGGGGGAGGTGTTGGTCCTCTTGGTTTTTCTCATTGGTTCTTTCTCTCTGTAGGGGATGTGTTCTCCTAAGGCTGGGGCTGCTTGTTTACTTTAGCCAGGGGTAGCTCCCAATACCTATTATTCCTCTTATCTCCTTCTTAGTATCATTTCCATCTGTTTAGTAACCATTCTAAGTTTTCCTTCTTATCTTCGAAGTCATCTCCAGGAACTGCTTTTTGCAAATGTTATCCTAAAAGGACTTGGCCCTCCTAGGAAAATAACAGGCCAGCTGCAAAATGATTTAACCGAGATTGTCCCACTCACTTCCCAACCTAAGGGAGGCTGGGCTGGGCTGGGGGACCGGGTGAGAAGGAGAGGTGGGTGGGCCTGGGGTTTGGTGAGATTTCAACTTTTTCAGCTTAATTCTGGCCCAGGCTTTACTTGCAGGAAACATATTTGTTTTGCCCTTTGCCCTTGGGAAAAGTTACCTAAAAGGTAACTGTCCAGGGAAAAGTTTACAAAAGCAATATTTTTTCCCCCCAGTTAGTGCAAATATTTACTCTGGGGGGTGGCAGTGGTGGGGGGGTGTACTGGGCATTTTGAAGGAGAACCAGGATATCTTCCTCTAGGACTGACTTCAAATTAACTTTTGTTTTGGCTGCTTCAGGATAAAAGATGGAATTTTGATTTAATGGCCAGGATGTAAGGAATAGAAATTCCATTGCTTGGGGACAGTGGAGGCCAGGGAGATGTTTCTGGAAGGTGATCATGTGCATCTTCTGACCATCACATGACAATGATGGAATCATAGATTTAGAACTGGAAAGGACCTGTGAGGTCATCTAGGCCAACCCTTTCATTTTACAAATGAAGAAATTGAGGCCTAGAAAAGTTGACTTGCTTAAGGTTACATATGTAGTAAGCATCATTGGTGAGATTTGAACCCAGGTCCTCTGACTCCAGAACCATTACTGGGTTCAGTAGAAATCAGAAAGTCTATGCCTATAAGAATAACACTTGTACATAAAAACAGAAAAGAAAGAATAACAACAAAAGATATTTGTGATTACTTTTTATTTTTGCAAAGTTTGAGTGATGACTTTTACTCTTTATGGGGCATCTAGGTGATGCAGTGGATAGAGCGTGGGTCTGGAATCAAAAAGACCTGAGTTCAAATCCAGCCCCCGACACTTACTAGTTGTGTGACCCTGGGCAAGTCACTTAACCCTGTTTGCCTGAGTTTCTTCATCTATAAAAATGAGTTGGAGAAGGAAATGGCAAACTACCCCTCTATCTTTGCCAAGAAAACCCCCAAAAGGGTCACAAAGAATTGGGCACAGCTGAAAACAACTGAATATTCTTTATACCACAATCATTTCCTGATATACCTCTTCCCCTCAAGAATATTGCTTAGTGGTGCAGGTGGATAGAATGCTAGACTAGGAGTCAGGAAGACCTGAGTTCAAATCTTGGCTCAGACACTTAGTAACTGATCTTGGGAAAGTTAACCTCTCTCTGCCTCATTTTTCTCATCTACAAAATGGGAATAATAATAGAAATTAAATGAGGTAACATATGTAAAGTGCTTTGCCAAATTTAAAGTGCTATGTAAATACTAGCTATAACAAAGAAAGATTGTAAGCAAAAACTGAAAAACACTGCAACCATCCCTCTACTGAAGGGGAGTATGTTTCATCATATGTTGTCTGGGACCTAGTCTGGTCACTGCATTTTATAGGATCATAGATTGAGAGCTGGAATGGACCTGTAGAAGCCATCTAGTCCAATCTCTTTAATTTTACACATGAGGAAGCTGAGGCCAGAGAAGTTATGTGATTTGCCTAATATTACATAGATATGAAATAGTTCAGCCAGGATTTAAATTACGGTCCTTTGACTCCAAATTCAGCACTTTTCCCATTGTGCTATGCTTCATTTCATTTGAGTTTGGCTGATTTTAAATGTTATTTTCAGATTTGTTGTTGTAGTTGAGTCAGTTGTTCTTCTGGTTCTATTTTCTTCACTCCTTATTTGTTTACCTAGGTGTTCCAATGTCCTTGGAGCCAGGAAGAACTGGGTTTAAGTCTTGCCTGACATAGCCTGAATGTGTGAACCTGGACAAGTCACTTCACTTCTCAATGTTCTAGGAAACTCTCTAAGACTGTAAGTTGAAGAGAAGGGTAGACCTATTGGTAGAGTGGACATCCTGTTCTGTAATTTTCCTGTCACCTAATGAAATTACAGATCTAGTCCTTCTATCATTTCTTCTATCAGTTATTTATTTTTTCTTTTTGGGTGAGGCAATTGGGGTTAAGTGACTTGCCCAGGGTCACACAGCTAGTGAGTGTCAAGTGTCTGAGGCCCGATTTGAAATCAGGTCCTCCTAAATCCAGGGCTGGTGCTCTATCCACTGTGCCACCTAGTTGCCCCTATCAGTTATATTTAATAAGCACCTACTATGTGTTAGGCACAGTGCTAAGGACTGGGGATACGAAAAGAGGCAAAAGACAGTCTCTGACCTTAAGGAGCTCACAATCTAATGGGGGTGATACCATGTAAACAAGTATGTTAATACACAAGCTATATACAGTACAGGATAAATAGGAAATAATTAACAGAGGGAAGGCTTTGGAATTAAGAGGTGTTGGGAAAGGCTTTTAGTTGGGACATAGAGGAAGCTAGGAGGTAGAGATGGGGGGGTACATTTCAGGCATGGGGGACAGAGAGAGAGAGAGTGGGAGATTGTTAAACCTGAGCTTTAGGAGAATTATTTTAGTGTCCGAATAAAGGATGCTCAGTCCCACAGTGAGAAGTCCCAAAGGCTGAATGGATAAATTTCCCCAGAGACTGGTCTGATAGCAATTTTTCATCCATTTAGATGAAACCTTATGGATTGTTAGACTAATATTTTTTGAGTACTAATGCATCTAATTTAGGAGGTTCAATAATGTTCCATAATTCTAGAATGTTTGAATGCTGTGGATAAATTCACTTACCTTGGAAGTATACTTTCCAGGGATTTACACACAGGTGATGAGGTTGATGTACACACTGTCAGAGCTGGCTCAGCATTTGGGAGGCTCTGAAGGAAAGTGTGGGAGAGAAGAGGTATTAGACTGACTGCCAAACTGAAGGTCTACAGAGCCATTGTGCTGACCTCATTGTTGTGTGCCTGTGAAACCTGGACAGTATACCAGCACTATGCCAGGAAACTTAATTGCTTCCATTTGAATTGTCTTAGGAAGATTCTGAAGATCAACTGGCAGAATAAGGTACCAGACACTGATGTCTTTCCTCAAGTTGAACTGCCAAACATTCAAACTCTACTGCAGAGGGGGCTGGTCATGTTGTTTGAATGCCGAATGTATGTTTGCCTAAAAGACTATTTTATGGAGAACTCCCATAAAGCAAGTGCTCACACTAATGTCAGAATAAGTGATACACGGACACTCTCAAGGTCTCCCTGAAGAAATCTGGAATCAATTGTAAGACATGGGAGACATTGACACAGGACTGCTCATCATGGTGTGCCTGTATCAAAGAAGGTGTGGTGCTTGATGAGCAAAGCAGAATCGCAGTAGCTCAAAAGAAACATGTGGGGGACAGCTAGATGGCACAGTGGATAAAGCATCCACCCTGGATTCAGGAGGACCTGAGTTCAAATCCAGCCTCAGATACTTGACACTTACTAGCTGTGTGACCCTGGGCAAGTCATTTAACCCTCATTGCCCCACCAAAAAAAAAGAAAGAAAGAAAGAAAGAAAGAAAGAAAGAGAAAAAGGAAAAGGAAAAAAAAAGAAACATGTACAAGTTTAGAGTCATCCAAATGTTCATATGGACTATTTGTAACCTACCTGTGGTAGAGCTTTCTGAGTTCATATTGGTCTAATTAGCCATAGTCAGACACATAGTACCTTAACCCTAACATAGTGATGTCATTTTGGTCCTCTTTGAGAACAAAGGACAGCAACAAAGCAACCAATAATGTTCCAGGGCTTGATGCCCTGTCATCTATACACAGGAGTATCTGGAGAAACTAATTACGCATAGGGAGTCCTTCTTCCTCATGGACCCTGTGTAAGACATTCTTTATGTCAGTGGTAAATATCTTTGATGAATATATCACCCTGTTTTATGTGTCTCTCTCTCTTTTTTTTTTTTTTTATGGGGCAATGGGGTTAAGTGACTTGCCCAGGGTCACATAGCCAGTAAGTGTCAAGTGTCTGAGGCCGGATTTGAACTCAGGAACTTCTGAATCCAGGGCCAGTGCTTTATCCACTGCGCCACCTAGCCGCCCCTATGTGTCTCTTGATATCAATAACCAGAACATTGACAGAGCTATAATTATGATAAAACAATTGAGATTTTGTCCCAGGGCACCAAAATTTAGAGGAACCCAAAAATCTAACACATGCATTCTTTAGCAGCTAGAAATATCCAGTTACTAACTAAAAGCTGGTCCCTGCTTAGAATAATTAATTAAAATATTTGGTCCCAGGCATTATCAATACTCATGTGTATGAACTAGTTCTCTCTTCTGCTTAACTGAAGTTGTCTTAATTACATCTTGCTTCCCCCCCCCCCCATCATGAATTACAGAGTTGATTTGAAAGCATGTTTCGTGCCTTACCCCAGGTGGCAAAATTTCTAGTTAGAGATTCAGTTGTTTAATAGTTATTTTTCTGGTTGCATTTATTAAGGAAGCATGCATGATCTTCACATATGCATGAGGCAATCCTTGTTAGAGGAGAGAGAGCCATTATTGATGTTTTGGGGCTCCATTTTTCTGTACAGTCATTTTGTTGTTGTCTTTTTGGTAAAAAGGAACAGTACACAAGGTGGTATTTTGTGTTCTTTGCACCTTTCAATCAATTGTGGGACTGTGAAAACGTGTCTGGCAGAAGAAATACTTTTTTTTTTTTTAAACTAGGCCTATACCCAAAAGAGATGAAAGAAAAGGCAAAGGACTCATGTTTACAAATATATTTATAGCCGTACTTTTTGTAGTGACAAAGACCTGAAAAAAAAAGGGCGGTTCATCACTTGGGAAGTGACTGAATCAATTATGGAATATGAATGGAATAAAATACTATTGTGTCAGGGTTCAGAGAAACCTAGGAAGATATGTTGAAACTGATGCAGAGGGGCAGATAGGTGGTGCAGTGGATAAAGCACTGACCCTGGATTCAGGAGGACCTGAATTCAAATTTGACCTTAGACATTTGACACTTATTAGCTGCGTGACCCTGGGCAAGTCACTTAACCCCAATTGCCCTGCAAAAACAAAAACAAAACAAGCAAAAAAAGAAACTGATGCAGAGTAAAAGGAGCTGAATCAGAGCATTTTATACAACAATTAAAAAAAATACAACAACTTTTAAAGACACAGGATAGCTAGGTGATGCAGTGGTAGAGGGCTGGGCCTGGTGTCAGGAAGACCTGAGTTCAAATCTGACCTCAGATACTCATTAGCTATGTGATCCTGGGCAAAGCACTTAACTCTGTTTGCCTCAGTTTCCTCATTTGTAAAATGAACTGGAGAAGGAACTGGAAAACCTCTCTAGTATCTTTGCCAAGAAAACCTCAAAAAGGGGTCATGAAGAGTCAAACATGACAGAAATGACATTGATCTTCACCATCCTTGGAAACTGGTAGGCAGGTTGGGTATTATCATCATCCCCATTTTACAGATAGAGAAATTAGTTATCAGAGGTTTACTGACATATTTAATGAAAAATGCCTCGTTCCTAGAAACAAAGCTGTCTGACTACCAGAAAAGTCCTTTCCCCACTAAATTATAGCTCCCCTGTTATTAAAGTTATGTGTGTAAATTACACTATAATCCCCCTCCCCAAAATACCTGTATTTGTATTTTTATTTCCAGTTCCTTGCACATAGTAGGTGCTTAATAAATGTTTACTGACTGACACCCTCTTTAAAGAATTTTGAGATACCTAAGTCAAGTAAAATATGCTAATATATTCATAACCAATAAATCTGCTGTATAATGTTGATGGAGGGAAAGAAAGATCAAAAGCTACCAACAACAACAACAACAAAAAAAAAGATACCAACAACTGTCTACTATGTAGATAGAAATGATACTGATGACTTATGAACCTTAGATAGAATTCTTCTTTGTATAATTAGGAAAATAGATATTTCCTTCCCTTATATGGTAGAACCAGTGTTGACTCTGAGAGTATTTCCACCTAAAGTCAAATATTTGGGTGAAAAATGAAACGCTCAATGAACCATCTAGCCTTTATGATCCCGAATGTTTAAATAGTTGGAAACATCTGGATGATTAAGATCATTTTTTGAATTTTCAAGCTCTAGCCGGACATTACACACATATGCTTGACTTTTAAATTAAGAAAAGCTAGAGAACTTTTGTGTGACACATTGTGCCTACTTCATCTAGATACTATTCATAGCTTTGAACTGAATTCCTTTGCAGTAGATTCCTTATCTCCCTTTGTATTCTGGGTATCTACCCCTTTGGATCCATTGGATAGAGGTGGCTACTGGTACTGAGGGTTGTTTTCTCCCTTATGCTTAATCTGTTAGCCCCTACTTGAATATGAACCAGTGAGATACTGGCCTCTACATCGGTGAATACACGTCCTTCCTCATTGGGAATACACTTGTCTTAGCTGCCACAGAATGCTGCTTCTTTTCTGTTCCAACAAAGAAGAATCATAGAATTTCTGAGTTGGCAGGGACATCAGTGACTACCTAGCCCTACCCATATGTAGCAAAGAATCTCCAGTCAAACACATGCAACAAGTGGTCATCTCCTCTTAAAATCTTCCAAGGAAAAGGAGCCCATGACTTCCTGATGCGACGAGTTCCACTTTTTAACGTCCAATCTTGACCTCATAGAATAGATGAGTAAGCACCTCCTTCTTTTCAGTAGAAAGGTATGTGTGTGTGTGTGGGGGGGTGCAATGGCTACAGAGTACATACATGGCTAGATGAGGTCACTGTGTTGGTCAGTTTTGTTTAACTGTTGTCATGAGGCAGGGCTTTTTTGGTGGAGTAGTGGTAGTTGGTGGTGGTGTATCAGGAAATGACAATATTAAAAGTCATTAATAAAAATTATTAAAAAAAAATCAAAACCCAAAGGGTAATATTTAAAAGGGTTTTTTGTGTGTTCCTCCCGTGACACCCCTTCTCCCCGCTGTGTCATGTTGCAGCCTAGGTTGTCACTATCTCATCTCAGCTCTGAATTTGACTACCCTCGGTCCTCATGCTATTTCAGAAATTCATTTCTGTTTGGCTCAGTTGAGCCCAGTTACATGACATAAATGCAAAGTTCTGTAAGCCGAGGCAATCTTTCAAAAGAGTCATAGGAAATGTGGTTCCAAGGCTTTCTTTTATCCAAGGTAACCTACTGGCCTGGTGCCTGGAACTCTCAATTGACTCGAAACTCAATTTCTGGATGGCTGGTTAGAAAAATATCAGTGAGAAAAGTAGGCTGATTATCATGTTTATAAGACCAACTGCCACTCGCTTTCAAAGTTGCTCAAAGTTTGAATGAGGGGAAAAGAGAAGGAACTTGTAACCCTTTGCATTTCAGCTTTTCTTGGTACCTTACCACTTTTCAAGCTCAGTGACTCTGGCTATGACTGAGGAAAAAAAAACAAAACAGAAAGCAAACAAAACAAACCAAAACAGTGGTGCTTTGTCTGGGCAAGGAAAAAAGGGGGAAAAAAGAAATTAAAGACTCCTCTCCAAAGCTAGTATTTTCTCCATTTATATTTAACGAACAACTTAATTCTTTGTTTCATATAAGGCACATACAAAAACGGAATAAGCAAACAGGCCTGCAAAGCTTGTTGGTGGGATTCTTTGTTTCCACACCACACACAATTAATCATTCAAATATTTGTTTGAGTCCCTACTATGTATACGACACTGTTAAATGTTGGAGAGGCAGGAGGGAGGGAATAGAAAAAGTTTGAGGTGCCCAGTTTGTTCTTGAGGGTCTTACAGATTAGCTAGAAGAATAACAAAAGTAAAATGAATAGCTATGAATTGATCCTGAGTGCTCTTGGACTCCTTTCAGAGATGGGGATATTGGTGTCCATTTGAGAAAAGTACAAGGGATGGTATGTGTGGAATTTGGTAGATGAGTCTAAGAAAGCCACCTTCCTGATAATAATCTCTAATACTCCTTCTAGCCTTTAATTCTGTGATATATGCTAGTAGGAGAGGATAGATAATATTGGAACAGCAGGGCAATTCAGATTGTAGAGATTCTTCAATATCATACTAAGGTGTTTGGACTTTATCCTGTGGAACATAAGGAGATATTCAAGGCATCTGAGCAGGAAGAGGGTGACTGAAGCAGAATCATTGGCCATAGTGGTAGTGGATAAGATAAAGTAGAGGTTTCAAAGTGCGTGGGTGGGGGATGACTAAGAACAGGGAGAGAAGTTAGGAGGCCATTACTATCGTCCAATTATAATATATAAGCTGTAGTAAACTACAGTTGTATTCTATAGTCTTATAACATATAAGGGCCTGAATTAGAATGATGACAGTGGGGGAAAGAAAAGAGAATAATGACCGTGGGAAGGGGAAGGAAAAGATGGATTTCAGTTTTATTATTAAAGAAACATTGATGCTACTTAGTGATTGACTAAAATTGGAGGAAGAGGAGGAGGGAATCCTTCCAAGGTAAGGAAGAGAGAAGGCAAATATTATTGATGTGATATCCTGGAAAGAAAGTTTCTTTCTTTTAGGAGTTACCATTGAGCTAGATGACAAAGAAGGAGGGAGCAGAATACCACCATTAAAACACGCATACAGTATATTTCCTTGGGAACTCTATTAATCTCTCTCTATACCATAGACTAGAAGCACCATGCTTATAGTGGTTAGATACTAAATCTGCAGTCAGAAAGACCTTGGCTCAAATTCTGCCTTTAACATTTATTGATCCATATGACCTTCCTGGACCTCAGTTTCCTTATGTGTCAAATGAAAGAGTTAGATGAAATGACCTCTGAGGTCCCATATAACTCTAGATTTGTGATTGAATGACCTCCATATGCCTTTGGTCACTCCTTAGGATATATCTACTTAGTCATAGCCAGAATACTGTAGAAACTCCTAACCCAACAGATTCATTTTATTCATGAGAATTCAAGCTCAGAGACCTGAAGGGACTTTCTCAAAG
Organism: Dromiciops gliroides; assembly: GCF_019393635.1. Lineage (NCBI taxonomy): Eukaryota > Metazoa > Chordata > Mammalia > Microbiotheria > Microbiotheriidae > Dromiciops > Dromiciops gliroides. The sequence continues at coordinate 345,298,324 of NC_057864.1, read as the reverse complement.
TCACACAACTAATTAGAGGCCAAAATAAAATTAGATCTAATCTCCTGACTCTTCCTACTCCAGTGTCCTTTCCATTATGTTGTACCAATTCTCGTTCCTATCTTGGGGCCCCAAAGAGAGGAGACAATACTAAATTTGCTAGATGTTTAGTGCATGCCGGTGATAATACTAGCTAGGGGCACCTTTATAATGGGTCTGTGAGGTTAAAAATTGCTTAAAGGGGAAAGGTCTACTTCACTTTTTTTTTTTTTTTGTGAGGCAATTGGGGTTGTGACTTGCCCAGGGTAACAAAGCTAGTAAGTGTCAAATGTCTGAGGCCACATTTGAACTCAGGTCCTCCTGACTCCAGGGCTGGTGTTCTATACACTTAGCCACCTAGCTGCCCCTCTACTTCACATTTTGACAAAGACTGACCCCTGGATGAGATTTAGGCTAGGTTCAGACCTAATCAGCATCTCACATAATCTGCAGATAAAGAAAATAAATTCAGTATGTAAGGGACAAGGTACAGGTTGGCTACAACAATTTATTGAGTAGACATGCTATGAGTATAGACAAAAAATAGAGGAAGAAACCCTTTTAGAAAAGTTGGTTTGGGTTAAATATTAAGAGAACATGAAATAACCCCCTACTTGAGAGTCCTGGATAGTTATATCAATAGTCCAACCAATCAGCAAACATTTTTTTTTTCAATACTTACTATGTGTCAGGCTCTAGCCTAAGCACTGGGGATATAAAGATAAAATTGAACCAGTCTCTGCTTTCAGGGAGCTTACATTCTATAGGAGGAAATTACATGTACCAAATAAATTGAAATATATATGTAACCAGGGGCTCAAAACCTATTTGCATAAGTCTTTCTTCACTGGGGGAGACTGATTGCTCAATAATCAGTGCTTGCTGTGAGGGACAGAGTTGGTGAGAGGGAGAGACAGAGACAAAGACAGAGACAGACAGAGACTATGTCTTTACAGAGACAAAGAGAGAGAATGAGAGACAGAGAAACAGAGAGACAGAGATAGAGAGATAGAAACAGAGATAGAGACAGACAGAGCCAGAGAGACTGTCTTTACAGAGATGGGAACGGAGAGAGACCAAAAAAGACCAAGAGAGAAATGAAAAGAGAGGGAGGGAGAGAGAGTGAAAAGGAGGGAGAGACAGAGAAAGAGGGGGAGAGACAGAAAGAGAGACAGAGACAGATAAACTGTATCTTTACAGAGACAGAGAGGGAGAGGGGGAGGAAGAGAGACAGAAAGACAGAAATAGAGATAGAGACACTGTCCCAGTCTGGTAGTCTTAAAGACACAGCTAATTTTGGCTATAGAGATAATAGAAAGGGGCTGTTCCCATGCAGGCTATCTTTTCCCAGAAGCAGGTCCTCAGTGTCCTGGATGTGGGTGTCTCTATCTTATGTGATAATCTGGGTATGTACCCAAAGTACATTCACAAAGTAGCTACAAAGTATTGGGGGAGGGGAGGGAGGAAGGCACTTGAACAGGGGAAAATCAGGAAAGATGATTTGGAGGTGTCATTTGGGTTTAGCCTTGAAGGCAGCTAGGGATTCCCAAAGGGAGAAGAAGGAAGGGCGTATCTAGGATGGGGACAGCCTGGGCAAGAGCACTGAGGCAGTGGATGGAATGTATTGTATAAGGAAGAGCCAGAAGGTCAGTTTGACTGAAGTTTAGAGCGAATGAAGGTGAACAATATTAAATAAACCTGGGAAAGGTAGGCTGGAACCAAATTGCATAAGGCTTTAAATAGGCTGTTCACACTGTATTTGATCAGAGCAGCAATGGGGAGCCACTGCATGTTTGTGAGGAGGGGTGCTCTCAGAGCTCTGACAAAGTCAGACCAGTGCTTTAGAAATATTTTGGGGCAGCTAGGTGGTGCAGTGGATAAAGCATTGGCCTTGGATTCAGGAGGACCTGAGTTCAAATCCAGCCTCAGACACTTGACACTTAACTAGCTGTGTGACCCTGGGCAAGTCACTTAACCCTAATTGCCCTGCAAAAAAACAAAAAACAAAAAAAGAAATATCATTTTGGCAACTTGTAGAGCATAGTTTGGAGAAGAGTTAGATTAGCAGACACTACAATAATTGGTGTGGGGCAGTTTCTTTTGGTTTCCCCTTTGCAGACAATTCTCTACATTTGAGACGCATAATTGAATTAAAAAGTAATTGAACATCAAACTTTTCTTGTAAATCTGAAGGCCAATTTGGCAAATGGCATTTTTTCCCATAAAGATTAGGCCAATAGAAGGTCAGTTTCCTCAAAAGACAAAAATCTATTCATGCAAATGAAGCCAAACAAACTTAAGATTTCTGCTTCAGCAGCTGCAGGCAGAACCCTAGGTAAACAGTTTCTGGAAGGCTTCTCAAAACCAGGCACATTTAGGCTGTGTTCTTGTTCCCTCCTCTGAAGCAGCCTCAGCTCTCAGATGTCACTTCAGTTAGCACCTTGATGCCAGCTTACCTTTACACATTTATATTTCTCAGTCTTTTCCCAAAACAAATTCCTCCCCATCAACTACTGCCGAAAAGGGAAGGTGTAGCTTTATTTCTATTTAAGGGAAAGGTAGGTTAAATTTTTGTTATATCCATTTTTTTTTTGAAATCATTCTTTAAAGTTGGCAACAAATCTAGCAGTGGGGAGACACTCCCTCATCTGTTAAAGTGGAACCAAGCCCATTCTTAGTGAATGATTCTGGGGTTCCAACCATAACTGTTCCCTTTCTTATATTCCAGGCCAGAAGACTTATTCTGGAGAGAAAGCACAAGGAAAGGGGTACTAGATTTGCAGTAAGGAGACCTGAGTTCAAATCCCAGATTATTAACTACCTCTGTGATCTTGGGCTACTGATTTCACTTCCCTTGATGTCAGTTTTCTTATTTATAAAATTAGGGGGATTGATCCAAATGACTGTGTACGTACAAGTCTTACAGTTCACAACCTATGCTCCTAAGGAAGCTGGATTCCTTGATGTTTCTCCCACATGGATGTCCATTTAGAGGCCTGGAACTCCCTTTCTTCTTTACCTTCTGGGCTCCTTGTCTCACCAAAGGAATTCCACCTTTGGTGAGAAGGTGGTATTCCTTAAACTTAGTGCCTTCCCTCAGAAATTATTTTTAAGATATTTATTAATAATTATTTATTTACACAGTAATGGAAATATTGTGCAATGATCAACTGTGATAGACTTAGCTTTTCTCAGCAATGCAAATGATCCAAGACGATTCCAAAGAATTCCTGATGGAAAATGCTCCCCACATCCAGAAAAAGAACTGTGGAATCTAGATGCAGATTGAATCAAACTATTTCTACTTTTTTTGTTTTCCTTTTTTGAGGTTTTTCCCTTTTGTTCTGATTCTTCTTTCACAACATGACTAATGGGGAAATATGTTTAATGTGATTGTACATACATAACCTATATCAAATCGCCTTCTGTCTTGGGGAGGGGGAGAGGGAAGGAAGGGAGGAAAATTTGGAACTCAAAATGTTATAAAAAGAAATGTTGGGGGAAAAAAGAAATGTTGAAAACTATCTTTACATGTAACTGGAAAAAATAAAATACTATTAAGATTTCTAAAAAAAACCCCAAAACATTTATTTAATTTATTGTTTGGGCATCTTGTTTGAGTCTAATTGTTCACATATTGTTCCTTCTTTAGACTGTGGGTTCTTTGAGGGCCAGGGACTGTTCTGTGCCTTTCTTTGTCATCTCCAGCTTTAGCACACAAAAGGCACTTAGAAAATGCTTGGTAAATTGACCAGACATTCCTGACCTCACAGAAACAAACTTTCTAGGGAGGCCATGAGGTGATAATAATTGATAACCTTTATATAGCACTTATAAAATTTGAAAAACACTTTACAGGCATTATCTCATTTGATTCACATAATCCTATGAGGTAGATGCTGATATTATACCCATTTTATTGATGGGGAAACTGAGTCTCAGAGAGGTTAAATAATTTTGCCCAGGATCACAGAGCCAATATGTGTAAGAGCAGGGATTTGATTCCAGGTCTTTCTGAATACAAGATCATGTCTCCATCCATTATATCATCCTTTTGCTCAATAATGGCACAGTAGAAAGAGTAATGTGTTTTAAATTAGAACTTCTGGGTTCAATTTCTGCTTCCTATGAGTTAATATTTTTGTGACCATGAGCAAGTCACTTTGGTTTCAAGGGCCTCAATTTGTTTCCTTCTCTGTAAAATGAGATGCTGGACTAGATAGACTTTGAGGTACCATCTATTTCTTAGACTTGTGATATTATAATAAAGTAGAGACTGAACTTGTGATCTCATTGGTATAGGGAACTCTACTAATGCAGCTGGGGACCTCCTACGCAACTCAGTCTTAGGGACTCAAATCACTGAGAGCTTGTGACTTTCCTAGGGTTATATAACCAGTGTGTGTCAGAGGCAGAACCTGAAACTAGGCCTTCCCAGGTTCAGGATCAGCTCTCCAGCCTCTATGCCACATTGTCTTTCAATATCATCGTCACCATCTTCTTCTTCATCTTCTTTACCTTCATCTTCATGATCTTCATCTTCACCATCATTCACATGGTGCTTTAAGGTTTGCAAATTACTTTTCCTATATTATCTCATTTGACCCTTACAACATCCCTGTGTGAGAAAATAATTATTAATAATGAATTTCTAGGAGAAACCCAGAAGCCACTCCCCCTGTCCCCAGCCTAGGAAGAGCCTTCAATTTAACAAAAGGAGTGCAGATTGACCTTTTTGATTAGTTAGGGGAAGGAAACACACCTTGACCAGCCCCCAAGTCATATCAATCAATGGAGTTGAATGATGCTAACCATTAGCTTAGATCAATTTGTGGTGACCCACCTCTACCAGAAAGAGGATATAAATTCCTGAGGATACAAGGGCTACTCTCTTACTTTCTTATGAGCTTCTCTTACTCTCTTACCCTAGACTGACTCTCCTCAGTCCCCCTTCCTGAGACTCTCACTCCATTCTGGGAATGTAATTAGGCCTGTAACTAATGGGAAAGTTAGTCTGACAAATGGTCAATACTTTAGTAATATGTGATCTTAATAATAAATGCTTACTAACTAAACTGGTGCAATATCAGTAGCAATATATTAGAAAAACCCCAGCCAAATTCCCCAATAATTTAGATAGAAAAAGGCTAGTCCCCAATATTTTTAGATTTTTTTTTTTTTTTGCACAAGGCAATTGGGGTTGAGTGACTTGCCTAGGGTCACACAGCTAGTAAGTGTTAAGTGTCTGAGGCCGGATTTGAACTCAGGTCCTCCTGACTCCAGGGCTATCCACTCTATCCACTGTGCCACCTAGCTGCCCCGTCCCCAATATTTTAAATGGCACACCTGCAAGGTGCCTTAGGTGCTAGAAGTGTTCCCATGTTACAGATAGAGATGCAGATGATCCTAAACCCTCCTCCTTTTCCCCAAATTGACTGGCTGTGTGTGATACTTAGGAATAACGTACCCTTTCTGGGCCTTAGATTCGTAACATTCTTTGATGCTTGCAAGCTGTTCCATTGCCTGGACTTCTCTTTTCATGGTGAGTCTTTCTCTACCTTAAAAGGTGCAAAAGAAAGTTCTGCATCAGATATTGTCCTGTGTCCATCCAAGTCCATGTGTGTGTATGTTTGTGTGTATCATCACATAAATTAAACAAATATATAAGCATATAATTTACATATGAGATTTTATAAATATGTATAAACTTAATACCTTAAAATCTTTTTCTTTCTCTCTTTCTTTCTTTTTTCTCTCTTTCTTCCTTCCTTCCTTCCTTCCTTCCTTCCTTCCTTCCTTCCTTCCTTCCTTCCTTCCTTCCTTCCTTCCTTCCTTCCTTCCTTCCTTCCTTCCTTCCTTCCTTTCTTTCTTTCTTTCTTTCTTTCTTTCTTTCTTTCTTTCTTTCTTTCTTTCTTTCTTTCTTTTTTTTGGTGGGGCAATGAGGGTTAAGTGACTTGCCCACAGTCACACAGCTATTAAGTGTCAAGTGTCTGAGGCCAGATTTGAACTTGGTCCTCCTGAATCCAGAGCTGGTGCTTTATCCACTGCACCACCTAACTGCCCCCAAGATCTTAAAATCTTAATCATATATGTGTGTATGTGTATATATGTGTGTGTGTGTGTGTGTATGTGTGTGTATGTATATAATCTCAATTACATTGCAGTAAAAACCTCCCTCTCCAATCTTAGGAAAACTGCTCCCAATTGACCAAAATTGCCTCCTAGCACTCCTAGCACTTCTGCATTATGAAAATCTTGATAATGTATTTGACCCCCTTCCCCTTCTCTTTCAGGAAGTGCTTAAGATCTCTTACTTGATTATATTGACCATTCCTTTTTAATCTTCCTTTTTCATCACCTTCTCCCTCTCACCCCAATTGGTGGAGAGAGCTGCTAGACAGGTTCAACTCCCTTGGCTTATAGAATGCTACCATCAGTATTTCAACAAACCTCATGGGTTTCCTTTGAACTACTTGATTCAGCAGGGAGTAGTAGAAGTAGAGCTGGTCTTAAAGTAGACTAGACTTGGGTTCAAGTCCTATTTCTGATACATATTGGCTGTGTGGCTCTGGGGAAGTAATTTACCTGGGCAATTTCCTAAGACTCTAAGTTAAAAAGTGAGTGCCAAATTGCATTGATAGAGGGAGTGCCCTTCCTGGGAATGCCCTATATCAAAGATAATATAGACGTGGACTACCCTCCTCCCCACCTCTTCCAAAAAAAAAAAATAGTACCTAGAACTTGGGTTGAGGCATCAGAACTTATGTTCAGGTTCAACCACTACTGCTTTCTAGATGAAAGACTTTAGGTAAACTTTCCCAATATTTTTAGCTTCAATTTCCTCATACCTAAATGAGCAGAGTAATGCTTATTTCGTCAAAAGAAATCTGAAAATCACTGGAGTCAGCAGGCCTGATATGGAAAGTGCTTTTGCACTTACTACCCCTAAAACCTTGGCCAAGTCACTTCTTACTGGTCCTCAGTTTCCTCGTCTGCAAAACAAGAGTGAGACTAGATGATTTCTCAGATCTGTTACAACTCTGAGATCTATACAGTAGAGAGCACTACGAAACTATAAGCACCAAATAAAAAACATGAAAACCTCTTTCATTTGTAACTAGCTCTTCATGACCCCATTTGGGGTTTTCTTGGCAAAGATACAGGAGTGGTTTGCCATTTCCATCTCCAGCTCATTTTACAGATGAGGAAACGGAGGTAAATAGGGTAAAGTGACTTACCCAGGGTCATATAGCTAATAAGTATTTGAGGCCAGATTTGAACTCAGGAAGATAAGTCTTCTTGCCTCAGGCCCCGGTGCTCTATTCACAGTACCACCTAGCTCCCCTAAAGGCCTCTTTCATGTTAATAAATGCTTGACTAAAGTCCTACTTGATCTTTCACTGTGGCTTGGAAGTGACCCAGGATTCTCAAAGGCTCTTTTAGTATAGCTCTGGCAGTCAATCAATTAATCATCAAGAATTTTATTAAGTACCGGGGTAGCTAGGTGGCGAGGTGGATAGAGCACCGGCCCTGAAGTCAGGAGTACCTGAGTTCAAATCCGGCCTTAGACAATTAACACTTACTAGCTGTGTGACCCTGGGCAAGTCACTTAACCCAAATTGCCTCACTAAAAAAAATAAAAATAAAAAAAAAAGAAGAATTTTATTAAGTACCTACAAAGATGCTGGGAATACAAAGACAAAATGAGACAGCCCCTGACTCAAAGAGTTTATGTTATATTGGGGAGAAACAAAATATATATACATAAAAATAGATCAAAAATGAAAACAACATTGTTTCTTTGGGGTGTAGGAAGAGATAGTTCCTACCAAACTTTAAAGGTTTCATGTATGGGCCCAGTGATGGGCTGTTCCAGATGAATAGGATAATAGAATTTAAGATCTAAGGGGATTTAGAGACCATCTGGTTCAGTCTCCCATCCTCTTATTTTACAAATGAGGAAACCAAGGCCAAGGGAGTGTCTTACCCAACCAAAGTCATACAGTTAATAAGTAACAAAGGCAGGATTTTAAGCCAGGTCCTTTGACCTCTAAGATATGAAAGCAGGCTGTAGATAGAAGGGCACCCACGGTAATAATGATTCATAGATGCTGGAAGCATTGAGGTATGACTTATTATTCAATAACAAGGTAGGCAGTCAAGTAATGTTTCCACAACCTTTTCTTGCCCTGCGGTGTGAAGGTCAGCATCCTTTCTGAGAAGAGGTTTATCTATTTTGGGGAGAACACTATCAAATATCACTCCTCTGCCTATTGGCCTTGTTCTCTGAATTATCTTCTGCCAGCTAGTCTGTCTCAGCTTGTGTCTTGGCAGCCCAAACTATGCAATAGACATGCTGATGCCAAAACCTTCAGGAACACACATTCACTCAAGCACTGTTTATGTGACTTTTAAAACATTTTTTTGATGAGTGCAAAGGTAGCACCTGAAGGTTCTGCTTAAATAAGAAGTAGGCTCCATTATTAGTCTTCTTTGTGGCAATGGAATTGGCCTCCCCCGGTCATGCTTCATGTTTTAAGTGCTATCCAACATAAAATTCCAAGCAAATTTGGGCACAACTTGCCAGGTTTAGTCTTGAAGAGCCCATGATCCTACCTGAAACCATAAATAGCCTTGGGGTTCACTCAGAACTTGGCCTTAGTACAGATACCACAAGTCTCAGGCTCACAGAGAGGTTATCAACCATGAGGAGCCTCTGCATAAACTTACTCTGAGTTTCAGATTGGCGATGAAATGGAGGCATGGTCAATTATGTCTGGTAAAGCCAGTTGCCCCATAGTTTTTCCAAGATGGAATTTTCCACAAAGGCAAAGGGGCATTCATCGAATTAGAGTCTCAGAGTTGGAAAAGGACCTTAGGAACCATCTAGTCTGACCTGTTTTAGTATAGGCATCCTGTCTGCAATATACACAAGAAAAGATCATTCAGCCTTTGCTTAAGAACCTCCAGGGACAGGGAGTTCATTCTCTCCTAAGGCAGTTCAGAATCACTTTTGGATAACTCATTATTTGGAAGTTTTTCTTACTTCAATCCTAAATTTGCCTCTTTGTAACTTCCCAGTAAGTCATGTGGGCCACTGTAAATTGTGTGGGCTCCTAGGGAAAAAAAAGGACTTTTGTATTTAACTTTCAAGAAGTTTCCTTCAAGTGTCCCTTTTTGTAGCAATGAAGACTTTCCTAATGCCCCCAGCTGTTATTGTTGACTGAGTGACTGTTAGTACCTTCCTCCCCTAAATTATCTGGGATATCTTTTTAATCTACACACACATACATGTAAACATGTACACACACATGCACTGCATGTACAAGGCACCTGTAGAGATGTATATATGCCTATCATGTGTATATGTACCCTTCATGTATACATATGTATATGTACGTGTGTGTGTGTGTGTGTGTGTGTGTGTGTGTATTGTCTCTCCTAGGTATATTGTAAGGAGACATTCTGAGAAATGAAACAAACTTCTGTCCCTGCCTGATTCTCCTGAATCATAGAGAGACCCAGGTTAGTTAATACACACTCAGGTAAAATCCACAGGAGTGTCTGGGCATTTGGGAAGTCCTATATAAAGAGAGTCTTAACATTTATCTGTAGACCAGTCAATCCAACAGCTGGTAGGACATAGCTTTGTTGTCATTGCCTCCTAAACCTTTCAGCAATGTATTAGCTGCCAACTGCAGGTTCAGCTGCTGAGAGCCTGCATAAACTTTCTTTAAGACATCTGTGCTTTCCCTCCGTTGAGTGATTGAGTCTGATTTGTCCTGGGAAACCAGATCATTGGGAGGTGTTTTAGCATCCTCCCCATTATTCTTATCTTTTAAACTTATCTTCTAAGCTTAAAAAAAGTTTCCCATTTTTCATTTCCTTTTAATCATTATTTGTTTTATTTGTTTTTTGTTTTCAAGATTTTCTAAAATCTTTTTAGAGAGATTTAAATTTCACAATTCACATTAACCCATTTTTAAAAATCCATCAATAACATGATAATGAAATTGCTTTACTTGTTAACCTACTGTTTTCTGACAAGCCTGATGCCTCCAACAATGATAGAGAAATCCCCAACCTCATTCCTTACTACTTTGAAGTAAATAAATTAACTCAAAGTTCAGCTGACGTTTTAACTGTAGGAAAATGACACCATCCTTGGCTGGTAACTACTACAATTTTAACAATTACTATGATTACTCCAGAAATCCATGGAATTTATTTTTTTAATTAATTTTTTTGTTATTCTGAACATTTCTATATACAAAGAATAATAAAAAAAGAGTACGGTATATAAAAATGTGACTCACTGTGTATAGATTTTTTTTTAGTATATATTAAATTCAGCATATTAGTTCCAAAAGTTGTTCTACTTATCTGTTTCCCTTTAAACCTTGTTCTTTTTTCTTCTGTGCATTTTAAATGATTTATTGATGTCCCTTCCTTCCTTCCTTGCTTGCTTCCTATCCATTCTGTGGTTCTCTTCTGTGTTATTGGTAAGTTCATCCTTTTATCAGTATCATTAATAGTGTATTTCTATCCATTTTATCCTTTGTACTTTTTTTGGTCTTTGCTTCAGCCCCTTCTTAATCACAGGTTCTTACCTTTTTTTCATTAACCATCTCTTTATGAAAGTTTTCTCTCTTTACGCTGTTTCCTGTTCTTTGCTACAACAAAAATTTTTATACATATGAGTTCTTTATTTCTTTCTTCTATCTCTTTATGGTATAAGATTATTAGTGGTATTGTTAGGCCAAAGGGTATGCATATTTTAGTGATTTTTGTTTTGAAAGGCTGTGGTTAGTTTTAAGCTACTTTCCAGAAGGCTTGTAATAATTCACAGCTCTACCAGAAGTGTGCCTGTCTTCCCACATATCCTCCAACAACTGTCATTTTTAGTTATCTTTGTTAATCTGATGTGACATAGAACCTCAGAGTTGTTTTAGTTTCATTTCCTTTATTTTTAGTGATTTGGAATGTTTTCCCATGTGGCTGTTGATAGCTTGTTGTGTTTTTTTTTTTCCTTTTGAGAACTACTTGTTTATATCCCTTGAACATTATTCTTTTGGAAAAAGGCTTTTGTTCTTATATATTTAATTCATCTCCCTATTTATCTTAGATGGCAGACTTTTATGTTGCGAAGATCTTTTTCCTGCCTCAAATGTCTATTAGCTGTGCTGTTCAATATGTTTGAGCTTCCTCATCTCTAAAGAGAGGGGATTAGACTCATTGATCTCTAAGGACCTTTCCAATTCTAAATCTATGATGCTATAATTTTAATTGCATTGATTTTGTTTGCACGAAGGTTTTTCAATTTTATGTAATCAAAACTGTCCTTCTTTTGGGCGGTGGGGGTGGGTGGGACAGGCAATGAAGGTTAAGTGACTTGCCCAGGATCACACAGATAGGAAGTGTCAAGTGTCTGAAGTCAAATTTGAACTCAGGTCCTCCTGACTCCAGGGCCAGTGCTTTATCCACTGTACCACCTAGCTGCCCCTAAATCTTCTAATCGTAGTTGCAAAAGGCATTTTTTCCCCCATTCTATTCTGTTTATGATGTCACCTCTTATCCCTAGGTCGTTTATCTATTTGGGGCATGTATTATTTACTGTGAGATGTTGGCCCAAGCCTAATCTCTGACAGAACACTTTCCAGTTTTCCCATTTTGTTTTTTGTCAGATAGTGAGCCCTAACACCAATATTTGCACTCTTTGACTTTATCAAATACTAGGATACTATGACAGTTGGCTTCTGTATCTTGTGTTCTGAATCTCTCTCATTGAATAACTTTTCTATTTTTGACTATATCAAATAATTTTAATGCTTATTACTTAGTATTATAGTTTGAGAATTGGTACGTCCAGGTCCCTTCATTTTTCACTTTTCTTCCCTTTTTTCCCTTGAGAGTTTGATCTTTTGTTCCTTTAAATGAATTTTATTAAATTTTTTTTTTTTTGCTCTTGAAAGTAACTCTTTGGTAGTTTTTCTGGCATAGAATTGAATAAATTAATTTAGGCAGCACATAATTTTTGCTATATTGGCATGGTCCAAACATGAACAATTAATGTGTCTCTAATTATTTAGTTATGTCCTTATTCCCGAAAATAGTGTTTTGTGTTATGTTCACATAATTTCTGTGTGTCTCTTGGTAGGTGAAATTCCACTTATTTTATATAGGTGGCAATTCTTTTGCATATAATTTTGTCTGTTCTTTCTGGTAATATCATCTTTGTGGTAATATCATAAATGTCGATGAATTGTATGGGTTTGTTTTATATCTAGCTATCTTACTGAAGTTATTAGTTATTTCAATTAATTTTTAGGTGAATCCCTAGTATTCTTTAAAAGATCAGTATATCATCTGCAACAAAGCCTTAATTTTGTTTCCTTTTTGTGCTCATTTCTTTAATTTATTTTTCTTATAACTTGGAGAATGAAAGGGGCTTAAAATGAAGAAATGCTTAGTCAGCAAACATGACTCACTTGCCAGAAAGAGAGAGTTGGTAGCTAAGCCAGTAGAAGTTTTGAACATAGGATTATTTGTAAAATATTACGAGAAGGATGATTGGAAATTATGAGCAGTGCTGTCTCATAAAGCAAAGAGAATTAAAGGAGAGAAAAACAGTTTAAAGAAAATTGGTGAGACACTCAACAAAGCAAAATCATCCCAAAGTCATTTAAGGATGAAAATGTGTTTCAGGAATTGTCCCACATTTAATACAATGGATCATTTGGAGCCTGTCTGTTCAGCTAAGCATTTATTTTAATAACAATATATTTAATGATGCTAGGTAAGAACAGCCAGCAAAGAGGTAAAAGGGCAAGGAGGTTTCAAGAGATCTTGGCTATCCCCATGGATACATAAAACTGTATGCATGCATTCGTGTGTGTATGTATACATGTATTATTGTGTGTAGATATATACATACTCATACATGTAAACACATACATATATACGTGCGTGTATGTGTGTTTGTGTTCCTTGCTGAAAGGGTCCACATTTGTATTTCAGATCCATCTGGAAGCAAAGTTGACTCAGAGTATCCTTGTCTGTCACACAGTGTACTGGTTTGGAGGAGAGAAACCTTAGAAAATGCATGATCGATGTTTTCAAATATTTGTAAAGTTGGCATTTGGAAAAGGAATTAGACCTATTTTCCTTGTCTCCAGAAGGAGAGTATTTGGAGAAAATGGCTGACTTTGCAGAGAAGCAGTTTTTGGAAGACCTTCCTTGACAATTAGAATTGTTCACAATTAAATTGGCAAGTATATAGTAAAAATATTTGAGAAAGCAGGGGTATAATTGTTACGGTGGTCAGGAAAAGCTTCCTGTAGGAGATAGCATGTGAATAAAGCCTTGAAAATTCTTAGTTTTGTTCTCTGGGTTTACACAGAACATTTCTAATCCCTCTTCCATGTGACAACCCTTCAGATACTTGAGTACAACTATTATGTCCCAGGTAAGTCTTTTCTTCTTCACAATAAATATTTCCTTATATGGCATGATCTCAAGGCCCTTCTTCATTCAGAATGAACAAGGTTGTTGAGGATGTTGTAAATAAGATTACTTTTTCAAGTAGGTGTAGGGTTAAAATAATCTCCCAGATTTTATGATTTTGCAGTAAAATGATAATTACAGCCCCCTCCCCCATTCTTTCCTCACCTCATTGAGGCAGTAAAGTGGTTAATGATAACAGTTTTTATTTCTTGGCTCTTATAATTCCCATGATATGGTCATGAACACAGTTCCAGGGTAGTTCAATTCCTGGTGTAAATTAAACTCATTACTGTCAGCTCATTATTTGCAATCCATGAACTTGAATACCCCTGTGTCTCATATTGTGGCTAGCTCTCTGATTAATGGATATTTCTCATTTATTTTCTTTTAGGAGGGTAGTTTTATATCTGCCACTTGGACTGTGGGGTAGGTTTTTGTTATTTTACTTGAATATAATGGTCATCTCTTAGCAGATGAAATAAACTGAGCACAAAATGACAAATCACCAAATAACTACTGATTTAAAGGCCAAACAGCATAAGCATAAATGTGAATCTTCATTCCCTGAGAAGGGAAATAGAAGTGGAAGTCCAGCGAACTGCATTTATGGCTCTCAACTTAGACCTCTGAGATAATCTATCTTTTAGTACTCTAGCATTCTGATACAGTGGTCTATAGAGTGGGGGCTAGAAGTCCATTAAGATTCTTGGCTTTTCACCAACGGATGTGTGATCAACCAGTTGGGGATAGGAGCCACCCTATTCTGATGTGAGCCAATCATGAGCTACTTTTGATATAACTATACTTACCTTCATCTTTATAGGCTAACATTTCCCCGTGGTATTCCTTCTCACCTCTGTGCAAGATCCAAACTTTACCTCTTATGAAACAAAATCAATGGATCATTACTAACTGTGTAACCTAATACAAAGCAAACCAAGTGTGACAACCTTTATGTCTTTAAAAAGGGAGTCTCTAAGAAGTCCACTCGGTGGAAAAGAAGAAAAAGAAATCATGAAGTCACAGATTCCATTGTCAGTTCTCTGGCTAACACTTGGCATTTCCCTGATCCAAGATAAGGTATATGTAAATCTATGATGTGCCTATTACAAAAACAAATCAATGACTTTGTATTTTTCTGGGATTACTCATTTTCTACCAAGTTTTTCTTCTACTTTTAAGCTAGTAGGTATGGGGGTAGGGTGGAGTATGTGGGAGAATCACCTTTGATGCTGGACTCAGTGGTTTATGACTGCTTTTCTTACAGGGCTGTTGTGAGCAAAGGACTTTGTAGACCTTAATGTGTTTTATAAATGTGAATTATTATTCCCAACTCTGTACCTTTATCCATGCCACTACCCCCACACTCTTGAAATGCTTTCTTCCAACCTTTCTACCTACTTACTTGAATCCTAGACATCCTTTAAAGTGCATCTCAACTCCCACATCCTCCGTGAAGCCTTTTCTTGATTGTTAGATTCCTATCTATTAAAGGGAGAGCCATTTCTAGCTCCCTTCTCCACCAGTGTCCCCAGGAAAGAGTGCGAGTCAGAGCACCCAGCTCTTCCTTCTCCTCCCACTAGCAACCGTCACTTCCTGATGCCAAAGACTCCTGGTCTTGCCCTCAAAGACCTTTGCTTCATGGGCGGAACTCTTCTACAGTAACTCTCCAGCAGGTGGCGTCATTCCAATCGTTACAGTTGGACCTCTCCTTTTTCTGAATTCCAACAGTTCTTATTTTTTCTGATTAGTCAGCACTTCTCATGTAATGTCTTGTTACCATTTTCTTTTTGTTCATATGCCATGTCTCTCAGCTAGATTATAAACTCTGTCCCTGTTGTTGCCATTTTTTTTAAAAGGTCATATACCAAATTTATTGCAAAAAGACCCACAATCCTAGCAGTTGCCTTATCGATAGGATTTCTGGTAGCCACGGGCTCCAGTTCCACCAAACTTCTTGGACTCGCAGTGAGGAGAGTCAGCCACCAGCAGAGGTCGGTCATACTGGATAATGATGTCTTTGATTTCCTTCTTGGAAGCTTCCTCCACATATTTCTGATAATAAGCCATCAGGGCTTTGGAGATGGACTGCGGGATAGCAGAAATCTGAGCGACATGGGCTCCTCCTTTTACACGTACCGGGATATCTACGCCAGCAAAACGTTCCTTGCCCAGTAGCCGGACAGGCTCCAACAGCTTGTACTGTAGGGTTCGAGGCTCAATCATCTCCAGCCGGCGTCCCTTTATCTTGATCAGCACATTGCCTCTCTTGCAGTGGACCACAGCGGTGGCAGTTTTCTTTTCCCCCAAGACCTGGATGGACTGGAGCGGCCCCTTGGAAGGCATGCTGTTGGTGGGAGGCACAGGCTCTGAGTGGGGTTGGTGGCGGAGGCGGCGGCTGTGGAGATGGGAACTCCTCACCAGCGTGGCGCCGAAGCACGAAAGGGCTTATTGTTGCTATTTTGACAGGATTTTCCATAGAAAACATAAAGCAGCCAATAATGCTAAAAACAAGAAACTTTACATATGGGTGCATTTTACCTCACACATGGGAAAATGTTTAATGTTTGACAAACAGGGACATGAAAAGGGGGAAAGAGAAGAGAGGGCAATGTTACCCAGGTATTGCCACAGGAATAACCAAATGTAATCACATTTCTTTCTTTCTTTTTTCTTTTTTTTTTGCTGGGCAATGAGGGTTAAGTGACTTGCCCAGAGTCACACAGCTAGTGTCAAGTGTCTGTCTGAGGCTGGATTTGAACTGGGGTCCTCCTGAATTCAAGGCTGGTGCTTTATCCGCTGAGCCACCTAGCTACCCCCTGTAATCACAATGCATCCAGCATTTAAAAAAGATTTTTATTGATGTCTTCTGTTTCTTATATCAACATATTTACCCCAAGTATCCCTCTTCCTTCTCCTCCCAGAAAGCCATCTTATACAACAAATAGTATCTTTTAAAGGGGGAAAAACAAACAACTGATCAATACATTGATAAAGGCTGAAAACATGTGCAATGTATAACACCTATGGACCTTTCACATCCATGAAGAGGTGGGTTAGGGGTATCTTCTCATAACTCTTCATCTGAGTTCTGCTTAATCTTTATCATTTTGTTGCATTCACTTCTGATTTTTTGGTGTGTGGTTGCTCTTTTCATTTCCATTGCTGTAGTCACTGTATAGATTATTTTATTGATTCTATGTACTTCACTCTGTATCAGTTCATTTGGATCTTTATATGCTTCTCTATATTCATCACACATCATTTATTATAGCATAACAACATTCCATTACATTCATGTACCACAATTTGTTTAGCTATTCCCTCATTGATAGGCAACTACTTTGTTTCAAATTCTTAATTTTCACAAATGTGCAGCTATAAATATTTTGGTATATGTTGGGACTTTTTTCTTGATATTGTCCTTGGAGTGTAAGTCTAGTAATGGAGTTTCTGGTTGAAAGTACATGGACATTTTAGTCACTTTATTTGCATATTTCTAAATTGCTTTCCAAATTAGTCATACTATTTCACAGCTCCATCAACAATGTATTAGTGTGCCTATCATCCCACAACTCCTCCATTGGTCATTTACCATTTTTTGGTCATCTTTGCCAGTTTGTGAAGTATGAGGTAAAACCTCAGGGTTGTTTTGATTTGTACTCTTCTTACTATAAGTGATTTGGAGCATTCTTTTATAAGGTTGTTAATAGCTTTCATTTCTTTCTTTTTTCTTTTCTTTTCTTTTTGTATACCTGTTTGTTCATATCCTTTGACCACTAATCTATTAGAGAATGATTATTAGTCATTGATTTTCTCTGTACAGAAGTTTTCCAGTTTCATGTAATCAAAGGTATTTATTTTATTTTGATAATTGCGTCTATCTTTTGTTTGACTAAAATATATCTCCTACCTATAGCTGTAAAAAGTGTAAAATTTATTTCTTTTCTAATTTTTTTATAGTCTGATTTTAAATGTTAAGGTTATGAATCCATTTAGAATGTATTGTGGAATATGGTGTAACATGTTGGTCCAAGCCAAATTTCTACCACATTACTTTCTAGTTTTCCAGAAGTTTTTATCAAATAAGGAGTTTTTCCCCCCCTAGGTATTTGTGTCTTTCACTTTATTAAACACTGGGTTATTAAATTTTTTGGTTTCTGATTCTCCAATATATCCTCTGTTCCATTGATCCATCTCTCTACTTTTTAACTAATAGTAGATGGTCTTTATATCTACTGCTTTATGCTATAGCTTGAGGTTTGCCATTGCTATTCTTCCTTCATCTCTATTTTTTTCATCATTTCCCTTGATTTTCTAGATCTCCTGTTTCTCCAAATGAATTTTGTTATCATTTTATCAAGTTCTATAAAGTATTCCCTTGGTAATTTGATTGGGATAGCATTAAGTATAAATTAACTTTGGTAGTATTGTCACTTATATTAAATTGGTATGTCCTAGTAACTAGTATTAAATATTTCTCCAACTATTTAAGTTATTCCTTATTTCTTTAAGGAGTACTTTGTAATTAAATCTATACAAGTCTTTTGTGTGCTTTGGTAGACCAATCCCCACATATTCTATGCATTTTGTTGTTATTTGGAATCATATTTCCTTTGCCATTATGGATTCTTGTGTTTTATGATTATTCTATAGAAATGCTGATGATTTTTGAGGATTTATTTTATAGTCTGAAACTTTGCTGAAGCTATTGTCTTAGTATTTTTGCGGGTTCCTTGGAATTTTCCAAGTCTACCATGGTGTAATCAGAAAATAGGAATAGTTGTCTTCTCTTTTCTTAGCTTTATGTCTTTGATTTCTTTCTCTTCTCTTATTGCTGTTTCTAGCTTTTCTAGAACCATATCAACGCCAGCTGACTTTTTTAAAACTCCCATTCTGTTCCAAGTACCATGGGGGGATGAAACTGTGAGGTGAGATAGGTGTGTCATAGCTTGGCAAAATAGGGGAAACTTTCATTGCTGGTATGCAAAAATTAATATACCTACTTTAAAAGAGCAGTCTGTCATTTTTTCTATTGTGAGATCAAACTCAATATATTTATTACCTTTCTTTCACAGGCAATATGGTATATTATAGCTGTCCATTTCCTATAGAACACAGTCAAACATAATGAAATCATAGCAAATATATGCCCTCAGATTATTTTTTTCTCTGTCATATCTCCGAATTGTTTTTACATATAAATTGACAACACTAAGATAGATTCAATATAAAATAATGCTGTGCTACTGTGGATTTTTTTTTTCTTCTTAAAATGATGCCCTGCCATTTAGGAATTCTGAAGTTTAAAGTTTAATTTTTGCTTTGACAGAGTTGCTAGGCAGAAGGAAAGGGACTTAGAAATAAAAGAGAAAATGGGGGAAAAAGGCCTGACTCCAAATGTAAAAGGAGCAATATTTTATGAATCCTGCCTGAATGTTGGTAGTAACAAATTTAATTTGAAGCAGCAGCGGCATCATTTTCTGTAGCTTTGGCACTAGACTTGGCTCATTAAAGAAATTGTATAGGATCTTATGGAGAAACAGTTTTGAACTGCTCTGTCAGTGTATTAATGGCAAGACTCCTCTGAAACCCTTCCCACCCCCTCCCCCAACAAACCTGCCTCCTTCTTCTGAATTCTTCCCCATGAAACCCTGAAATTCTACTGCTGTCTCAGAGGGAGCTGGAAGACTTAATTTGCTGGATGGTTACAAGAAGACAAGCATTTGGTGTTTTGTAAGCTTCTGGATACTTTATTGCTTTTCTAACATGATATTCATTTGGTAGCAGAACCAGGGGCATAGACAGATGATGCAATTTGTCTGAGACTCCACGGCCAGTGTCCGGACTGGCAGTGGAACCCATGTTTCCTAGTGCCTGGTGCGGAGTCTATGATTAGATCACATCGCATGCCAAGTGAACTTAGAATGGAAAGATTGTCCTGTTCTTTTATATGAAAGAATCTTGGGAGGGGGTGATCTTTCTCACTCCCTCCTTTTGAATGGTTCACCAGCCTCTAGGCAGTATGCAGGATTCTCAATCATCATCCTCACCCTCTCATAAGTATTACCCTTTCAATAAAAAATTTCAAAAATGTTTCAATCTGCTTTAAATCCTTTCCCTATGAAAAGGAGGGGACTTGAAATTACTCTGCCATTCATTTCAAATGGAAGATAAATCTTTGATATTCAGATATTCATAGATTCATATGATATTAAAGTGGAAAGGGGCCTTAGAAAGGATCTCATCTTGTCCCCTTATTTTATAGAGGTCAACTGATTGATATCAAAAGGTTAAATTACTTACTCAAAGTCACACAACTAGTCAACAGTTGAGCCAAGAATTCAGACTCAGGCCATAATGACTCTAAGGGAAGCATTCATTTCCTGATGCAACATTACCTTCTTAATCAGAATTTGAAAAGATTATATGGAAGTATTTTTTAATGAAAAGAAAACTATACCAGGGGTCAGAAGATTTGGGCCCAGTTCAGGTACTATCACTATCTATGTGGCCTTTGACAAAGTCCTGACTGTCTTTGAACCTCAGTTTCCCTTATGTGGAATAAACAGATTGTTCAGGAATAAGTGATCTTGAAAATCCCTCTCATCTCTCTGGGTCTGTAAAATTTTGCAATTCACACCCACGCAGAGCATTCGGAAATAGAAATGATTCCTGGTCATCTTATAAAGTCAAAATCCAGAGAGATCACTGGAACTTAAAACCTCCTTTCACCATCTTGCTGTTGGTGAAAGGAAATTCCAAGCTGACTACTGGGAAGGAACTCAAGCCAGGAGTTCTTTCACAAAGACTTAGCC
This sequence comes from Dromiciops gliroides, assembly GCF_019393635.1. Lineage (NCBI taxonomy): Eukaryota > Metazoa > Chordata > Mammalia > Microbiotheria > Microbiotheriidae > Dromiciops > Dromiciops gliroides. The sequence continues at coordinate 345,277,985 of NC_057864.1, read as the reverse complement.
CTGGCTTCTGTCCATATTACTGCCAGTGGTCTGGCTCAAGGCCATGGGGTTGGAGCACAGTTTTTCTCTGTGAGAGCAGTAGACTTTAGCTCTCTCATATTGTGAGAAGGAAACTGTGTTTTTAGACAGAGGCAGGAGCAGCAAATTGGCCAGGCCAGTGATGAAGCCTGCAGGGAGGAGGAGGAAGTAGAACAAGGGGATCATGGCTGTCCTGAATTTAGCAAAGATCAGACAGGCAACTGAGAGGAACCAAAGGCAGGCCCTGATGTGTACTTGTTTCTGGACTACTTTGATAAGACGCAGTGTGATATAGTGATGAGAGTCGGGAGAACTTTTGTTTCATTTTTGCCCCAGACACTCAGTAGCTGTGTGGCTGTGGGCAAATCACCGAACCTCCGTGGGCCTCAGTCCTCATCTAGAAAATAAGTGGTTGATTAAAAAAAAGAGAGGAGAAAATAAGTGGTTGGACTTGATAAGCATTCTGGTTCCTTCCAACTCCAAATTCATGATCCTATAGTCTGTGATTCCTTCTCCGACGTCTCTAAGTATGGCACATTCCTGAAAGTTCATCTGATTTGAATACTTTTTCCTTTCACAAGATCTCACATAGGTAAGAAATGAAGAAAATTCATTCGTTCATCCATTCCTTAAGTGCCTGCTATGTGTATTATGCTAGGTACTTGGGATACAGAGACAAAAGCTTACGTGAGCTTGGGATTTGGAGGCCATAATGTGTGCAACAGATAAGTGTAATGAGGGTTTGGCACACATCTCGACTACCTAAAATGTCAGCACTCATGCTGGAGTCTATATTCTGGAGACACTTGGAATCCCCTCTTGGGAGATACAGGGACTGGTTCGTAAGTGGACACTATGAGTTGGCCCGTCATATTGTTGGGAGTAGCCTCTTTCCATCGACTATGTGACTGTAACTGCCTACATCCTTAAATCTATCTGATTGAGGCACTGTCTCTTACAGAGTGAAGGACCCTTTTGCTCACAGGAGGGATGCCATGTAGTAAGTAGCAAACCAAGGGTCTGAGGGTCATCTTCCTCTCCTTTTAGGCCCTGTGGAAGCAGACATAAGGAGGGCAAATATTCTAGGAGGATATTGGAGATAGACACTGAAAATACCCAGGGTCTGGAAGTAGAGTGTTTTGCATCCATACTTCTGACCACTATGTGACACTTGCCTTTTATGTTTAGCAGGTTGGACAAGATGATGCCTGAGATGCTTTCTTGTTCTAATGTGTGATAATCACTTTTCTAGGTGATTTTCTGCTGTTTAACATGAAAGCACATTTTTTTTTTTTGCAGGGCAATAAGGGTTAAGTGACTTGCCCAGGGTCACACAGCTAGTAAGTGTTAAGTGTCTGAGGCTGGATTTGAACTCAGGTCCTCCTGAATCCAAAGCCAGTGCTTTATCCACTGCACCACCTAGCTATCCCCTATAAAAGCACATTTTTGCCTTGTACTATGTGAGTCAGTCTTGGGTTCTCCTTCATCTTTCATTATGCTGAAAGCCCTCAGGCTGAAGAAATATAACAAGGCCCTGGATCACACTGAGGTTAGATTCAGGAGGAAAAAGGAGACAGGACAGCCAGTTATAAGACAGTGAGTTACAGTAAAGTGTCAAACAGTTCCTGCCTGTTGTCATCTTCCCATTACAACTATAACAAGACAAGGAAACAGAGCTTCTGCTATGAAAAACCTTATATTAGTCTATTACCCATTTTGCATAACCAGGAATCTCTTGGTTCTATGCTATATATTGCAGTTGGGCAAATATTATGAGGGAACAAAAATCTAGCCAGTGTTGCAGTTTGGGGAAACTAGGGGACAAATATCAGTAAACAGCCTACCAAGGGTATTACTTTATTTAATGTAATATTTCAAGAGCCAAATAACTATGACCCTTCATAATCTGACCCCTTCCTATATTTCCAGTTTTCTTACAACTTCTTCCTCTTCAAATTCTTTTGTGATCCAATGACACTGGCCTCCTTGCTGTATCTCTCATATGACACTTCTATCTCCAGACTCAGAGCATTGTCTCTTGCTAGATTCCATACCTAAGATTCTTCCTCACCTTTGCCTCCTGACTTCCCTGCCTTCCTTCATGTCTCAGCTAAAGTTCTACCTTCTACAAGAAACCTTTCTCAGTCCTCCTTAATCTTAGCACCTTCCCTCTAAGACTACCACCTCCCCAACACCCCACTTCTTGAGTATGTTTGAATTGGGTGAGAATAAGAAATTGACTAAGTACCTACTTAAGGGTGATTGGATGGGGACCACACCTGGCTGGCCCTGAGTGTTGTTCTCAGAGGCAGTGTACTACTGACATCAGCAAGAGACCATTCTCAACCAATCAGCTTGAAGGACCTCCCCTTTGGGGGAGGGAGAGAAGGAAGCAGCCTCTTTTTCCTGAGGAATAGGCCCGGAGGCAGATGGAGAACAGGAGGGCCCCTTTTAGTAATCCCAACACTGGCTTGGTGGTGAGAGATTTCATGTGGGCTGCTAGGAAAGGAAATTGCTTTCTTTCTCTCTGGCTATACCCAATTAGATCTAAACTAGGATTTCCATGCTATAAGGAATTTATTCTCAATCTCTCTCTTCACTAACTTTTAGCATATTTTAATAAATCTTTAAAAGCCTAAACTCTTGCTGAATTTATCAGTGATTTTGGCCAGCTTTCCCCCCAAAACTGGGGGAGGCAGATTAGGACCCACAATTTAGTTTTTTTTAAATGTTTATTGTCTGACTGACTATACACATATTCTCCTTGCATTCTTTTTTTTTTTTTTTTTTGGACAGGCAATGAGGGTTAAGTGACTTGCCCAGAGTCACACAGCTAGTAAGTGTCAAGTGTCTGAGGAAGGATTTGAACTCAGGTCCTCCTGAATCCAGGGCCAGTGCTTTATCCACTGTGCCATCTAGCTGCCCCCCACAATTCAGTTTTTAAACAACACAAGTATATATCTTGTTAGTACATAATTATTGTATATTTTGTCTCCATCTAGACCATGAGATCTTTGAGTGGAGGGATTTTTTTTTTGCCTTCTTTGTTTCTATAGTGCTTAGCACAGTGCCTGGCCCATAGTAGGCTCTTAATAATTGCTAGTTTATTGACTATTTTGGTTACCCTCAAATGTGACCATCCTTCCCACTCCAACCTCCCTTACAAAGAGCTCTGAGATATTTTCCAAGTTTGTTTTGCCTCACCAAGCAGGAATCAGGACAGTCATAAGATGGTACAGAAATATTCAGCAACAACCAGATGCTAAAATGTCTGTATTTTATCAGCTAATATCCTTTTCCTATGTTACCACTTCCTGGATCTCTTTTCTCCTCTTCTGTGTCTCACCTTACTTGGTGAAGTGTTAGTTTTTTTTTTCCTTTCCCACACATAAAGGATGATGTATTATACCTATGTTATAGGCATTCACAAAGTCAATTAATCAATCAGTAATCATTTATCAAGTTCTTACCATCTTCCATTCAATGTGTCAAGTTCTGGAGATACAAAGAAAATAAAAACACAACTCCTACCCTCCAGAAGCTTATATTCTAATGGATGTCAACATGTAAATAAATAGGTACATAAAAGATACTTATAGTATAGATGGAAAGAAATCTTTAATAGGAAAGAGACATTATTGCAGGGAGAGGCCCCCATGAGAAGGTGGTTATTTGTTAGTTTGGAATGTCATGATAATCATGACAATAGTATCTCTATTGATTATTGACTTCAGTCGGATAGGTTCTATATCAGGAAGAATTCCAGCAGTTGAGTGGTCTGATTCTAAAATCAGATGGTAGGCATAAGAGTTCTGGATCAGGTGGGAGAGATAGTACAGTCCTGGACAGGGTGACATTTTATCCGAACACTTGGTCCAATTTACTTTTTTTTTTAACTGATGTGGAAACTGAGGCCAAGAGAAGTTAAATGATTTACCCAAGATCACATAGGTAATAACCCAATAGAGTTAGGATTCAAACTCAGGTCCTCTGGGTCTAGATCTAGGGCTCTTTCTACTAGAATATGATGCATCCCTATGTAGAAGATTTTTAATTGTAATTTCCCTATCTCCGACTTACTTTCCATTATCCAGTCTGGAAAAAACAACAAAAACATGGAGAAGATTTATGCTAGCAACTGTAGGCAATGAAGATCCTTGATCCCCTCTGTTTCCAGTTTTTTATTATTAAATTATTTTGTGTTTTGTTTTGTTTTGGTGGGGCAATGAAGGTTAAGTGACTTGCCCAGGGTCATACAGCTAGTAAGTGTCATGTGTCTGAGGCAGGATTTAAACTCAGGTCCTCCTGAATCCAGGATCAGTACTTTATCCATTGGGCCATGTAGCTGCCCTCATTATCTTGTATTTTTAAAAATTTGGGTACACGAGATCATAGATTTAAAGCTAGAAGTGCCCTTGGAGATCATCTTTTCCTCCAATCTCATTTTAGGATGCTGCAATCATAGATTTAAAGCTGGAAGGGATACCTTAGAAGTCATGTAGTCCAGTCTTTTCATTCTATTGTTTGAAAGATACTGAGTCCCAGAGAGCTTGTGACTTGTCTAAAGCCACATAGGGCAACCTGAGATCTGAACTTCGATAAATGGACTTCAAATCCAGCACTCCACTTCACCATGATGACTGATTTTTGCAACCTCTGGCAGGGATTGTTTCATTTTTAGCATTGTATTCCCCAGCAACAAGCACAATTCCTGACATACAATGGTTACTTAATAAATATTTGTTGAAGTGAACTTAATAAAGCAGTAAAAAAAATTTAGCTGTAATGGAAATGAATAGAGGCATCAATCCATCAATAAGCTTTTATTAAAAGATTACTATAAAAAAGAAAAGATTACTATGTCCTAGGCACTAGAAATACAGAGAAAATAAAAAACATGGTGCTTGACTTCAAGGAACTCATATTCTAATGAGAGAGACAATATGCAAGCAACTAAGTACATATAAGATATCTTTATCTTATACATAGTTGCTTGCATACATACATGTATGTGTGTATTTGTATAAGTATATATGTATATATAAATACACACACACACACACACAGAGTGTAAATGGGAATAAATCTCAGAGGGAAAGCAGCAGTAGGAAGAAGGGGAATGGGAAAGACCTCTTGCAAAAGGGAAGATTAGAACTGTCTTGAAGGAAGTCAGGGAAACCAGGAGGCAGGGTGAGAGCTTTTCAGACATGGGAGGATGGGGGGTGGCAGTCACTAAAAAGGCACAGAACTGGGAGATTTAGTGCAGTGTGACAAAAATAAATGGATCAGTGTCATTGAATCATTACATCATAGAATATAAGAATATATGGAGTGGAGTAAAGTAAAAGGAGGCTTGAAAAAGTAGGATGGGGATAGACTATGAAGGGCTTTAAAAGCCAAATAGAAGGTCTTTTTCTTGATTGTTTCTATATTCATTCGTTTATTAGCATTCCTTTTTTTTTTTTTGGTGAGGCAATTGGGGTTCAGTAATTTGCCCAGGGTTACACAGCTATTAAGTGTCAAGTGTCTGAAGCTGGATTTGAACTTGGCCAGAGTGTTTGCTGTTTGCTACCTAGCTGCCCCCTTTTTTCTTTCTTTCTTTTTTTTTAAATTACCATTAACAAACAAACACAATTTCCAAATTCTCTCCCTTTCTCTGGACCATCCACTGAGAAAGTAAGCAATATAATATCAATTATACATATGAAGTCATGCAAAAAATAATTCCATATTAGCCATGTTGCAAAAAATTAAAAAGCAAAAAATAAAAAAAAATAAAGAAGGCCAAAAAAATAGGCTTCAATCTATATTCAGAATTCATCAATTCTCTTTCTGGAGGTGGATACTATTTTTATCATGAATCCTTTGGAATTATCTTGGATCATTGTATTGATCAGAGCTGCTAAGTCTTTCACAGTTGATCATCATTAAAATAATGTTGTTACTGTGTTCTCCTGGTTCTGCTCTCTTTACTTTGTATCCGTTCATATAAGTTTCTCCAACAAATAGAAGATTTTATATTTGACCCTGAAGGTAATAGGGAGACACTGGAGTTTATGGTATAGGGAAAGTTTATAGAATTATGATCTCTTAGGGAGCTCACTTTGGTCATTGAGTGGAAGTTGGACTAGAGTGGAGAGAGACTTGAGACAAGGGGACCAATCAGTAGACAATTGCTATATTCCAGGGGTGAGATGATGAAAGTTTGCTCTAAGATAGTTGCTGAGTAAGTAGAAAGAAGGAGATATATCTGAGGGATGTTAGGAAGGTAGAAACAATAAGACTTAGCAAGATTAGATATGTGGCTTAGTGAAAGTGACAAGTTGAGGAAGACATCTAGTTTGTGGGCTTAGTTGACTAGGGAAATGGTGATGCCCTTTACTATAAAAGCAAAGTTAGAAAGAAAGGTTTTTTGATTGGTTGGGGGTGGGGAGAGAGTGAGTTCTGTTTTGGGGCATATTGAGTTTTTGATGTCTATAGGACAGTTAGTCCAAGATACCCAAGATGTGGTTGGTGATGTGAGACTGGAGCTCATGAGACAGATTGAAGCTAGATAATAGATATGGTAATCATAGACATATAGATGACAATTGAAACCCTGGGAGTTGATAAGATCATCAAATAAGACAATATAGAGGGAGGAGCTTAGAGGGCCCAGGACAGAGGCTTAGGAGATACCAAAAGTTAGTGGGTATAAACTGGAAGATGATCTAGCAAAAGAGACTAAGGAGTAGTCAGTCAGGTAGGAGGAAAACCAGTAGGGAGCAGTGTCACCAAAACCTAAAGAGCAGAAGATATCTAGAAGTCTGAGACAGTGTCAAAAGCATTAGAAAGGTCAAGAGGGTTGAGTTGAGTTGAGAAAAGGCCTTCAGATTTTTTTTTTTTTTAGTGAGGCAATTGGGGTTAAGTGACTTGCCCAGGGTCACACAGCTAGTAAGTGTTAAGTGTCTGACACTGAATTTGAACTCAGGTACTCCTGACTCCAGGGCCGGTGCTCTATCCACTGTGCCACCTAGCTGCCCCAGGCCTTCAGATTTGATAATAAAGAGGTCTCTGGTAACATTTGAGGGAGGTTCTTCAGTTGAATGATGAGGTCAGAAGCCAGATCACTGACATAGGGTTTAGAAGAGAATGAGGAGAGAAGAAGTGGAAGCACAGATTGTAGACAACCTTTTCAAGGAGTTTGGCCACAAAAGGAAGGAGGGATATGAGACAGCTAACAGGAATGGTTGGATCAAGTGAGGATTTTTTTTTTTAAAGATGGAGTAACCTGGGCTTCTTTGTAGGCACAAGGGAAGCGGCAATTACAAGAAGAGAAACTGAAGACCAGTCAGAGAGTGGGGGTGGGTAGGTCACACAATGGATAGAACACTGGGCTTGGAATCAGAAAGACTTGACTTTATGAATTCAAATTTAGCCTCAGACACTTAACAACTGTGTGACCCTGGGCAAGTCACTTAGCCCTGTTTGCCTCAGTTTCCCCCTCTGTAAAATGAACTTGAAAAGGAAATGGCAAATTACTTCAGTATCTTTGTCAAGAAAACCCCAAATGGAGTCACAAAGAGTTGGACACAATTGAAATGGCTCAACAGCAATTGGGGCAACAGAAAGGAATCTGTGCTATATTTCTGGACAAGTACAGTTTCTTACTCCTTTCTCTTGGAGTGTGCTGAGACTCAAGCTCCTCCAGACCCATAGTTTCTGTAGGAAGGCATAGGCACAATCTCTTTTTGCAGAAGTATCCTCTTGGGCTGAAGATTTCACTAAAGGTCCCAGCCTCTTTCTAGGACTGCCCACTTTCCAAACACTTCTCATAATGCAGCCTCTCCAGGCAGCTCTCAGTTTAGTTTGCCTCAGGAATTACTCAACACTGAGCAAACAAAACCCTCCTCCAATCTCTCCCCAACCATGTGGCTTCCCATTGCTTCCAGCTTGACTTTCCTTAGGCACTATTTATCATTGTTGGCTGTGGTACCCATTCATCGGTTTTTCCATAGCTAAAATATTTTCCCCATCTTTTTCTCTTTTGTGAGGTCATGAACTCAGTAGAGACCTCCATTCCTCTCCAGTTCCTTGATAGAAAAACAAAACAAAACAAAAAACAAAACCAAAACCAAATTCCTTTGAACTATTTCACCAAGAGGAGGGTTATAGTTTCCCTTTTTAATTACTTGGTGAGAAAAGCTTCTTCTCTATCTCCTTTAGTATACACAGTAAGTCTCTCTCTCTCTCTCTCTCTCTCTCTCTCTCTCTCTTTCTCTCTCTCTCTCTCTCTCTCTCTCCAAAGTAGGAATAAGGGAGGGAGCTGCACACAAGCCAAGCCTGAGCTCTGAAATGGGGCTGGTTATCTACCTTTCTATTTGTTTATTACCCTTGAAGCAAGAAATTCACTACCATCAATAAAAATAAATTCCCCTTTTCAAGTACAAAAATTAAAATGAAGCTTTCCAAGGAGTTACTTTTTCCTTGGAATGGAAAAGGCCCTGACAGGATTCTAGGGGTAACAACCTTTTAAAATGGGTAAGATGAGCTAGCCTGGGAAATCGCATCATGTGGGTAAAGCACATGGATGTTTTGTCTTGTCTTAGAAGATGGCAATTTTTCAGATTCTTTTCTTGTGGCTCCCTGTCTACTAAATACAATGCTGACTTTGAATGTGGGGAAGTGTATATGTGGGGGCAACTGTAAGATAATTGATATGGTAAATTCAGTCATTCATTTATTAGCTATTTATTAAGCACCTACTGTATGTGCAAGGTTCCAGGGCAATATAAATATATATAGAACAAGATCCTTACATTTACATAGCACTATAGTTTTACGAATTAATCTACACAGATTAATTAATATTTATTATTATCTCCATTTTACAGATGAGGAAACTAAGTTTGGTGAAGTTAAATGACATACATAGTGGTTACACAGCTCATGTTAAAAGTGAGATTTAAACCCAGACATCTTGTGACTTCAAGTCCAGTGTTTTTTTCACAGAAGACTTTCCCCCACAAAAATAAATAAGTATGGTCTGAGCACATAATGCCTTTCTACCAGACTGGGGTTTTATTTTTTCCTTTCCTCCTTTATTAGCTCTGCTGTTTTGACACCCAGTTTTTAAAAGGAGAGAGCACCACTGAGACTAACACAAATAGACTTTATGTCAGTGAAAGCTAGAGGCTGGAGAAATCCTGCCAACCTTAGCAACCTGTGTCTAAAGGTTATAGAAAATGTATTTGGAAAACAAGACCATTAGGGACCATTTTTGGAACAGGCCCTGACTTAGTGAGTTGTCCACACTATTAAGAGACAGAAGAATGTCTTAGGATGATGGGGCAAGGGGCAGATTCTGGATCCTTAGGGACCTGTGAGAATGGTTAATAATTGGTTTTACTTGACTACTCATAAAGTGTGGTTGGCCGTGTGGGTGCTTTAAATCCAAATGGGCTATTTATGACCCTGATCTCTGGGCAGTTACCTAATAAAGAAGGACCTTTTTCTGTGAAAAGAACCTCTGATGTGCAAGAGGGGAAAACAAATTGCACTCTCATACATAAAATTGATCATCAATCTGAATCTGGAAGAGACCTTAGAATCATCTGGTACAACTTTTTCAATTTATAGATGAGAAAATGGAAGCCTAGAGAGCCTACAAGACTTGTCCAAAGTCACAGAAGTCACAAGTAGTAGAGTTGGGATTCAAATCCAGCTTCTTTGACTTCAAATCCAAGGATATATATGCATATTTTCAGTCTGTATGGCAGTCACTGGATCATGGAATTTTAGGGGTTGAATAGACCTTCTAGGTAAAAGTAATGAAGTATAATGGGGGAGTGGAGGGGAAAGAAGACTTAACATTGTTTTAGTACTGAGAAGACCTACAGTGCTGAAGTTGGAGTCAGGAAGACCTGAATTCAAATCCAGATTCATATACTTATTAACTTCATAACCCTAGGTAAATCACTTAAGTTCTATCAGACTCCATTTCCTTATCTATAAAATAATTCCTATCATTTATATAATGCCTTAAGGTTTCCACAGTATTTTACTTATGTTAACTCATTTGGACCTCAGAACAACCTTCTGAGGTAGGTGCTATTATCTTTCCAAACGATTTCAGGTTCCGTGCTACAGGCCACCTAGTGAGGACCAAAGGCGATTACATTACATGAAGTGCTTTTCAAACCCTAAAGTGTCATAAAAATACAAGCAGTTATAATTGTTGTTGTTATAACTCTGAATCTGCAATGTATTTACCTTGGGCAAGTCACAGAACCTCAATTTCTTCATCTGTTAAATGGGATTACAAATGCTGCCCTTGTGGTATTATTGTGGGAATCAAATGAGAAACTGTATGTGAAAAGATTCTATAGACTGGAAAACACCTCCTTGTAGTCAAGAAAAACCTCTGTTTTCTGTACTAGTCTTTCTCCAATAACCTGTCTTAACCCTAGCCACATGTCAATTCTCTGGGCTCTCTTTTGCCCTTCTTCTATGGACCCCTTGCTATCTGCATGTTCTACCTCTAGAATCTTCCAGACTCAAAACTTCCAGGTTCCTGACTGATCAACACCCTCCTGTCTGTGATCTCTGAAGTGGGAAACGATAAGAGCAGCATGAGTGGGACCTCACACCTCCCTACAGTATTCCTGAGTTGTCCTGAAGCATGGAGTGAAGATGTATCTACAAACTTGGTGTAACTCAATAAATTCTGAGAACAGCCTTTCCCCAGGTCTTGCTCCTCCTGGTATGGCATGCAGTCCCTTGAGAGGAAAGCTTCCTGGTAACATGTTGTCAACCTGTAAATGAAGGAAACAATCAATATAGGAGAAAGTAAGGTCTGTAATGGGGCAGAGGAACTATAGCTCCTGGTATTGCAAAGCAAGAAGCTAGGAATATCCAAAGATGGGAACTGAGGACAGGGTTTTTATGGGTTAACAGCACAAAGGGAACCAGAAACTACTAACTACTTAATGTAAATGAACCTTTAACGAAAGAAACCATAGAACTGCTCCAGAGTTAAACTGCACGTAACTCTAAATAGAAACTACTTAATGTAGGTGGACTCTTTTACATAATAACAAAGTCTAGGGAGTAAGGTGGGGGATCATTTTGCTTAGGGCATGGTCCATAAGTCATCAAGAGTCTGGAACTGACAAAGACTGGTCAGCCCCAGGCAATTCACCTGCCGGTGTAGGGGGACTGGGTGGGGAATTAGTTCTCAGTAAATTTGTAGTTATCCATGTCTAGTGGCATCTTTTCTTGTTCTTTTTAGTCCCATTTTGAAGGTATCACTTAGGGTGGAGAATTGATGGGCTACCCTTTTCCTTGCAGTTTTCCTTGAGGGCGTAGACTGTTTCTTCTTTCTTTCTTTCTTTCTCTTCTTTCCTTCCTTCCTTCCTTCCTTCCTTCCTTCCTTCCTTCCTTCCTTCCTTCCTTCCTTCCTTCCTTCCTTCCTTCCTTCCTTCCTTCTTTCTTTCTTTCTTTCTTTCTTTTTTGCAGGGCAATGAAGGTTAAGTGACTGGCCCAGGGTCACATAGCTAGTAAGTGTCAAATATTTGAGGCCTCATTTGAACTTAGGTCCTCCTGAATCCAGGGCCGGTGCTTTATCCCCTGTGCCATCTAGTTGCCCCACCTTTTTTTAATCTTATTCCCAGCCCTTGCCACAATATCTGGTAATTATAATGGGCACTTTATAAATCCTTGTTCATCAATTGACTAGTCCTGCCTCTTCCATAATTAATAGTCAATGATTGTTTATTAAACTACTACTAAATTCCAGGCACTTTGTTAGCACTGGGGTTATAAATACAAAGAAACGAAAAAAACATACAAACAAAAGAAAGAAAGATAGTCCCTGCCCTCAAGGAGTTTACAATCTTATGGGGGGAGATAAAACATAAAAGAAAGCTGAAAAGGGGAGGGGCAAAGAGGGAAGAAGAGGAAGTTACTCACCTTGGGGGCATGCTGGAGAAGTAAGTCAGAAAAATCTCAAAGTGGTGCAGCCTGGTAAGAAATTGAGATGACAAAGTCAAAGTTCTCCCCTTAAATAGAGATGTGGAACTCATGAGGAAAAGGGTAGTGATGAGGTGGGCTCTCTCCTCTACCATGTGTTCTTGGTTGTCTCAAGTTAAGCCTCATGGCCTTCCCAAAAAGGCACCAAATACGAGGTCTTACTGCCTTCAGACTGAGTAGTAAAATGAATAGAAAGCTGGTTTCAGAGCCAGGAAGACAGGTTCAAGTCTTGTCTCTGATATGTACTAGCTCTTTGACCCTTGGAGATTCATTTGTCCTCTTAGTTTCCCAGGAAACTCCATAAGACTATAAGTTGCAGAAGAAGTGCCAGTCTGCACTAATAGAAGGAGTTTCCTCATGTGAAGTTCCCTCTACCAATGCAATTACTGATTGGGTTAAAAAAAAAAAAGCCTTGGCCACCGGAGTCTTCTGCAGAGCCCGTTTTTTGTCCCATCAAAAGATCTCAGCAATTCGATGCAGATACAAAGGTTTATGGTCACCTAGCCATGGGATCATGGGGTTTAGAGTAGAAAGGGGCCCTGTGAATGTTCTAGCTTCATTTTACAGATGAAGAAAATGAAGTTTCAGACATGCTGATAGTCACCCAGGGACTACATAGCAATTTGGGATTTGAGCCCAAGTTTTCTGACTCCCATCCATTCCATGATACCCAAGAAAGGAAACCAGATTTATACAAAGACAGTGAGATAGCTGGAGCTGGCACACCAACCAGCCCCTAGATTTTTAGTCCTGTGCCCCTTCTGCCACATCTACACTACACTATATCTGCCACTGCTACAGCCAATGTGATTCCAACAAGGGTAGATATAGCTCCGGGAGGAAGCAGCAGATATTTACACCAAGTGTTCCAGAGAACGTATAAGTTTGGCTTCCAGGAGACCCATCACATCCTTCTGAGCAGCTTGGAATTCCATACATCTGGCCATGACCACCCCCACACTCCTCAAGAGGAGGTGACTGCCAAGGGAGTGGAGCCAAGGAGGATGTTTCCGGACCTCAGTGCTATTCATATATATGCAGCAGCTCTTCCTGAATGCCAAGCCTCCAGCATCTTAGATCTCATGGGTACACAGTTGTAGAATTATACCTAAGGCTGTCTGGGCGATTGCAGAGTGTGGTTCCTCTTCTAGAGGGGTGTCTGGGGCTCAGGGCCTGATAAAGCAAATACATTCTTGTAAGGAAAGTACCCAGTGAAAACCAGAGACCACCGCAAAAGGCACTGTGGATGCCATCCATAATGGAAACCTGACTCCCAAGTCTGAATGCATGTGAACACAAGCCCAGCACATTCCAGAGTATAAATCAAATAGCACACAACTGACTGCAAATGTGAAGGTTCCAAGAGGTACATATTTTCAGCATGAAAACAAGGAGGCCATCCATGTCACGAGAGTGGCTTGTGGTCAGTAAATAATCAGCTTTTCCCGATGATTCACCTTTATTGCTTCTCCATGCCTCTCACTGTCCTATCTCATGACTGTCAATGTAGATATGGCCTGGGCTGAAAAAATGTCTTAGTTTTGCCTTGATGAGTTTTTATTTATTTAATTGTTTTGTGGGGCAATGAGGGTTAAGTGACTTACTCAGCGTCACACAGCTAGTAAGTGTCAGGTGTCTGAGGCTGGATTTGAACTCAGGTCCTCCTGAATCCAAGGCTGGTGCTTTAGCCACTGTGCCACCCAGCTGCCCCCTGCCTTGATGATTTTTGGAGGGAGCTAAGACTAAAGAAGACTCTGTGGTCTTAAGGTATTGGGCAATGATTTTCCCTGTAGGGTAGAAAGAACAAGTTGAACGCCTTACATTCTCTCCCAGGGCTCTCTCTACCTCTTCAACTTCCTCTTTTAAGATAGGACCCCGGGGTCTGTGTTTCTAGCAAGGTTATTACATTCCTCTGCTGGCTCTTCTCAGATGCCAAAGTGTAGTGAAAAGGCAATCATTAGCGTTACTCACAAGGGAGATCAAACCACCAGTGAGGTCTTCTGAGATTTTATGGGAAAACAGCTCAGAATATATGTATGCCTTCTGTCTGAGTTTGACCTTCCCTGGAGGGCTGGCAGAGAGGTGACTGCAGTAACTGGGCACAGTGAAAGGACTCAGGATTTTGCTGACTTGCTTTTATTGTGCTGGAGGAGTCAGGAAAGGGTGAAGTACCTTGGGGAGTTTTGGTTAATGTCATAAAGCAGTTTTGTTCCTTCTTGCACGCATTCAGGCCGATGAATGGACGCTGCTCTGGCATTTTCCGTTCAACAGTTGGGGCCCTTCACAAAATGCTTTCATGCTACAACTCTTAGGTCAATTGAAGCTAGTTATAAGGATTCTCTATGATGACTATAATGGAGATTTTGTTTCTCTTAAAATCAACTAAATGAGTATCCAAGGAATGGGGACTATTTCTTGAGAGTCATTAACCCATGGCATGCTTGTAGGAGGGCAAATGTGGTCAGCAAAGTAGATTCCAACCATGGGGAGCACATGGGCCACGTATTGGTATGTTTGGTATTTCAAGTGTCAAAATGGGGGTGCAACTATTCTTTCCCTCCATTATTAATCCTCACATTTGGATTCCAAGCCTAATAGAATATATTAGAATATTTTAATTAAAGCATAAAGATTACTGCTTCTAGGTTTGGCTTGATGAAGATGGAATGATCTATTTGGTCCATTTCTTTTAAAAAATCCAAATTAATTCAATTTCCCAAAAAAAAAAATAAGCATATATTTTCTCTCTTCCCCATTTCCTATTCCCCTATTGAACAAAAAAAAGGAAAGAAAAAGAACTCCCTTGTAAGAAATACACATAGTCAGACAAGGCAAATTCCAGCACTGGCCAGATCCAAAAATATATGTTTCATTCTGCATCTTGAGTTTAACATTTCTCAGTTGGGAGGGAGATAACAATCCTCTGCATCTATCTAATAAGGTAGATAATGGTCCTTTGGAAGCATGATTTCTCATTGCATGGATCAGAGCTCTTAAGCCTTTCTCTGTTGTTTTTCTTTGTAATATTATCACTGTGTAAATTATTATTTTGGTTCTGTACCTTTCATAATTTCTTATGACTTATCATTCCATTCTATTCATACATTTTATTCAGCCATTCCCCATTTAATGGGTACCCCCTTAGCTTCTAGTTCTTTGCCACCAAAAAACAAAAAAAACCAAAAAACGGTTTCTAGAAATATCTATGTACCTATAGGTCCTTTTTCTTTTTCTTTGATCTCTTTGAGGCAAAGGCCTAGTAGTGGTATTATTGGGTCAAAGTATACTGACTTTGGGGCCATTTTCCAAATTACTTTCCAGAATGGTTGGATATTTGAGCTATTTCTAGTGACTTTAATTCTCTGTTCAAGTGGCCTGAGTTCATTTAAACCAATAAAAATCATGGTCCATGACCTCTTCTCTCAAATCCCCTAACTTGCGTGATCTAAGGAAAAAGGGGAATTCAGTTCAGTTTGACAAAAAATATTATTATTTAATGGGCAAGGCATTGTGTTAGGTACTAGACATAAAAAGTTCCAAAAAAAGTTGGCCTCCAAAAAGTTTCTGCCTTCAAGGAATTTATATTGTATGGGAAGATTTGTTCATAGATATGTAAATATGTTTATAGACAATGTGCTCATAGATAAGTAAATATAAGGTGATTTGAAGAAAGATTAATTCACAACTGGAGATATCAGGGAAGGCTTCATGGAAGAGGTGGTTCCTCTGACACTTGAACTATGAAGAAAAATGAAGATTGTGAAAGGTAAATGTGAGAATGGGATTACTGCTGGGAGATAACATGTCAGAGGTAGCTAGTAGTCTAGTATGACTGCAAAGTAGAATTCCTGAAGGGGAAAAATGTGAAAGAAGGCTAAAGTTAGATAATGGAGGGAGGGTCTTGAATGCCAGACAGAGAGACACAATGGTGATTTTTAATTAGTATAGTCCTGTGTTTTAGTCCTTTAATTTGGTATCTGGGGAGAGACTCCAGGCATTAACCATGTAGGAGGCTATTTTAGAAACCTGAAAATAAAAAAAAATTTAGAATGAGAAGAGGTCATAGAAT
Source organism: Dromiciops gliroides (assembly GCF_019393635.1). Taxonomy (NCBI): domain Eukaryota; kingdom Metazoa; phylum Chordata; class Mammalia; order Microbiotheria; family Microbiotheriidae; genus Dromiciops; species Dromiciops gliroides. The sequence goes on along the minus strand of NC_057864.1, from coordinate 345,261,889 downwards.
CTATCTTATCCAATCCATATCCAGGGCCAGTGCTTTATCCACTGAGCCACCTAGCTGCCCATTTTTTTCTTTACCTTTTTGTTTTGTTTTGTTTTGCCGGGCAATGGGGGTTAAATTACTTGCCCAGGGTCACACAGCTAGTAAGCGTCAAGTGTCTGAGGCTGGATGTGAACTCAAGTACTCATGAAACCAGGGCCAGTGATTTGTCTACTGTGCCACCTAGCTGTCCCCCTCCACCACACTTTGAATGGTTCTAACTGTTAGAAAGATTTACTTCTCATCAAGCCTAATTTTGCTATTTTACAGCTTCTACCTGATGCCTGCTCGAGATTCTCACCTCTGGAGTCATTGCTCCAGAACTGCTGTTCAGTCATTTTTCAGTTGTGTCCAGCTCTTTCTGACCCCATTTGGGGTTTTCTTGGCAAAGATACTGGAGTGGTTTGCCATTTTCTTCTCCAGCTCATTTTACAGATGAGGAAATCAAGGTAAACATGACAACGTGACTTGCTTAGGGTCACACAGCTAGTAAGTGTCTGGGGTCAGATTTGAACTCACAAAGATGAGTCTGCCTGACTCTAGGTATGGCATTCTATCCATTGTGCCACCAAGCTGCCCCAAACAGAGACTTGTAAAGAGTGTAGGAGAGAGATATTGAATGATGAAGTCCTGAATTAGGATGACACCAGGCCGTTTGAGTGGAGAATGAGGGATGAATGTCAAAAATATTATGAAGGAATGCTTTTGTGGTTCCCAGAGGAATCAGGAATCTGAGACTGTGCCATTAACTAGCTTTGTGAGTTTGAGCAAATTAGTTTCCCTCCCTGTTTCCTCATATCTCTCCAATGTAATATAAGTTCCTTGAGGAAAAGAACAGTTTCATTTTTGTTGTTGCTGTTGTTTTTGCCTAGCATAGTGCTTAGCCCAGTTCCTGGCACATAGTAGTTGCTCAATAAATAATAAATTGATGGGTAACTCTATAAAGTGTCATGGTTGCACTGGATATGCTCTCTTCCCTTCTGACATTCTATGATACTATGGATTTGAGTGAATTTCTGTAGGCTATTGGGCTAACTTCCTTTAGTATATTATCTTCAGCATAAATTCAAGAAAGGATGCTTTCAGGGTATAGACAGACTCCCCCAGTGAGATTTTTTTCTTCTGCTTTTATCAGGTAACTTCAAATGACTTTCTGCTTGGTCCAAGCCAGGAGAGATTACAAAGGTTTTCAAATGAAGTATTTAAACAATTTTATCTGTCTCAGTTAATGGCCATGTTTTTGATAGTGAAGGGGGAGAGCTGATACCCCTCTTCAAAGGAGCCGGCTGAGCAGGTGAGAGAGAGAGGTGACACCTGGTCATGATCAGGGATGCATTCACCAACTAAGCTTATACCCTGCTGCCAAAGGGCTACTTAGGTGCTGCCCTTTGATTGGTTGTTGGTATAAAAGGGACAGATAGTGTTCAGCGTTTGGCTGGAAGGTTTCTCTTGCTATAAATATGCCTTAGGAGAGGCATAGTTTGGAAAAGGTAGTGAAGATTTTGAAGATATTATTATAAAGTTGCAAATTTATTTTCTTGCTTTTCAGCACATTTAGAGCTGAATTTGACACTCTCATTATCTTCCATTTTGTAGTGTGCAGACTGAGTGATGAGGTTGTGGGGGGAAAGTTTGGAAGGAGCAGGAAAAGGATTTCAGTGCACATGAGAACATGGGATGATAGATTAGAGTTAGAAGGGATCTCAGGGGTTATTTAATTCAGCTCCTTTATTTTAAAGAAGAGGGAAACTGTGACCCGGAGAGATTAAGAGATGTGTCCAAGATCACATAGATAGTAAATGATGGGGGTAGGATTTGAACCCATGCCTTCTGACTCCAAACCCAGCACTCCTTTTATTGAACCATGGGATTTTAGCAAATTCTTTTCTTTCCCCCCAGGGCAATGAGGGTTAAGGACTTGTCCAGGGTCATACAGCTAGAATATGTCGTGTCTGAGATCAAATTCGAACTCAGGTCCTCCTGAATCCAGGGCTGGTGCTTTATCTACTGTGCCACCTAGCTGCCCCCTTAGCAATTTCTTCTTCTTCATTTTTTTTTTTTGGTGGGGCATTGAGGGTTAAGTGACTTGCCCAGGGTTACACAGCTAGAATGCATCAAATGTCTGAGGTCAAATTTGAACTCAAGTCTTTCTGAATCCAGGGCTGGTGCTTTATCCACTGTCCCACCTAGCTGCCTTCCCCCTTATCAAATTCTTATTCCCTCTTTCTCTTCTCTCTCATACATACACACATGTGTCCATGCAGCTGTACATATTTGCATAAACACATATCTACATTTGTTTATAGACAAATGTGTACATATTTTTACCTGAGGAACCTAGTTAAATAACCTGTCTAACAGAGATATAGTCTGTACAACTATTAGCATTGCCTTCTAGCTATCTTTAGGAACTTTTATATGTGTAAACTGACACATAATAATGCATATGCCACATGAACTCATGCACAACACATACAATGTACATGCATATACATGTGCATGCATATAGCTATGCTGGAGAAGAAAATGGCAAACCATTCCAATATCTTTGCCAAGAAAACCCCAAATGTGGCCACAGAGTAAGACATGACTGAAAAATGACTGAATGACAAATATATAGTTATACTATATATATTTGTACACATAGAAATATAAATATATTTATGTAGTGCTCCTCTCTTGAATGCCCTTCCCCTCTACAACTTTGTCTTTATACTTGTAGTTTGAAGCCTTGGGTCTCTAGGGAGACCGCAGGCTTAAGGGGCTTCAAAAGTACTCTGTCAGTCCACATTTTAGTGTATGTAAGTTTATTTAAAGCTTTGAGTCCCCAATTCTACCCCTCTCTCATTCCCTCCCTACCCCCTCCCTAAGGTTGCAAGCAATCAGTATAGGTTATACATGTGCAATTATGTAAAATATTATCATATTATGTCAGTCCACATATTAAAAATTATAATTTATGAGCCCCCACTTGTACCTTTGATCATTTTGTTTGTTTGTTTGTTTGTTTTTGCAGGGCAATGAGGGTTAAGTAATTTTCCTAGGGTCACACAGATAGTAAGTGTCAAGTGTCTGAAGCCGAATTTGAACTCAGGTCCTCCTGAATCCAGGGCCGGTGCTTTATCCATTGTGCCACCTAGCTGTCCCCACCTTTGCTCTTAACAGTCAGCCAATAGATGCAAATAGCTCAAAGCAAAGGCATTTACAAAAAGGGGTAGTAAGCATGGTAGCTATACTACATTTCCCCATAAATCTAGGGTATATATATATATATGTATATATATATGTATATGTATATATATATATATATGCATAAAATAAAAGTATTTTATTATTTTCCAGTTACATGTAAGGATAGTTTTCATAGGATTTTTAGTTCCAATTTTTTTAGGGTATACTGTCTGCTAAATGCATCAATGGAAAGAATGAGCACAAACTTAGAGTATATTGGTCATGAGGCATACATATAAAGAACACACATAGCCAAGGCAACTCTGATACTACAAGGTCCTAATATCTTCCTGTGGTTTCTCTACTCTGCTCCGCCCTGGCCATAGCATCTCTGTCAAGCAGGTTGCTCAGCTAGGCTCTCCAGACCCCTTTCTAAAGCTCAGCTTCTGAAATCCAGAGCCAAGTCTCTTCTCCCATGGCTCTCTTCTGTGCAGCAAGGGGTCACATTTCTTGAAGCTACTTCCTAATATGATTGCTCAACTGAATTTTAGAGCAAGCAAGATTGCTTTTTAGTAGTCACCACAGGTGTGGTCTTCAGTCAGCCAATGGCAAAGTTGCCCTTCTAATTCCATCAGGGAACCTTTCTTAAACTTTATAAAAAGTTAATTGGGCATAGGCATGTCTTTGAACATTTAACACATTAACACCTCACCTTTTTGTTATTTGCCCCTCTTCTACAATTTTATCACCTTGGCTAGGGGGAAAATCAATTGGTCAAGGACCTACCTTTGCTCATATAGTCACTTATGTACATATATGTGGTAATATAAACTATATAGATATATGTGCACATGGATACACACAAACTCTATATGTATGCATATATGTATACATCTATATATGTGTATGTGTATGTATGTATACATATTTTTTCAGTTGTTGTGTAGTCATTTTTTAGTCATGTTGAACTCTTTGTGATCCCATTTGGGGTTTGCTAGGCAAAGATACTGTAGCGGTTTGCCATTTTACAGCTAATTTTACAGATAAGGAAACTGAGGCAAACACAATTAAATGACTTGACCAGGTCATACAGCTAGTAAGTGTCTGAATCCAGATTTGAACTCACAAAGATAAGTCTGCCTGACTCCAAGGCTGGCACTCTATCCACTGTGCCACCTAGCTGCCCCCTATATCTTTACTGGTATGAGACACAACATGTCATGGTACAATGGTATAAAACTCAAATAGAAATAGGGTCATACACAAGGATCTTTGTGGGCCACATATTGATTAGAAAACTGCATAGTAACATTATCTATGTTCTATTCCATTTTATTTATTTTGTTAAATATTTCCCAATTAAATTCTGTTTATTTATTTATCTATATATCTACTTATTTATTCATCTATCTATCTATCTAAAGTTTTGAGTTCCAAATTTTATCCCTCTCTCATTCCTTCACTCCCTCCCCTCCCCCCTTCCCAAGGTTGCAAACAATCAGTAATTTCCCAATTAAATTTTAATCTGGTTTGGGCCACATTTGGGAGTCTTACAGCCATATATTTGATACTTCCGGTATAGAAGATAGAAGGCAGGGGCTTGGATCAACCAGTTAATCACCAAACATTTATTAAGTACTTGCTCTGCATCAGGCACAGAGAACATTAATGCAGAGATTACAACAGGCTCTATTCTCAAGGAGCTTGCAGTCTATCAGGAAAATAAACATATATGTATATATATGTGTATATATACATATATGCACATATTTATATACATATATACACACAGACAATGTAAATCTGAAGAGAATCAATGGAAATAAATACAAGGTAGTTAAATAATACAAGGCCATTAGGGAAGATGGTATTAGCAGTTGGAGAGGATAAGAAAAAAACTTCATGTAGAAGGTGGTTCTTGAACTATTTTGAAGGAAAAGAAGGATTATGTGAGATGGAGGTGAGGAGTGAGTGTGTTTCTTGCATGGAAAATGGGCGTTGAGGGGGCAGCTAGATTGCGCAGTGGAGAAAGCACTGGCCCTGGATTCAGGAGGACCTGAGTTCAAATACGGCCTCAGATACTTGACACTTACTAGCTGTGTGACCCTGGGCAAGTCATTTAACCCTTATTGTCCCACAAGAAAAAAAAAAGAAAAAAGAAAGGAAATGGGTGTTGAGAAGACAGGGAGAAAGGAGTTGGAGCATCATGTGTGAGAAATAGCAAATATGTCAATGTATTTGGATTGAAGATTGAGGAAGCAGGAGTCATGTATGATGCATTTGGAAAAATAGATTGGGACCAGTTTGTAAAGGGCTTTAAAAGTAAAACAGAGGAATTTAGATTTAATTCTAGAGGGAACCATTTGTGTTTTTGAGCAGGTGAGTGACACAGTCTGATTTGAGCTTAAGGAAAAAATACTTTGGCAGTCATATGCAGGATGGATTAGAATGGGGAGAGGCTTGGGCAGTGAATCCAATTAGGATGCTATTACAATAGTTTAGGTGAGAGGTGATGAGGGTCTGAATGAAGGGGTCAGATGTAAGAGATATTGTGGAGGCAACTTTATGACCCCCAGGACCCTGGGGGTTTGCCACATTAATGCCAGATTTAGTGTGGACATATGTTTGACATAGACCCTGTATATCAGAGCTTAATACCCACAAGACTCAGCATCCTTGGTAGCTGGGATTATGATTATATAATGGAATTAAACATATATGAGTATATAAATACAAGAAACAAAGAATAGAACATTGGAAGATTTGCAATAAGTTTCTTGAACTTTAAAATGAGGAAAATAATGACTGAGCTCCCTACCTGGTCAGGCCTTTATGAGTCTCAAATAAGATCATGTAATCTTTAATAACCAATCCTAAAATGCTCTATAATTGTGAGCATTTATTACTGTGTGCAAAATGGTATGGGAAGTTGAACAGTTATCTGATAGTTTTAGTGTAGGTAGACAGAAAAAAGTCTTTTCCCCCCTTAAGACCAGGGCCCCAGTGTTCATTCTGAAACCTCCTTTAGGTATTAGTCTACCCAAGCTTTTTGCACAGTGGGTGTAGATATAGCCTCTGGATTGTGTTTCCACTGGTATGTTTTAATTTAACAAAAGTTATGCCCAGAGGCTATAGCAAAGTGGGTGGTGGAGAAAGAAAAGATGGAAAAAACTGGCAAGAAATTGGGAGAGAGCCAAGGAAAGTTGAGGGTATCAAGAGGAAGCTAAAGTGCCCAAGGCTGGTTTGCTCTGGTACCACTGAAGATGCCCAATAAGCTGAGGCCCACAGAAGGTCTCTGTAAAATAGGATGCTGTGCATTTTCAAAAGAAAAATAGATCAATGAAGACCAACAAGATATATGGGCATTGTTCAGCTAGCATTATAAAGACTCACAGGATTATGTTTTACCTTCAAAAGACTTAAGTGGGACTCTGTTTTATGCAAAAGCTATCCAACTCCAGCTTGTTAGTCTAGACATTTTTCTTCTTTGGTTGGCAATAGATTTGTCTAGAAACAATAACAGAGATTCTCAACCATTTTTGTGTTATAGACACCTTTGGCATTCTAGTGAAGCCTACAAATCTCTTTCAGAATAATGTTTTTAAATGAATAAGATTAAATACATAAGGAAACTAATGAATAAGATTAAATACAAGGGAAACTAATTATTATCAAGCAATGATAATACCAGTAGCTTACCTGGGAGGTGGCTAAAATAGCAGCAGCAATTTTGGGAGTTCTTAGCCCAGAGATGGTAAGGGGGTCAGAAAACTGGTCACAGAAAGCTTGGAGAGGATCTTTTCTTGGCACTGCATGCAGGATCCTGTTGCATTGCCCATACACAGTGCTGAATAGGAGCATTAGTGCTTGTGGCCACTGGGGAGCAGGGACTCTGGTCACAGTTCCAAGGCAGAAAGGGGCACTAGCATTTACAGCCACATGAGAGGAGGGCACCTAGTTACAGTTCTTGGGCCAAGAGGAGTGCTAACACTTATGGCTGCAGGGGAGTAAGGTCCTTTCCTGGGTAAAGACCAGAACACAGGCCAAGAGATCAGTGACCACACTTGTTCTTGGATCATGCCACCTTGGAAGCATTGAAAACTTACAGATTCTCAGCTCTAAATATAGCAGCAAAAAACAAACAAATAAACAAAAACCCCAAAAGGCTTGGGATAGAGTTCTCCCCACTTCAGGAGCAGAACTCAACTTTAACATAAAGATAATAGTCAAGAAATAGGGAAAATGAGCAAACAACAAATAAAGGAGATGATCATAAAAAGCTACTATGGTGACAGGAATGATCAAGATACAAACTCGGAAGACAATAATGTCAAAACATCTACAAGAGGGGGCAGCTAGGTGGTGCAGTGGATAAAGCATGGCCCTGGATTCAGGAGTACCTGAGTTCAAATCCGGCCTCAGACACTTGACACTTACTAGCTGTGTGACCCTGGGCAAGTCACTTAACCCCCATTGCCCCGCAAAAAAAACAACCAACCAACCAAACAAACAAAAAAAAAAACCATCTACAAGAAAACTTCAAGAAAAGTGTGAATTGGACAAAGCCTAAAAAGAATTCCTGGAACAATTTTGTTTTGTTTTGTTTTGTTTTTTTGTGGGGCAATGAGGGTTAAGTGAGTTGCCCAGGGTCACACAGCTAGTAAGTGTCAAGTGTCTGAGGCCGAATTTGAACTCAGGACCTCCTGAATCCAGGGCCAGTGCTTTATCCACTGTGTCACCTAGCTTCCCCCCCCCCAAATAATTTTAAAAGGCTTTTAAAACTCAAAAGGGTAGAGGAAAAATTGGGAAAAGAAATGAGAGTGATACAAGAAAATTATGAAAAAGAAAGTCAACAGTTTGTTTTAAAAAGATGCAAAAAAAATTGAAGAAAATAACACCTTAAAAATAGAATTGCTCAAAGGATAAGAAGCACAAAAATCATTGAAAAAAATCATTCCTTAAAAATTAGAATTGGGCAACTGGAAGCTAATGACTTCATGAGACATAAACAATAGAATGAAGTAAAAAAAAATAGAAGAAAATGCGAAGTATATCATTAGAAAAACAACAGACCTGGATAACAGATCCAGGAGAGATAATTTAAGAATTATTGGAATAGGGGGCGGCTAGGTGGCGCAGTGGATAAAGCACCGGTCCTGGATTCAGGAGTTCCTGAGTTCAAATCTGGCCTCAGACACTTGACACTTACTAGCTGTGTGACCCTGAGTAAGTCACTTAACCCTCATTGCCCCGCAAAAACAAAACAAAACAAAAAAAGAATTATTGGAATACTGAAAGCCATGATGAAAAAAAGAGCCTAGATACTATCTTTCAAGAAATTATCAAGGAAAATCATCCTGATTTCCTAGAACCAGAGGGTAAAATAGAAATCGAAACAATCCACTGATCACTGATCACTCAAATGACAATTCCCAGGAATATTATAGCCAAATCCTAGAGCTCCCAGGTCAAGGAGAAAATATTGTAAGCAGTCAGAAAGAATAAATTCAAATAGTATAGAACTAGAGTCAGGATCACACAAGAACTAGCACCTTCCAAATTAAAGGAGTACAGGGCTTGGAATATGATATTCCAGAAAGCAAAAGCACTAGGATTAAAAACAAGAATTCCATTCATATAATTATATAATCTTTTAGGAAAAAATACTGAATATACATAAAAAAGATTAATAAAATAAAAAACAAACAAACATTGAATTAACAAATAAAACTAGGGGCTGGGTCTATGGAAAAATCACAATAAAATAGATAAAACATTGGCTTATCTCATTAAAAAAAAGAAAACCAAATTATTAGTACTGAAAATGAAAAGGGTGAATGTACCACCAATGAAGATGAAATTAAAGTGATTATCAGGAGCTATTTTGCCCAATTATATGTCAATAAATCTGACAATCTAAGTTAAATGAATATTAAAAATATACAAATTGCCCAGATTAACAGAAGAGGAAGTAGCAAATTTAAATAACCCTATCATAGAAAAAGAAATTTAACAAGCCATAAATGAGCTTCCAAAGAAAAAATCTCCAGGGCCAGATGGACTCATAAGTGAATTCTACCAAACATTTAGAGAATAATTAATTCCAGTACTATATGAACTATTTGGAAAAATTAACAAAGTTGGAGTCTTAACAAATTCCTTTTATGACACAAGTATAATTCTGATACCCAAACCAGGAAGAGCAAAACCAAAGGAAACTATAGACCAATTCCCTTAATGAATATTGAGGCAAAAATTCTAAATAAAATACTAGCAAGGTAATTACAGCAATGTATCACAAAGATCACACACAAAGTGGAAGTAGGGCTGGTTCAATATTAGGAAATCTATCAGCATAATTGACCATATCAATGACAAAACCAACAGAAATCATATGATTATCTCAGTAGATACAGAAAAAGCCTGTGACAAAAGGAGAAATTCCATTTAAAACAACTGTAGACAATATAAAATACTTAGGCATTATCTGGCAAGAAAAACCCAGGAGCTATAGGAATTGCAAAACAGTTTTTATGCAAATAAAGAGAAGTCTAAACAATTGAAGAAATAATAATTGCTCATGAGTAGGCTGAGTCAATATAATAAAATGACAATTTTATCTAAATTAATTTACTTCTTCAGTGCCATACCAATCAAACTACCAAAAAATATTTTATAGAACTAGAAATTTTTTTTTTTTAAATAAATCTGGAAGAACAAAATGTCAAAATTACCAAGGGAATTAATGAAAAATAATGTGAAGGAAGGTGGTCTAGTGGAATCAGTTTTCAAACCATATGACAGAGTGGTAATAATGAAAATAATATAGTACTGGCTAAGAAACAGAGAAGTTGATCAGAGAAAGAGATCAGACACAAAAAAATGGTAGTAAATGACCATAGTGGTATAGTATTTGATAAACCCAAAGATCCAATTTTGGGGGATAATTCATTATTTTTTTTTAATTACCAGGAAAACTGAAAAGTAATTTGGGAGAATCTAGGTCTAGGCCAACAACTTGAACCATGTACCAAATGGGTATGTGATTTAGACAAAGGGTGAAATCATAAGCAAATTAATAGAATATCAAACATCTTTATCTGTCTGATCTATGGATAACTGACGAATTTATTACCAAACAAGAGATAGAATGAATCATGGGAAGTAAAATAGATAATTTTGATTACATTAAATTTAAAAAGTTTTTGCACAAACAAAATCAATGCATCCATGATGAGAGTAAAGAAAGAAACTGGAAAAAAATTTACAGCAAGTTTCTCTGATAAAAGATCCTTCTCAAATAAAGGGGAAAAGAGTAAATTTTTTTGAAATATGAATCATTCCCCAATTGATAAAATGGTCAAAATATATAAACAGGCAGTTTTCAGATGAAATCAAAGCTATTGATAGTTATATAAAAAAAATCTCTGAGGTAGCACTTCACATCTATCATGCTAGCTAATATGACAGGAAAGGAAAGTGACAAATGTTTAAGGGGATGTGGGAATATTGGGATAATAATACACTGTATTATTGATAGAGCTATGAATTAATCTAGCCAATCTGGGAAGCAATTTGAAACTATGCCCACGGGCTATAAAACTATGTATACCCTTTGATCCAGCAATACTAGGTCTCTTTCCTAAAGAGATCAAAGTAAAGGGAAAAGGACCTATATATACAAAGATAGCATAAATAGTATATAGCATGTTTAGTATATTAATATAATATAGTATATATATAGTGTATGTTTAGTGTAGTATGGTATAGTGTGGTATAGTGTAGTATAGTATAGGGTAGGATAGGATTGGATAGTATAGCATAGTACAGTACAGTATAATATAGCATAGTAGCTCTTTTTGAGGTGGCAAGAATTGGAAATTGAGGGGGTGAATTGGAGAATGGCTGAACAATGTGTGGCATACTATAGTGATGGAATACTATTGTGCTGTAAGAAATGATGAGCAGGATGGTTTTAGAAAAACCTGGGAGAACTTATATCAACTGATTCAAAGAGAAGTGAGCAGAACCAGGAGATAGAATTGTAGACAGTAACAGCAACATTTTAAAGATTATCTATTGGGAAAGACTTAGCTACACTGATCAATACAATGATCCAAGATAATTCCGAAGGACTTAAGATGAAAAAGGTTATATACTTCTGGAGGGAGAACTGATGGAATTTAAATGAAAATTGAAGCACAATTTTTATCATTTTATCATTTTTATTTGTTTTTGTTTTGGCAACATGGCTAATATGTTTTGTGTGATTTCACATGTATAATTGATAGCACATTTCTTTCCTTCTCCATGGGTAGGGAAGGGGTAGAATGGAGAGAATTCAGAACTCAAAATGCAAAAACAAATTGCAAAAAATAATTTTAAAATTTGGAAAAATGAGAAAAGGAAATAATGTCAATAGATCTTTAGAGATTTTGATACAAATCTATAAGCTTTTAGGACACCAATCTTATTTCAAACTCTTCATGTGTTATTTGGAATATAGTCTGCACACCCACTAGCAGTGCCTTCTAACTCCCTTTTAAGAGTTTTTATTTGTGTCTACTAAGTAAACTTCCTAACTAACTACCAATTAGTTTTTGGTTTTCTCTGGACTGGGATTTCACCAATATAGGGAACTCACAGTGTTGAATATTAGTTCAACCCATGCAGATCAGCAACTTATTTGTAACTTGTAAATCTTAAGAAAGGTCCCTCCAAGGTTTGCCTTCTATTTGCCATGTCATCCTGCCTCTCATTATTCTTCATATTATGCTTAAACGGGGGCAGCTAGGTGGCTCAGTGGATAAAGCACCAGCCCTAGATTCAGGAAGACTTGAGTTCAAATCCATCTTCAGACACTTGACATTTACTAACTCTGTGACCCTGGGCAAGTCATTTAACCCTCATTGCCCCATCCCCCCAAAAATTATGCTTGAACTTCAAGATATCTTTCTGATCCCCAGAAAAGAACATTTAGAAACGTTTCATGGAGACTACATTTAATCTATTCCTGGAACCATATTCATGCACAAATGTGTGAACTTCACCCTCATCTCTCTATTCCATTTATGTTCTCAATGATTCAGGAGATGGAGTTTTGTAATGAGGGGAAGAATCTCACCTTTTCCAAATGTAGAGTGGAAGTGGAAGTGTCAAGGCTCCTCTCTCTCTTTTATTCATTCATTCATTTATTTTTTGGCAGGGCAATGAGGGTTAAGTGACTTGTCCAGGGTCACACAGCTAGTAAGTATCAAGTGTCTGAGGTTAGATTTGAACTCAGGTCTTCCTGAATCCAGGGCTGGTGCTTTATCCCCTGTGTAACCTAGATGCCCCAAGAAGCCTCTCTTTTAAAGTCCATTCACTTACAAGTACATTCACCATTTTTATGTGGCTTAACATAATATAGCTGTTGTCATGGAGAGTCTTTGGGCTGTAGGTTGACCAAATGTAGTACCAATGGTGGATATAGTTCTCACTTGCCACTCCATCTTCCTCTAAGAACAGCTTAGTTTCTAAGGCTATCCTCTAGTACCAGTTAGCTACCATTTGCCTGATTTATACTAGAAATAAAATACATGACAGTGTGTGGACTCCCTGTAAGCCAGCCCAGCCCTTGAAGATGGCACACTGACACACGAAGAGGTATAAGCCATCCACTGAGTCATTAATAACTTCTGGTAGGCTATTTCCACACTCAGGGTTGATTTGTGAGATACCACATGCTATTGTTATGATTTACTGTTTCTGTAAGACTCTATTATAAAGTTCCAGAGCTAATAGATAAAATACCACTTTGGGAAGAGACATGACAAAGGTATTGCCCTTGGGATACTGAAGCCTTAAAATAAAAAGCTGTTGAAACCATTAAGAACTACAACCCAAAGATTATATAATAATTATAGGGCAGCTAAGAATTCAGCACAGTATAGTGTTGAATCCCAGAAAGAGCCTTGGATTTTGGGTCGGAGGACCTGGGTTAAATCCTAACTCCACTTCTTACTAGCTTTGTGAACTTGAGAAAATAAATTCACCTCTATGAGCCTCAATGTATTCATTTGTAAAATGAGTGCAAGAGATGGCACCACCTTTAAGCTTACCTTCCAGTGCCACATGTAAGATCCTATGAAGGGGCAGCTAGGTGGTGCAGTGGATAAAGCACCGGCCCTAGATTCAGGTGGACCTGAGTTCAAATCTGGCATCAGACACTTGACACTTACTAGCTGTGTGACCCTGGGCAAGTCACTTAACCCCCATTGCCATGCCAAAAAAAAAAAAAAAAAGATCCTATGAAGCTGATCCTGCAAATATAAATCGAAAGGTACACAATGAAATTTTTTTTTAAAGATTTATATGTTTTGTTTTTAAATTGTAGTCATCTTTGGCTTTATGATTTCCCAGTCTTCAATACCATACCTCAGATTCAGTCTCACAGTAGAAACTCTCTCAGGATCTAAATCTTTATGACTGTAGAACATACATCTTCCCCTGTGTCCTTCTCACCCTTGAATATCCTTCTGCTGTGCCAACCCCTTTCTCTCATTGAGCAAGCTGCTCAATCCTCATACCTCTCCTAGGTTTGCTTCTGACTTTGTAGACTTCCATACCATGCCTCAGCTGCAATCACCTTCCCTGAGTATGTATAGCCTTCTTCCCTTGGAATGTGTTATGTCCCTTTGACTATTGATGATTTCCTGTTAGGGCCTCTATTTTAGAGAGTGGCCCAGGTTGGCCAAATTTCATTCCCTCCCTGGCTTTCTGGATTTCTATCCCATGCCCTTCATTGGTACCTTCATCCTAGCCTTCCCAGCTTTCTTTCGTATGTCCCTGCCCCCCCCCCCAATTAGAATATAAGCCCCTTGACAATTTTTCTTTTTGCTTGCCTTTGTCTTCAGCATTTAGCACAGTTCCTGACACATAGAAAATACTTAATAAATGCCTGTTTCCTGTTGCCTAGTTGCCATATGGCAACTCTCCTCCTCCCATTTATTTCCCTTTCACCCCAACTGAATCTCCCCTTGTACTGAAAAATGATTAAGCAAAGAAGGAATACCTATAGAAGGACATCAGGCAATATATGCATCATTTTGCCCATGTCCTCTGCTGCTTCTGTGATAGGAGGGGGAATTATGTTATATATTCTTCAGGACCAGGAATGGTTATTAGAATTACCTGGACTTCAACTTCTCATTAGTATTCTTTTCATTTACATATTTATAATCATTGGGTACATCATTCTTTTGGTTTTGCTCACTTGACTCTTCTTCAGCTCATAGCAATCTGGAAAATGAAATGTTGTTTATAAAGATTATCTGTATTTTAAAGGGAGGGGGGGCAACTAGGTGGTTCAGTGGATAAAGCACTGGCCCTGGAGTCAGGAGGACTTGAGTTCAAAATAGAACTCTGACACTTACTAACTGTGTGACTCTGGGAAAGTCACTTAACTCCAATTGCCTTAAACATCCAGGGCCATTTCCAGTCATCCTAATGCATATCTTCCCATTGGACCCAGATGGCTCTGGAAAAGAGAGTGAGGTTGCTAACTTTACACACAGCCCTCTCTCACTTAAATCCAATTCAATGCAAGTCATGGCATCACTCTGCTGTCATGGTCCTCTTCAAAAAAGAAAGACTGAACAACAACAGTTTTAAGAGGAAAGACAAAGACAGAAGTATGATGCAATCAAAGTATGGTTTGTACCATACTCAATGCACACACAGAACCATAGCCTAACATAAAATAGGCTTAAATAATGAAAAACTTTTCAAGTTATAATGTCCTATCTTTTATTTTCATTTAATTCATCCTTTAGGTAGGTGTGTGTGTGTGTGTGTGTGTGTGTGTGTGTGTGTGTGTAACACAATGATTAAGTATTTAGCACATTGTTTTGAGTATTTGATGGCATAAACATAGAAATCTAGTAGCCTACTGTATGGGGGTATGCTAAAGTAAAAAGTTAAATGGGGGGGCAAAGGGAGTCGTAAGTTGTTTTTACAAAAATTGCTGAAAGAAAATGAAAGTACGGTCTCTCTTTGCCCATGGTTCATGTTTGTTTTTTAATTCCTATGTCTTTGACTTTTATCTCAAATCTAACAAATGACTAAATAGGTTTGTCCGGAGGCAGTGACAAGGTGGGGGGTGAGATGGAAGCATGAAAAAAAAATTGGCTAGAGCTCAACAAAAGGGAAATGGAAAATCTAACCTATAATGAACAAGCCCAACAGCTACAATTAAAACAACCCAATCCATTTAAGTCAAGTGATGATTGTGGTACAGAAACAATGCATAGGGAGATAGATTGGGAGCAGAAGAAAGAATATTGGAGTCTGAGGACCTGAGTTTGAATCCTGGATCCGTCAGATCTAAATCTATGATGATATGAATTAGAAACCCAGTTTTAGGAGGAATAATTCGGAGAACTAAGGCCCAGACAAGAGGGGAAAAACACCTAGAAAGGATATGATAATTCTTCTTAAATATCATGAGGTATTTGAAGGTCCATCAAGTGGGAAAAACGTATTAGATGTATTTTATGTGCCTCTATGTTGTGGAAATTTATTTTGATTTGGGGACCCTACCTTTAGGCTAAGATTAGAAAGCCTTAGGCCCTTAGGGTCTCTCCCCCTCCTCCTCAGCTTCAGCTGAGCGAAAAAGCCCCATGGGCTGCACAAGACGCCAGGTCAGACAGCTGGGGTGGGGGAAGCCCCCAGCTCCCTCCGACCTGAGTGGAGCTATCTGAAAGATCCCAGATAGCCTGTGCTGAGGCATGAGGCTCGAGAGCACGCCCCCCCCCCCAGCTGCAGCTCTGTCGGGCGGATTAGTTTGGTCTGTGGGGGCAAAGGAAGCCCGGAGATTTGAGTGGAGAGGAGAAAAGGTATATATAGACCTGGACTGACTAGAGAAGGATGGACTAGAGGGGAGCGCGGACAAGGGTGGAGCAGACAGACAGAACAGGAGGCAGCAGAGAGTACAGAAGCAGTCAGCACAGGGTACAGGTTGGAGAAAGTGAAGATTAAGAGGAATTAGAAGAAAGGAGCTGAGCAGGGAAAGTGTAGCGTGCCCTGAGGCCCTTATTGTATTCAAGAAGTTCCAATCTCAGCAGGTGGGAAAGAGACACAGTGGAAAGAGACCACAGGAAAGCAGTCAGGTTGTACATTTTATTTCCCTGTATTCTTAATTTTCAATAGTATCTCTTAAATAAACTCTGCTTTGATTATTTGGTTAAGAGGCTTCTTAATCCTGTGTTTATCAATTTGGGAGTGGAGCAGTGTGATGGAACTTTATAAATGGCCCACATTAAATTAAACGCAGTCAGATAGCCAAATAGTCAAAAGTCCCCAGTTTAGTCATCCATAGTTTAGCCCCCCCAAATTAGCCCTAGTTAACAAAATATTTTACAATGTTCTAATTTCACCTTATTGCATAAGGCATAATTAGAAACAAAAGATGGAAGGTACTGGGAGGGAAATTTTGGTTCTGCTTGAGGAAGAATATTCTAACATTCAGTGCCTAGTATTGAAATCAGTTTGCTCAAAGGTAGTGAATTCCTAGTCACTAAAGGTATTTAAGCAAATTGGATGAGTAATTGAGCTATAGAAGAAGAGATTGCTGCTTTGAGCATGGAGTTAAATAATGTAAACCTTAAAGCCCTTCCCAACACTTAAATTCTGAGTCTAAAGCTCAGGGCATGGGCTGATAGAGCTAAGGCTGTTTTGTTTAGGTATACACAGTGATCTGAGAACTGTGATATGTAGGAGCAGCAGGGTACTGTGTGATAACATAAAAGGATATAGTATTAGAAATAATTACAAATAGGATTTTTTTCTTAAAATATTAATTAGAATTGTGAGGTCCTCATGGCACTACATCATGTTGTTATGTTTCACTGTTTCCTGTAAGACTTTATTTTAAAGTTCCAGAATTGAAAGACAAAATACTCCCATGAGAAAAGAAGTGAAAATGTCATTGCAGTAGGGATGACAAAATGTTATGCAGCACATCCTCTGGACTGCTTCTCCTATTTGCAATTGCACTGAGTGGTTACCTAGAGAGTGACTGCTACTTGCTAGTTTCAGGGTTCTCTTAGGTAACCCTGAGAAACTGGGGTTCTAATAGTATTATTTACAAGCCCCCATCAACATGCTCCCCATTTCAGTCAATCAGTTGAACTCTACTAGCTTTTAGAAAAGGGATTAACTGGGGCAGCTAGGTGGCACAGTGGATAAAGCACCAGCCCTGGATTCAGGAGGACCTGAGTTCAAATCTGGCCTCAGACACTTGATACTTACTAGCTGGGTGACCCTGGGAAAGTCACTTAATCCCCATTGCCCTTCAAAAAAAAAAGAAAGAAAGAAAGAAAAGAAAAGGGATTAACTAAGAAGGTATATCAAGAAAGGGTGATACCAACCCAGAGGGCATACCAGCTCCTAGCATATACAAGTTCTCTGGGGAGAGTGGACAAAAACTTAAAGTACATTGGTAGTGAGGCACATGTGCAGAAAAAAGATGTGACAAAGGAGTAACTCTCAACTTCTGGCACTGAGAGTCTCTTTTTCCCTTTCATGGAGCCTCATGGAATTCCCATTAGGTACAGTCCATTGTTGGATGAATCACCATAGCTGTGCTGGGCCAAGAAGACTGCTTAACAAGTGAGCTGGTTCAATAGAACTTGGCTACTGGACTGGACTAGTAAGATTGTCTGACCATTGGGCCTGATACCCGCCTGCTCAGTTGCTGTGATCTAGGCCAGACTACTGTATTTCTACAGTCTTTCCAAACCTTATGACTATGAGATCACTGCCTAGGCAAATCTCTTTCAAGGTTCACGTTCAATCACTTCTCAATTCCTAAGGGTACAGTTCCTGGCTCTGATGGACTCTGCTACTGATATTTATCACTGGTGGGACCTTAGGATCTCTTGTCATTAGAAAATCACTGACCAGACAGTTCTACCTTGAGATACCCTTTGACCTACAATCAGAGAAGAAGAATCAAAAAAGACAGAGCTCACAGCCACCACTGCCATCTGAAAGATAGGGAACCTTCCTTCTCCTCCCCAGCTCTCAGGACAACTTCAAAGTCATCTTGCCTCACTTGAAGCTGCCAAGGTAAGACAGCTGGGGGAAGAGTGGGGCCCCTTTTATATGCCATTTTTATTTTTATTTTTTAAAATTTTTGCAGAGCAATGAGGGTTAAGTGACTTGCCCAGGGTCACACAGCTAGTAAATGTCAAGTATCTGAGACCAGATTTGAACTCAGGTCCTCCTGAATCCAGGGCTAGTGCTTTATCCACTGCACCACCTAGCTGCTCCTATATGCTCTTTTTAACAACTCCTAGGCCATTTGTTTTTATAGCTTAACTACCTATAAGAGAAGTTTTCATTATCATGAAATATTAGTTCCTTAGCATTGCATAGTTAGAAACAGGTTCCTTTCACCTTTCCATATAGTCACTTGGCCTGGAATCAGGCAGTGGAATATATGAATATGCTCAAAGGATTAACCCCCAACCCTTCCCATCTCCTTTGGCCAGTCAATATTCTCATTATAGTTAAAAGAAAAAGCTCTACATATGGATCTGTAAAAAGGCACATGGAGTCATCTCAAAATAATACAGTTAAAACAACAAAATATATTCAGATCTGTACAATGCCATGAAAAGTGAAAGGCTTTGCAAAACATCCAGCACAAAGAACTAAAGGATGCTTGAATTATAGGCTCTGTGACTTTATGATCTGGATGCCCGATATTCCCAGGTTTCCAAATGTTTGGTGCTCATTTATGCAAGATGCAAGATGCAGGATGACCGATTGAATTTTCCCTTTATATCTAGAGGTTTTACCCTCTCACAGACACAGTCATCACATCTTTTTATGAAAGCTCAAAGCTACAGTAAGTCAGTGATGATCAGTGGTATTTGTTTTCACATTAGGTTTGGCATCATAGACAATGATCAAATGTTTTGTTTTTTGCATCGTGTGAAATGAGATGCAAGTGAACCTGAACTACATCCCCTTTTAAGGAGATATAGTCACTGTTGTTGTTCAGTTGTGTCCAATTCTTTATGCTCCCATTTTTGGGCTTTCTTGGCAAAGATACTAAAGTAGTTTGCCATTTCCTTCTCCAGGTCATTTTATAGAGGAGTAAACCGAGGCAAATAGGATGAAATAACTTTCCCAGGGACACAAAGTAAGTGTCTGAGATTGGATTTGAACTCAGTTCTTCCTGGCTCCAGGCCCAGTACTCTATCCATTGTGCCATGAAGCTGCCCCTATTCATTCTAGAAAAGTCTTATTAAGAAATGCTCATCTATGTTTTAATCATCTCCCACCAGTACTTCTTCACCAGCATCTCTCCTTCACTATATAGCCTTCCTGATTCCACTGTGATGCCTATATCATGTTCAAACACTTAGTTCTAATCCTACAAGTTCTCCTGTATTGGACTCCTGCCTATATAATGCTCATTACTTGTGCACACTTTTGTGTGGTTTTTTTTTTTGTTTGTTTTTTTTAGTAAGGCAATTGGGGTTAAGTGACTTGCCCAGGGTCACATAGCTAGTAAGTGTTAAGTGTCTGAGGCCGGATTTGAACTCAGGTACTCCTGACTCCAGGGCCGGTGCTCTATCCACTGTGCCATCTAGCTGCCCCACTTGTGCACACTTTTAATTTTATCCCAATGTCCTCTGACCAGCCTATTACTATCATTCTGTTTTGTTCCTTTTCTCACTGTTCCTTCTTTTCCTTTCACTTTTGGAAATAACCTAGATTTACCAACCATGCCAATTTCCTTTTCTTTTCTTGCTTATTCAAATATTTCTTTCTCTCCTCAAAAAAAGTCTTTTGTGGGCATTCACATTCTCAACTTCCTCTGATCCCCCATCGCTATGTCAATGGAATCTCCCAGACTTTTCCTACTAAAAAAAGCTGTATTCCTACTGGGAACTCACATACTTTTCATTTTATATACTCTGGCATGATCTTAAATTTTAAAAAAATTCTTTAACATTTAAAAAATATTTGATATCTTTTGTTTTTATATCACTTTTATTTCCAAATAAATCTTTGACTTTTCTCCCCCACAGGAAGTCATCCCAAAGAATAAAAAAAGAAAAGAAAAGAAAAAGGCCAAAAAAAAGCAGTTTAGCAAAACTAACCAACATATCAACTGAGTTTCATTATTATATGTTGTTTCATATTTATACCTGGAGGTACATTTCCTTATCTTTTTTTTTAGGGAGGTGGGTAAAACTAGGTCATTATAATTACCCAGAGTTCAGTTTTGTTGTTCTTACTGTAGTTCTTTTGTTGTTTACATTGTTACAGTTTATCTTGTATATTGTTTTCATGACTTTACTTAGTTTACAATGTATCAATTCATTTAAGTCTTCCTATGCTTCTCTGAATTCTTCATATTCATCATTTCTTATGGTATGTTATTGTTCATTTTAGTAGTGTCTGACTCTTTATGACTCCATTTGGGATTTTCTTGGCAAAGATACTGAAGTGGTTTGCCATTTCCTTCTCCATCTCATATTATAGAAAGGAGACTGAGGTAAACAGGATTAAGTGAGTTGCCCAGGGCCACACAAGTAATAAATGTCTGAAGTCAAATTTGAATTCAGGTTTTCCTGACTCTAGTCTAGGTCCAGGGCTGTGTCTACTGAACCACCTAGCTGCCCTTCTAATGGTATAGTAACTCTCATTACCATAGTTTGATTAGCCATTCCTCAATTGATGGACAACCACTTTGTTTCCAGTTCTTTGCTGCTGCTGCTCCTGCTACTACTACTAAAATGCTGCAATGAATAAATATGTGTGCATATGGAACCTTTCTGTCTTTGACCTTGGGCTATATGCCTAACAGTGAGAATCTCTGGTCAAGGGGTATGAACATTTTAGTCACTTTCTTAACATAGTTCTCAGAAAAAACCAAACCAAACCAAAAACCAAAAAACCCAAAACAATTCACATGTCTACCAACAGTGTATTTTCCCCACTAATTGAATTGTTGCAAGTGTGTGTGTGTGTGTGTGTGTGTGTGTGTGTGTGTGTGTGTGTGTGTGTGAAGGTCACATGTTTCACTTCACCTATTACAATGACAATAAAAAGCTTTAGGCTATAATATCAGTAGGCTTGACCCTGAGCAAAATTACAAAATAGGCCAAATTTATCTTTGGTATTCCTTATCTTCCCTTATTTTGTATCTTTTTCACTCCCATAAACATTTCCCATCTCCCACATTTTGAGATTATTCTATTTGAAATATTCCTATTAATTAATTTATAGTCAGGTCATAAAGGCTCCCTCTCAGGAGTACCTGGATTTAAAATGACTCGTGCTAAGGGAAAGGTAATGCTTAACTCAAAGGAATTAATTTCTAATAGTGGAATTACAGACTTGGGGATAGAGGGAGGGTGATAGGTTACTACTTATTCTGTTTAAGCATTGATTCAGTAAACATTTATTCAGGATCCATTGCTAACAAATGCTCTATGCAAATCCTTAGGGGTTGACATATAGATTGAAAAGATCCAATTCTTGGCCTGAAGCACCTTTCAATATGAGGCATATATATATATTTATACAGATAAATAAAAACAAAATTTGTGAGGATTGAAAGGTGCTATTGAGATCAGATGAGGGAAATTGCCTTTAGTAGGCAAAACAGGAAAGGATTCTTGGGAGAGATAGAATTTGAGCTGGACCTTTAAGAATGGATAGAGATAGACAGGGAGAGGCAGGTGTAGATGGGATGAGGGAACAAGGTCACTGATATAGTAAAATACAATGCAGGTTTATGGAGTGATAGAAAAAGCCAGTTTAATTGGAGTGTAGACTATGAGAAGAGTATCAATACATATGAGAAATATTCAGTTCAACTTAAATATTTAATGAATACCTATTTTAGTAAGTACTAGGCACAAGGGATACAAAACAGTCTTTGCCCTGAAATATCTTTCATTTTAGTGGATATACTCCTCACTTTTGGGGATAGGGAGGGAAGCAGTTACCTAGGAAGAACCTTTACAGGATAGATGATTGCAAAGCCTTGGGCTAGAAGCACAAACTCATAGGCATGCCTAAGAGGAAAGGTAGGGGCAGCTGAGGATAATTCAATAATAACAAGGTGCCTGTTAAGGGTGACCTTGGTTGAGATTTGGGGCTGGGGATTTTAATTAATACCTGCTGCCTGCTCTTGAGGAGCAAGTTATCCTAGAGAGATATGGTTGGCTCTCCAGGAAAAAAAAAGTGCTAGACTATGGGAACTCAGGGCTCCTCAAACTCAACCATTTAATCACCAAAGCCTATTCATTCTACCTCTGTAAAATTTCTCAAATAAGCCTTCTCTTCACTACCATCCCATTCCCTCACCTGGTTCAATTTTACTTCCATGGAACCTGTCCATTTTGGTTTAGATGCCAGGAACAGTGTCCAAGACTCCATTTGTTTGTGTATTCCTGAGGTCAGATAGATAGAGCTAGGGAGGAGTTCTCAAATCAGCCAGATTAGATGAATTTTGTTATTATATGTTTCTAGCAATAGACAATTATTTTTGGCAGTTTAATTGGTATGGCACTGAATAAGTAAATTAATTTAGGTAGAATTGTCATTTTTATTATATTGGTTTGAACTCTCCATGAGCAATTGATATTTTTTCAGTTATTTAGATTTGACTTTCTTTCTGTGAAAAGTTTTTTGTAATTGTGCTTGTATAGTTCCTTGGTTTGTCTTGGCAGGGAGACTCCCAATTAATTTTTATTGTTAGTTATTTTAGATGGGATTTCTCTTTCTATCTCTTGCTCTTGGACTTTGTTGGTAACATATAGAAATGCTGATAATTTATGTGGGTTTATTTTATATCCTGCAACTTTACTGAAGTGGTTAATCATTTCAACTAGTTTTTTAGTTGATTCTTCAGGATTCTCTAAGTATACCATCGTATTATCTGCAAAGAGTGATAGTTTTGTTTCCTCATTTCCTATTTTAATTCCTTCAATTTCTTTTTCTTCTCTTATTGCTATAGTTAACATTTTAATATAATATTGAAAAATAGTGGTGATAATAAATCAGCCAGATTAGGAAGAAAGGCACCGTTGGTCAAGATTAGCCTCAGACTATCCTAGTTTTCCTCATGAATTAGAATACATTTTTTGGGGGGGAGGGGTGAGGCAATTGGGGTTAAGTGACTGGCTCAGGGTCACACAACTAGTAAGTGTTAAGTGTCTGAGGCCAGGTTTGAACTCAGGTCCTCCTGAATCCAGGGCCAGTGCTCTATCCATTGTGCCGCCTAGCTGCCCCTAGAATACGTTTTTGAAGTGTTCTCTATCATTTTATTTTGGTTATGGTGTCTAAAGAAGAAGTCAACAACCTCATATTTTTAGAATTATTCTCTTCAATACAATTAAACAGTCGCTTATTGAGAGCCTACTCCATGCATGTCAGGGCCTAGGGAATTAAAAAAATAATTCCTGTCTTAAAGGAGTTTATATTCTTCTCTAGGAATACAGCTTTTATGCAGATAGACTGATACAAAGTAGATACAGAGTAAACACGAAGTAATTGGGGTGGGGTTCAATAGAGACTGGAAGAGAGCATCAGGAGGAAAGATCTTTTGTAGGTGGCAGCAGTTGAACTGAGTTTTGAAGGAAGCTAGGGATTCTATAAGGTGAGACAGGACAATATTCCAGGAGGAGGGATGGAGAAAGGAAATGGGATGTCATGTTTGGGAAATAGCAAGTAGACCAATTTGGCCGTACCAAAGAGTGTGTGGACTCATGATGGAAAAGGCTCTCCAAATCCAGGAAACAAAACAAAACAAAACTGTGGAATACGGATGCAGATTGAACCATACTATTTCTTTTGTTTTTGGTGCTGTTGTTTTTCTTTTTTTTGAGGTTTTTTTCCTTTTTGCTCTGATTCTTCTCTTATAACATGACTAATGCAGAAATATGTTTAATGTTATTGTACATATATAACCTATATCAGATTACTTGCTGTCTTGGGGAGGGAGGGGAGAAGGGAAGGGAGGGAGAAAAATTTGAAACTAGAAATCTTATAAAAACAAATGTTGAAAACTATCTCTACATGTAACTGGGAAATAATAAAATACTTTTATAATGAAAACAACAACAACAACAACAAAAACCCCAAAGAGTGTGTGAAAGAGACTCAGCTCTTGTGTTTTTCATTGGGAAGCACACCTGAATATGTCAGGTTGTATGACAAGAAGTTGAGGGGTCCTATGCTCTAATAGAGTGGGGCATCTTATGTAAGAAAGTTTAGAAAGCAATTTGCTCTTCAAGTAGGCTGACATCACCAACAATTTCATGAGCCACACTGAAGATCATTGTGTACCGATAACCCTCAGAAATCCCCAGTGGGTGCTGATTCATGGGAATTTAGGGAGTTAGACATAACTAGCTGAAGGCTATTCAAGGCACAGCTGTCTAAGCTCCAGGTCCTTGCTGCTTCTTGTACTTACTTGTTCCTGGGATCCTAAGGTCAACCTTGATGTGTAGACTTATTTAGGGATGTAAAATTTCTCTGGAGCACCAATGAGTAGGTTATTTTATGATAGGTGAACTGGCAGGCTTTCCACCTTCATTTATGTTATGCCCCAAGTACAATTAAAACAACAACAACAAAAATCTTTATATTTTCATCATTAAGTTCAATGCCGCATTGCACGTGTTACTTAATAAATGTTTGTTGAAGTAAATGGAAGATCCTAGACATTGTTAACTGCTGTTCTTTTTGACTGGTGAATCCTCTCTATCTTCATCATTTATCCATACTATAGAATAACAACATGTATAAAGAATTTTAAAGGTTTGACCTCATTTGATAAACACAATAAATCTGTGGCTAGACATTATTGTACTTCCCATTTTACATATGAGGAAATTGAGAGATATTAAATGACTTGCCCAGGGTCACATAGCATATACGTGACTCAGGAAAGTTTTAAGCCCAAGTCTTACCGATTCTGAGTCCAAGCACTAGGTTCAATTTCCTTGTTCCTTCTTCTTCACCTCTCAAAGCAAGATCTCACTTCATATCACAGGATTTGAAGGACATCATATTTGCTAACAGGCTGGGCCTCAATGGTTTTCAGAGCATCAGTGACAAAATATGTATATTGATCCTCTTGGAAATTTGGATTACCAAATCTAATTATTCTTTACATAGAATAAACCAAATTTTAATTTTAAGAATGGTGAAAGAAAATAATTTAAGAACTGCTATATTTTTTAAAAGGTTTTATTTTTACTTAATGCCCAGAAAATGGGCAAAGATAACAAAAGATGGGAATAGTCAATAAGAGGAGCTGTGGAAATACTAATGCACTGTTGGTGGATGTATTAAGTGGTCTAGACAAAAATTTGGAACTATGCTTAGAAAGTGACTAAGATATCCGTGCATTTTAACCCAGAGATTCTGGTATTAAGCATACAACACAAGAAGGGTAAAGGCAAAAACTGGGAAATATTGAACAAAATAAATAAAAACACAATAGGACATAGATATTGTTAATATATGATTTTCTAAAGTGAGTATGCAGCCCTTATGTCCAGTTTAGTAGCCTCCATTTCTATTTGAGCTTGACACCATTGCCATATACAACAAAATATTCCTAGCAACACTTTTTTGTAGTAGCAAAGAACTGGAAACAAAACAGATTTCTGTTGATTGGGAAATAGCTAAACAAAATATGGTACATAATTATAACAGAATATCTCGTATTATGAGAGATGATAACTATGATGAATAAAAGAAAGCATAGAAAGACAGGGATAAATAGTAAAATAAGCAGAACTGTAAAAACAATGCATACTATGACCAACAATATAAAGGGAAAGAAAAAAATTAAAACTAAAAGTTGTATGACTACAATATTTTAAAGAAAGAAAACCAAGGAAGACTGAAGGAATAAGGTTTTGTCAACTTGATTTACATTTAGGAATGGCAAAAAATTTATATTTGTAGCACTAAGGGGAAAGAACAAAAAAACAGACAACAAAACTGAAAAGGATGAAACTATGACTAAGATTTTCCCTGAAGAAGAAATGGGAAAATGCATCACCCTTCCTTCCTTCTGTTAAGGGTTAAAATTCTAGCTAGTCTGTCTAAAATATCTAATGAGTGGTCGCCAATAAATTATAAGCTTTAGCAAGAGTTAGACTTTTAAGCATTTATTAAGGAGAATAAGAATTTGGTAAAGAGAGAGAAAAAGGCCTAGATTTCTATCTATTAAAGGGAGAGCACATTTCTAGCTCCCTTCTCCACCAGAGTCCAGAGGAAAAGAGAGCGAGACTGAGCGCCAGTCTCTTCCTTCCTCCTCCCACTAGCCCGCGTCACTTCCTGACTCCTGGTCTTGCCCTCAAAGACCTTCCCTTCATGGGCAGAACTCCTCTACAGTAAGTATCCAGCAGTGGCGTTATTCCAATCGTTACAGTCCCCCCTGTTGTTCCTCAAGAAACAAAATGTTTCCTTGACGGAACAGTAAAAACAATATGATAACTATTGCTAACTAATAATATGTGAACAACAATATAGAAAAGGAAGAGAGGAAAGTTTTGTCCAGAGGGGGCGATTTTTTTTGTCCTCATGAACCGACGCTTTGACATTAGTCTTGCAAAGGGAGGGCCTCTGCAGAGAATACATGTTACAGATGGTGTATATTATAACAGAAAGAGAAAAAAACCAACAAAAAGAACAAATCAAAACTGTTCATTTAAAGTCTCTGAAAGTCTTTTCTCAGATGTCCTCTAGGTGTAGTCGTGGAAATGGAAGTCTTTTCAGGGTTGATGTGTGGATGCTGGTAATCAGCCAGGAAATTTCCTACAAAATTGAGCTTAACACAACTTTAAAATAGCTTTGTCAATAATCAAATCAAACAATGAAAGTTCTCAAAAACATGTCTAAGGGAATTCAGAATCTTAGTTGTTATACATGAAACATATAATAAAACAAAAATTGAACCATTCTTTAAAATTATAATATTACTATAGTCCCCCCCTTATGGAGGGTAATTGAGAAGACAATTGCTGCGATATTAATTATTAAAAATAATTTTTATCTTTGTTTCATCACTTTTTGCATCATCTGCCTAATTATCCTCATGCCATTATGAGAAATTTAAAAATCTAATATAATTGGTAACAGGTGTCAAGGCCAAATTCAACACTGTATTTATCATGACACCTGAGATAATTATGGGGGTTACCATAAAAGAACAGAGAAATGATGGGATATGAGCATTCCCACACTTGAGCAATATGTACTGCCCATACAGTATGCCAGGCTTAAAATAGGTGGATGGAATATATGTCCATGCCACCGAACATATTGGAAGAAACTGAGTCAGACTTAATCAGATGCATGGGATTGAGATGTCCATGGCATCAGGCATATAGGAGGGAGCATAGAAGCCAGGTGTAGAAGTGAGATGGGTGGGATGAATACTTCCAGCCATCTGTACAATATTGTGGGGGAAAAAGAGAATAAAATATTAAACCAAGAGAATCCAACCTCAACATTTGTCAAAAGCCGTTCCCTCGGCCATACCTTGACTTCATGCATGTCTCCCCTCATGTGACAGTTCAGTGTCTGCTCTTGCATGTATTCCTCTTGTGATTGGATGGCATCTTGGCCAACTGGCATCTGATAACTCAGAATAAAGGCAATTAATGTCTTAAATGATAAGTTCCCATAATCCAAGTCTCATATGGATTTAAAAATTGAGGATAATAAATGATTGCAAAAAATGTGAATACATCTTGACTCAAAATATAATATATAATTATGCAACAATTTCAAAATAATACCCTTTTTTTTTTACTTAGTATACAATTACTTTTGTGAAAAATCAGAACATACTTAAATACAAGTTAAAGCACAACGGAATCTCAAAGAACTTTTTTTTTTTGAAAAAAGAAAACTTTTACAAATGTTCCCCTCTTTTTTTTTTTTTTTTTGGGAATATGCTTATCAAAAATAATACTTCTAGAATCAATTTACACTTGCCATGGCAACCATTTGCCAGGGAAATGCTTTAAAGAGTTTGATCAAATATCAGTTGAGGAAAAAAAAAATAACAAAAACAAACAACTCAGAATATGGGAGCACAATACTCCTAGAATTAACATTGTATTATGAAATCAAAACCATGTTTCAAAATTAGATAGATGAATGAATAGAAGAAAATACACGTGGAATAATAAAAGACAATGAAATTCAAACTAGGGAAATCTAAATGAATATGAATTTAATATTAATAAGAGTACTATAAAATATAAACTTGATCACATGACTATAAAAAGCTTTTACAAATATTCTCCTTGTTTTAAAAACTAAGTATAAGACACAATCTCAAAAGCATGAAAATCTCTATGAAAATAAACCCATACCATTAATTTCAAAATGTATATATAATAGCATAGAAATCCTATGTAACCTCTGAACTGACATTAATACTCTGAGTGAATTCAGAACACTTTTGATTCCGATATCTAAAATCCCCAACACTCATATCAATACCTTGCTGCTTACTTCTACATTTCTCTAAAATATATACCCTTCCATGGCAAAAGAAGCAGAGTCTTGAACTATGTTGATGGTTGTCATTCTTATTCAGCTTAAGTTTTTCTTCTTTAACCCCTCTATATTGTCTGTCAGTCTTTTCACCATACAAATGCTTTATAAGATTACTAATTAAAGACAAAAGCAGGTTAGCAAAATTATGAACAAAACGAGCATATCTGGAATTTAAAGGGTTTTCTAAGATTGTCTCAAAAGCACAGCCAGGCCGGGGAAGGGCTGAGCCTAAAGCGGCAAATGCAGGTAGAAAAAGTTGAGCATGCGCATTAGATCTTTGGACTTCCCGGGCAGGGGAAGCAATGGGCTTGGCCATGGGGGGAGTAGAGGGTGGGGTCTGGAGAGGAGGGGAGGGACCAGCACAATTTGAATCAGACTTGATTTTGAACTCAGGCCTGGATTCCTCTTCCCCCACTTTGCCTCCAGGTGCTAGGGGATTAAAAGCTTCTAGAGGGTGGGTCATTGCCTCCAGGCATGCAAAATTAGAGCAACAATTAGTGTTAGAACTGGGAAAAACTGCAGGAATCTCTTCAGGTTTCTCTGAAAAAGCGTGGTTGGGAGAGGGAGAGATATTTCCTTGTGTGAGTAAGTTGCTGGCTCTTTTAACAAAAATAAAAGGAAAAATAGAAAATCCACAAAAACAAAGCATTAACATGATCTTATCTCCCATTTGTCTGGTTAAACAGACTAAAATCACAAATAGGGTAATTAGGGAGTTTAAAAGGTCCATTTGAAAAAATTTAAAGGAAAACACAGCCAGTGCACCAGTACTTAGCAATTTAAAGGGTAGGGGAAATTTCTTACCCAACCAGAAGATCAGAAGACTGAGGTTTAGCTTTCCTCTTCGTGGTCAGCCATCTGTTAAGGGTTAAAATTCTAGCTAGTCTGTCTAAAATATCTAATGAGTGGTCGCCAATAAATTATAAGCTTTAGCAAGAGTTAGACTTTTAAGCATTTATTAAGGAGAATAAGAATTTGGTAAAGAGAGAGAAAAAGGCCTAGATTTCTATCTATTAAAGGGAGAGCACATTTCTAGCTCCCTTCTCCACCAGAGTCCAGAGGAAAAGAGAGCGAGACTGAGCGCCAGTCTCTTCCTTCCTCCTCCCACTAGCCCGCGTCACTTCCTGACTCCTGGTCTTGCCCTCAAAGACCTTCCCTTCATGGGCAGAACTCCTCTACAGTAAGTATCCAGCAGGTGGCGTTATTCCAATCGTTACACTTCCTTCCTTCCTTCCTTCCTTCCTTCCTTCCTTCCTATCCCTATTTTGTGCTTTGCCCATATCCCCTCCCATTCTCCTTCAAATAGTTAAAAAAAGCATTGCTCCCAGAATCAGCAGAGCTAAGCTTGCATGTTTACAGCAGTGCACTTAGAAACTATATGTCTGAAGGCAAGTTAGAGAGCAGAAAGTGTGTTGAACTTGAAGTCAAGAGAGACCTAGGTTTTAACACCATTTTGTATACTTATTGATCTTACACAGTTATTATCTCATCTGCAAAATGGGAATTGATCATTGTAATCACCTCACAGGTTTTTGTGAGACTCAAATGAGATTTTTCAGAAGTACTTTGCAAAGCATAAAGCACTGTATTCATATCAACCATGATTATTAAAATGAGAATCATAACACACTCCCTATGTCACAGGGTGTTGTGGGGAAAGCACTTTGGAAAACCTTGAAGTGCTATAAAAACATAAGTTGTTACCATACTTAAATATTCTCCATGCTTATAAAACACATGTACCAAACACACACACATACACACACACTCACACACATGCACGAATACACCCTTGTCTGATTCCTTCAGCCTTCATTGATTTTTTCCCTTCTCTGAGTTATTGTCCTTACAGAGAGGATGACACTGTTTATAGCTCAGTTGTCCTTTAATGCTCCTAGGTGGGTTAGTTTTGTGTCCCTAACCATATGGTGCGTTCTGGGGTAGGGATCATGTCTGATGTTTCTTTGTATTCTTCTTTCCCCAGTTAGTTGCTTAATGAATAATTGATGGATTGATGATACCTGCCTATGCATGTTGGGATTCAGACTAATTAAATTCCCCAGAGGTTTATTAAATACAGGCAAAACTTGTACAAGATGCTAGAATGAATGTTTTAAGAGGGTTTTGTGATTGATTATAGAAGGTATAACATATACATTATGAATGGTAAAATATAATAATGCAAAGCAATATGACATTATGGATTAATAGCTGACCTCAAAACCAGGAATACCTGGGTTCAAGCCCTGCTTCTGACCCATCCTGGTTGTATGACTGGTCTAGTCACTTAACAACTCAATACTCTAGGCAGCTCCTTAAGACTGTAAGCTGGAGAAGATGGGTCAACCTGCATTGGTAGAGGGAGAAATTGAGATGAGGAAAACTCCCTCTACCAATGCACAGGTCCAATCTCTGTCTCTCTCTGTCTTTTTCTCTCTCGATGATTAATTGGAGATAATCAACAGAAGAAAGTCACTATTATTGAGGGGGTAACGAAAGCTTCTCAAAAAAGATGGGATTTTAGCTGTTACTTAAAAGAAGCCAGGAGGTATGGAGAAGGGAGAGAATTCCAGTCATTGAGAGAGAATAGCCAGTGAAAATGCTTGCAGTCTGGAGATGGAGTATCTTATTCTAGGAACAGCAGCAAGCAGGTAAGTGTCATTTGACTGCAGAATACATTGTGGGCGGGGGAGGGAAAGTTGTTTTTTTGTTTTTTGGGTTTTTTTTTGGTGAGGCAATTGGGGTTAAGTGACTTGCCCAGGGTCACACAGCTAGTACGTGTCAAGTGTCTGAGGTCGGATTTGAATTCAGGTCCTACTGACTCCAAGACCAGTGCTCTATCCACTGAGCCACCTAGCTGCCCCTGGGAGGGTAAGCTGTAAGAAGACTGGAAAGGTAGGAGGGGGACACATTTGGAAGAGCTTTGAATGCCAAACAGAGGATTTTCTAGGTGCTTAATAAGTGCTTGTTGTCTTGACTTGGTATTTTAGGTGGAAAGAACAACAAAAGCAATTAACATGGAATGCTCTGAAATTATAATGACCAAGCTTGGTCCTAAAGAAGAGATATAGGAATATGTGGAACACTGTATATAATATAAGACTTAATTGATGTTTTGGGTAGTTTTGTTGATGGTTGTAATCTCTTTTGTTATCCATTGTTATAAGTGATGGCTTTCTGAGACAAGGAGAAGGGAGAGATATCTTGGAAAATGCAGGTTATATAAAAACCAAAGATTAAAAAAATAGATCATTATCAGCTACAACAACATGCTTGAATAATATGGCACTGGATGCTGGTGCTACAAAATGATATCATCTGATGATGGCGGTAATAATAATTAACAACAGTAACAATTAGAATTTATATAATGCTCACTATATGCCAGGAACTGGGCTAAGTGCTCTACAAATATCTCATAT
Organism: Dromiciops gliroides; assembly: GCF_019393635.1. Taxonomy (NCBI): domain Eukaryota; kingdom Metazoa; phylum Chordata; class Mammalia; order Microbiotheria; family Microbiotheriidae; genus Dromiciops; species Dromiciops gliroides. The sequence goes on along the minus strand of NC_057864.1, from coordinate 345,229,661 downwards.
GACACGGTTTCTACCTCCATGATGCACCTGTTCTCATTTGGAAGACATTATATGTAAGACATATAAAAAGATAAATAGATGTGGGTGGCTGGCATGAAATTAAATGACCTCTCAGTTTCCTAATCCAACTCTAATGACAATAATGAACCCAAATATCCTATGATTCTATGCTAAGTGCCCACATGTATGTGTTGTAGAGATAAAAAATGCTACAGGCCTTCAGGGGAAATGCTTTAGGACATGGGGGAAAGCTTGATGGAGAAGATGGGACTTAAACTTTGATTAAAAAAAAAAAACAGCCTAACAAGTATATGATGTGATGTCTGAGAGAGCAGCCTAAGAAACACCTGAAGATTTTAGTGGACTGCAAGCTCAAGATGAATCAATAGCATGATGTAGCTGAGAAAGCTAATGCAATCTTGGGCTGCACTTAAGGGCGCATAATTCCTGGGAATGAAGAGATGATGGTACTGCTGTACTATGACCTGGCTAGAGCACATCTGGAGTATTGTATTCAGTTATAGGCATTCCATTTTAGGAATGACAAGCTGGAAATTGAATTGATAAGCTGGAAATTGTCCAGAAGAAGGCAACCAGGATGGTGAATAGCATAGAGTTCATGACATTCATGATAAAAATAACAATGCTATCAACAGTAACTGACATTTCTATAGTACTTTAAGATTTATAAAGAACTTTATATATTATCTCATTTTTTCCTCGTAATAACCTTACAGGGGAATGCTATAAGTTCCCCACCCCCCCAATCTTTGGTTTACAGATGGTAAAACTGAGACTTAATGCAGTTAAATGACTTGACCAGGTTCTCATAGACACTACACAGCTGAGGTGGACTTTGCTCCCAGAACTTTCTCTTTCCAGGTCTAGCTTTGCTTAGAAAAATGAGGACCAGCTGAAGGAGCTAGGAATGTTTAGCCTGGAGAAAGGAAGATTTAAGAGAGACAGGATAGGCATCTTTAAATATTTAAAAGGCTCTCACCTGGATCAGACTTGTTCCACTTGGGCCAAGAAGGCAGAACCCAGAGCAATGGGGGAGACATTACCAACTACTATATTTAGCCTTTCAGTAAGAAAAAACAAACACTATCTGACAACTGGAGATATCCCAAAGTGAAATGTGCTGCTTTTTGAAGTAGTAGCAATTGCTTCATTGGAAGTCTTTGAACAAAAGGCAGATGATGATGTGTCTAATAGGTGATAGAGAGGATTCTTTGGGGGGTTGGGTTCCACCAGGTGGTCTCTGAATTGCTTTTCAACTCTGAAGTCCTGCAATTCTGTGACTTCAGCAGGACAAAATATTTTGCACAGTTTAAAACACTATACAAATGTCAGTTATCATTGGAGATGAGATGGGCCCGGAGATGGGTGGTGGAAGATTGTTCCAGACAGGGGCAATGAATGTGTCTGTTGGACTGAGAGAAGTGATTGAGTAAATATCAAAGAAGAAATGCACTGGTGTCTCCATCATTCTGAAATCCAAATTATATATCTTAATGCCTGACATTTATATGACAAAAATGCAGACTGGAGAATTCCTATGACATCTCAAATAATAGTGAGAGCTAGCACTTATGTAACACTTGAAGGTCTGCAAATCACTTTACAAATACTATTTCATTGGATCCTCACAACAATCCCAGGAGGGAGGCGATATTATGCTATTTTCCAAATGAGGAAACTGAGGCAGAGAGAAGTTAAATGTCTTGCCTAAGGTTACACAGTTTTTAAGTGTCTGAGGCCAAATTAGAAATCAGATCTTCCTGAATTCATATCCAGTGCCCCATCCACTGTGATGCTTCTTTGCTCCCAATGACCTGACTCTTCCACTGAATATATTTCCTCCCCGCCCCCCATCCTTTCTTCTTGTTTGGTAGAAGTTTCCCTTTTTTTCTCTCATATTTTCATTTGTAAATTTCCTTCTGTTCCTTCAGGTCTTTTAGGATGCCCTTCTGAGTGTTAATTAATTCATCTGCCAAATTTCTTTCCATTTCTCTACCTTAGGGTTGCCCCTCTCTCTAGCCTCATCACTTGATCACCATCACATAAAGTCATTTTGTTTTCTGGGCCCCAGTAAATATTTCTCCCTTTTAGCTCAACAGAATAGCTCCTTTCCACCTGCATTCACTGCCTTTTGGACACTTGGTCAGGCTTTCACAAAGTAGGTAGAGCAGGAAGGCAGGCAAGTTGAGAATAATGCTCTAAGTAGTAAATGGTTAATTTTCCTATGCTGCCTCTGAAGGCCAGAGAAGTTTCCATGGCTTTGTGTGTACTCTCTGTAATTCTTGATCCAAGAATTTTGTTTCTTTCTATGCCTTTGATCAAAACAAAAAGGTCCCTTGCTCCATACAAACACTTTCTGAAAACATCAAAGGCAAAGGCTATGGTAGAAAATACAATACAAAGACTATTTACAGTAGATAGCTTGTACCTTATTGGGAAGTCAGGACCAATAATAGAGAAAGGTTTGCTGAAACTACAAAGAAAAACCTGTTTGTTGGTGCCTGTTCACTATGTAGAGCAGAACATATACTGCTTTTGCTGCAAATGGCTGAAAAGTAAGTTTCCATACCCTTATGCTCCCCGAGCTGTCAGGATTATTCTAGTATTGTGATGGAAGTTCTCAGTTATCTCCAATCTATTAAGGATTAAAAAAAATATGGCAGTTTGGGCACATTTGGTAATGTTGTTTTGATATCTGTAGAAGTTAATGGCATCTGTTGATTCCAGAACCATCAGTCTGGAAGGAAAGTCCACATGTCCTGAGTTACTATTGCTCTTTCTAGAGAGTTCTTTCAGAGAGTTCAGACTCAGGACTTCCAGGAGGAAGAGAAGACCACCTACAGAAATGCTCCTATTTATTCCACTGGCTAGAAACAGCCAGTCCTTTCTGAACAAGTATAGAAGCTTTGCTTGAGAAGAAAGCCAGTGGCTTCCTCAGCTCTGGATTGTCCTAAACCAGGCGAACTGCTTCCCGCTTGGTCCAGTTTGCCACATAATCCAGAGTCAGTAACAATGTAGACCTGGGTGGTTATGTAACTGAGGTGTCTGTCATCTGATCCTTTGCATAAAAACAATAAACTTTATTTTAGATAAAAGTCCAATTGTCTCATGCCATTATTTTCTGTATTTTCAGAATACGTATGAATCTATTACCAGGGTATCAGCATAATATAATTTATATTCATTGATGAATGACTAATAATAGTCATATTTGGGGACTCACTGTGTAGTAAATAGAGTATAATTTCCTTGAGGCTCTGCCCTTTTGGTAGTTGGCAGGGCAACTGGTTCAATACTCTACGCCTAGCAAGGATTCACTAAAAAGTTTTAACAATGATTTCTCCTAGCACAACTATTAAAAAGGTTGCTATTGTGTGTGACAGTATGGACCTTAACTCTGTTGAGAATTAATCTCTGTTAAGAAACACTATTCTAGAATGTGTAACCTGACCTAATGGCCACATCTTTGAATTGAAGGTAGGCTAAGTTTTCTCTTGACTCAGAGATGTAACCAGGTCAAGATAATAAAATGTAGAGGGTATGAAAATGTAAAATAGTGATCTTAAAAGATTTTACAAATTCAGAATATGTTATATTTATAGTTTGAAAGTACTTGTACTCCCATAGGAGCATAGAAACAACTCAGCTTAGCACCTAATTAGTAAAAATAATTTGTTAAAATAAGAAGATACCAGATGGTGCTTCCTCCCCTTGGTGGCTGAACCCCTTCTGACCTGATAATAACCTCCCCAGATATGGCTTTGCTATGTCCTGGGGTCTTTTCCATCAGGGGACTGGTGGTGTCCTGGCATTTCCCCTGGCACTCAACTGAATTTATCTTAAGTACTTCTTTTTTTTGTGTGTGTGTGAGGCAATTGGGGTTAAGTGACTTGCCCAGAGTCACACAGCTAGTAAGTGTTAAGTGTCTGAGGCCGGATTTGAACTCAGGTCCTCCTGAATCCAGGGCTGGTGCTCTACCCACTGCGCCACCTAGCTGCCCCTTAAGTACTTCTTGAATTAATTTCATATCATAATTTACAGAGTATGAGGCAGTTAGGTGGTGCAGTGGATAGAACACTGGCCCTGTATTCAGGCAGACCTGAGTTCAAATCTGGCCTCAAAAACTTGACACTTACTAGCTGCGTGACCCTGGGCAAATCATTTAACCTTCATTGCCCCACAAAAACAACAACAACAACAACGATGACAACAAAAAACCCACAAAACCCCCCACAAAAACAAACAAAAAAAAGAAAAAACCACACACACACACACACACACACACACACACACACACACACACACACACACACCCCTTACAGAGCTGATTCCGGGTCTCAATTCATGCTGCATAGCCTAGATACTAAAACTGCTAGTTAGAGCTCGGTCAGGATATCACTTATACCACTATAAACAGGGTTTCCCCAAAGTTCAAGGGAAATTCAGCTGTACTAAGAGTTTGAAGACACCCTCTTAAGTCAACAAGCATTTATTATACACATTCTATGTGCCAGGCACTTTGCTAAACCCAGGGAATACAAAAACAGGGCAGAGGGAAGATAGTCTATATTCTAATACGGGAAAGACAATACAAAAAAGGAAAGTGGAAGAGGAAGGGGATTGAAGGTACTCTGCTCAGGGGCATTGTAGACAAAGTCTCAGAAAAGCAATGAGTGCTGGAGAGGAATGAAGACATGGCTGGTCTGGGTGTCCTCAAAATGGAGGATCTGGTTGGAACCAGCCAATCAGAGAGACGTGCTGAAGATGTGAAATTGAGGGATGGGGTAAGATTTCAGGGCAGAGAAGTATCTGGAGCCTTGTAGAGAAAATTCAGGAGTAGTGACAGAAGTACAGCCTGGAGAGGACTTAAGATATGAATGAAGGGGCTTGCTGATAATTGTTTAACATTTCTATGATTTCATAGTGTGGAAAATTCCCAATGAAGAAACTCCTTGCACCAATGCAGCCAGCTGAAGGGATGGGGGTAGGTACAATGGACACACCTTTTAATTTAATCTGTAATGCTAAAATTCTCCATCACTTTCTTAAGTCTGGAAATCAATAAGACAAAAAATTAAGCCCTTATTTATTTATTTATTTGTACTTGTTTTTTTTTTAAGTGAGGCAATTGGGGTTAAGTGACTTGCCCAGGGTCACACAGCTAGTAAGTGTTAAGTGTCTGAGGCTGGATTTGAACTCAGGTACTCCTAATTCCAGGGCCGGTACTCTATCCACTGCGCCATCTAGCTGCCCCTTAAGCCCTAATTTGTAGCATTTGCTAAATTCTGAGATGTCAATGCTCTCATTGAGCATTAACAATCAGCTCTCACAACAATCAGTTTTCACTGTACCACATATAAAGTCAAGATAATTTTAGTTAGATTTTGAAGACTTGAATGTACACATCCATGCAGGGGTGTGCTGGAGCCAGTTCAAACTGGCTTGTGAGAATTAATATGTATTATACATACTACACATACATATACATATATACATGATACACACATATACATACACACATATACTATATAGATATTTATAGGTGGATATAAATAAATATATAGAATATACACATATTATCCAGACATAGATAAATAGATAGCATTATAAATATATATAGCTATATATACAAACACATTATATAGGTAGAACTGGATATAGATATACACTATATAGATAGGTATAGATATATAAATAGATATAGATACCTATAGAATACGCACATACATACATATTCACACATACTATATAAGTAGATAGATATGTTATTGTTCTGTGACTAGATTTGGGGTTTTCTTGGCAAAGATACTGGAGTGCTTTGCCATTTCCTTTTCCAGCTCATTTTACAGATGAGGAAATGGAGATGAAAAGGCTTAAATGACTTGCCCTAGGTCATACAGCCAGTGCCTGAGACCAGATTTGAATTCAGGAAGATGACTTTTTCTGACTCCAGGCCTTGCACCTAGATGTCACCAGCTAAATTACAGATCTAGATATCTATGTCTATTTATATAGACATCTATAGATAGACACACATACACACTACATACATTTAGATAGGCATATCACTCTAACACATACTATTTCTATATAGATAAAGATGTAGATAGCTATTGATAAATATATACATATATAAGCAGGTAAAGTTACAGGAGCAAAGATGTGTAGTTGGAAAGATGACCTTAGAGGTCATCTAATCCAACCCTCTCATTTTACAAATGAAGATACTGAGGTCCAGAGCAATTAAGTAACTTGCCCATGGTCACAAAATTATTGAACAAAAAGGCCAGAGTATAAGCCCAGTTCTTCTGACTCCATATCCAGCAATCTTTTCACTATGCCCCATGTAAAGTCAGGATAATTTTAGTTAGAAGATTCTGAAGGCCTAAGTTCAAGTAGTTGCCCTGCCAATTACTAAGTGCATGATCATAAACTTCCCTTAATCATTTAACCTAAAACCCACTTACCTTTTCTGCAAAATGGGGATAATAATAAAGATGACTAACTCATAGTGTTTTTGAAAGCCTGAATGAGGCTGCTTTTGCCTCTACCATACCACACTATAGCTATACTTAATGTCCCATTTTTTTTGGCCCCAGCTTTCATTTGGGCTAGGCTGTTATGACCTGGGACGCCCGAGAAATAGATCTCAGTCTTTTGTTGGTCTTACGTTAAGATCTCATTGTTCTATTTCTTGACCCAGTCTTATGATTTTATGATGAGGGAAACTCTAAATGAGAAAACCCTTCCTATCGATGCAGAAAGGAAATTGTACTTCCACTTAGAATTTGAAAGAACCACTAGGAACACTCAAAGATGAAAATTTATAGCAAATTACTGATCAGTCACAAAGCTTCCTTGTTCTAGGAATTGTGAGAGGCACTGGGAACAACTACAGCAAATGGTCCTTACCCTCATGGAGTTTGCAATCTAATAGCAGAGATAAAATGCACATAAATTGTACACACCCACAGACATATATCCACACCCATGCAACCCCCCCCCATATATATACAGGCACACACGCACACAAACACAAATATACCCACACACGTATATGTGTGGGAGTATATGGATGTGGATGTGGGTGTGTCGGTATGTGTATATCATAGGAAAACCAAAGCCAAGAGGTACACTAGATAGAGTGCTGCATCTGGAGTCAGAAAGAACTGAGTTAAAAAAAAAAAAGAAAGAAAAGAAAGAACTGAGTTCAAATCTTTACTCAGATACTTGCCTCACTGTATGAGAACTTAATTTTTGCTTGCCTCAGTTGCCTCACCTATACAATTGGTATAAAAATAGCACCTACCTCCTTTGTAAGAGTCATTGTAAGGATAAAACGAAATAAAATTTGTAAATAGGGGCAGCTAGGTGGCACAGTGGATAGAATACCAGCCCTGGATTCAGGAGGACCTGAGTTCAAATCCAGCCTCAGACACTTGACATTTACTAGCTGTGTGACCCTGAGAAAGTCACTTAACCCTCATTGCCCTGCAGGAAAAAAACAATTGTCAAGTACAGGGCTAGGTATATAGTAGGTACTTAAGAAATTCAATTATCCCTTCCACATTATAGGGGTTAGAGGCATGGTGCCCTCAGGATCTGGAAAATCTGTGTAAAATTTTTTTGGCCCTCCCTTCTTACCAGAGAAGAAATATGAATTTCTATTTTTTTCTTTTATGGGGTGTTTACAGTACCTTATTGTAAAATTTGGTTAAATATTTGGTCATAGGCTATATTACACAATACTATACATATATTTTATGCACTTCTGAATTCTTAGACTTTTCCCATGTTGTCTGCTGGCTTTGATATGTCATCTGTGGCTTCTGCAAAACTCCCCCCAAATTCCCATTTAATACCTTATGCTGACCTGCAACAGATTGAAACCATGATAGGGAAAATTACGATGTGGAAGGGATAATTGTATTTATTTCTTTCCTAACTACCAAGATGTCATAATGTAGATCAGTGGGAGGAGGACTTCACTAAATTTGATGTTAAAATCTTTTGAACTATTGAGGACAACAATGTAAAACTTTTATTGGATGGATATCTTAGCAAATAGTCATTTTTTTCTGAGCAAAAGATAAAAAATGTTGATTTGATTGATTTTATTTGCTTCTCTCTCTGCCTCTGTCTTTCTCTCTCTCACACACACACACACACACACACACACACACACGTGTTGGGGAATATTTTTGTCCTTATTTGCCAGGTTGACAAAAATATTTGAGAGCCTTTTCATCTCTTGGTGAATCTATGATTCCAATCCAGGTCTACTGATTCCAAGTCTTCTTGCTCTTTGCACTATGCAACATTTCCCTGTCCCACATAAAAAAGTGGTTTAGGAAATGGCCACATGATCCTCACAATCAGTTTGAGTGTAAATGAAAGGATGGTCACTGCCACTCTTTCTGATACACTAATTATTCTCTCTTTTGTCTTTCATTTTGAATGTTTCTATTTCTGCTGCTCTCATTTCCCTATTGGTCTTATGCTCTTTGGGTGCTCATTCTCATCAATGATGTCTCTAATCTCTCTCTCTCTTCTATACGGATCCCTCACTTCCACTTCCCCCTCCCAAAAGAGCCATCACTTTAAACTTAAAATGGAAATTTGGAGGTTTCTGTGGGTCAGAGGGGGGTATTTTTGGTTTTTCATGTTGTTTCCTCATTTCCCATTTTACAATTTTGTGGGATTTGGGGGCTGGGGTAAGTCTCTTCCTCTGTTCAAACTCCTTTCCATAGACACTATGTCCTCTATTCCCCTCTGTGAAATGTAAATACCACTTGGCTTCATATATGTTTTTCATTTCTTGAAAAACAGTTTTAAAAATAGCTCCCTTATGCTGAGGGCTTTGGTTTGTTTTTAGATTTCAGACTCTTCTCGCAGCCAATTTCTTTTCCTTTTAGCAACTTCTAACATTCTGGACCTTTATCGATGAAATGGCAGGAATTCAGTTAGAAATGAATAATCTTTTCATCACAAATTGGTTTTCTACTCAAGGGACTGACTTCTGAGGGATTGTGTCATCAGAGCATTTTCTCAGTAGTAGGTCTATTGTCCCACAAATGGACTATTTGAAGGGGTATCTTTGAGGGAGGGTGTGAAAATGAAGTAATGAAAAAGACTTTTCACCTTCACTCACCTTCCTCAACTGGACATGGGGTCAGCAGATACATGTCAGGGGTTAATCATGGCTGTGAAGAAGCAGCAGGGGACATTGGGAATGAATCATCTAGAAAAGCTGCTGTCTGATTTCTGAATTTCTGCAAATGGTTATTGGAACCCAGAGCCAAAGGAGAAAGGACAACAACTTGTTTTTCAGGAGCTCCAGTCAGATTGGATTATTACAAGATTTAGAGGTGGAAGAGACTTTACAGGTCATCCTGTCTAATCTGCTTACATTACAGAAGAAGAAACATGAGCCTAGAGATATCAAGAGAATTCTCCAGTGTTACACAGCAAGTAAGCAGTGGATTCAAACTCAGGTTTTTCAACTACAAATCTAGTATGATTAAGTGTATATGTATACATGTATGTTTATATATGTGTGTGTTTATATGTATGTATATGTATACACACACATATATATGTGTATGTATATACTTTATTGACAGGTTTTTTTTTTTTTTACATTTGTCACTTCCCAATAACTTCATTGTATTCCCAATATCTCATACAAAAAACGTAAGTTAAGAAAAGGGAATCAATACATTGGTCATGTTTAATGTATACCTTACTCCATATCTGTTTTCTACCATCTGTGAGAAATAGTTATTAATAATTGATATCTTGGGGAACCCAATGATTTACCCTTCTTAGTCCTTTCTTCTACCCCTACTCAAAGTCCAAGTCCTTGAAAGTAAGATTCATCTGGGTCATACCAGACCTAAGCCAACAAAGGAGTCTTGGGTGGAGATAGGTCCTTTTGTCTAGATAGCCCAAGAATGTTACTGATGAGATTAAATCACATCTAGGTGGAAAATGGCTTGAGTGGTGGTTTTATGTTCTTTCTGTGATGTCATTTTCCCCAAAGAATGAGTGACCTGAATCCCATCTCCCCAGATTTCATTTTAATATAACCCAACTTCCATCATGTCAACCAATTAGATTTGAATGATATTAACCAATTAGATTTGATTGCTGTTTGATGGACCTCCTATAGTGGGAAGGGTATATGAACTAAGACCTGACCTTGAGGAAGGGGTCTTTGGTCTGAAAGAGAAACCATTGATCTCCTTTTATTAATATCCTGCCAGACATATTAATAAAGTGATTAGATTACTCAGAAACTATGTCTCTAATATTTTTAATTATCACACATCTTTCTGTTGAGAGGCGGAAGATGTGCTTGACTATCCATTTTCTGAAGTCATTTTTGGTCACTGAATTGATCAGGGACCTGATGTCTTTCAAGGCTATTTTCCTTTATATTATGATGCTGGTATAAATAGGACTCCTCCCCTTCCCCCAATTTTATTACTTTACTAGGCATTAATTTATACAAGAATTTCCAAGTTTCTCTGAATTCTTCAATTTCAATGTTTCTTATGATGCAACAATATTCCGTTACATTCATGTACCACAGTTTGTTCAGTTATTCTCAAATTGATGGGCACCTCCTTAGCTTTTTGCTACCCTCAGAAGTTCTGTGTATGTGTACAGGCGTGCCACACACACTTATCATATGAAATCTTTACCTCTTTCTTTTAACTTCTTGGGGCATATGCCTCAGAGTGAATTCCCTAGCACCATTCCATAATACCATAATGTCTTTAAACTTTTGGTAGACCACCTTTTTCAATTTGCTCTTTTATTTCCAACCTATTCTACAATACAAATCCAATATGGTCATCCACCCAGATTTTTACTAGCCTATATCCAAAGAACAGTAAAATAAACAAAATTGTATTATCAGTTTTATGTTTATAAAGAACTCTCCTTCCAAGGACTCTGGTAGGGAGTGCCTGTATTTTTTAAATGTATTTTTTATATTATTTAAATTATTTTGGGGGGTTACATTTTGAGTTTTGAACTGTCTCCTTCCCTCCCTCTCTCCCAACCCTGAATAAAAGGTCAACATTTGACACAAATAAGAAAATATACATATAAATATGTTTATATATTTATATATATATGCATATGTGTATATGGAACCATACATGACATACTTCTATATATCAATTCTTTCTCTATAGGTAGATAGGTTCTCTGTTTTCCTTCTTATGTTCTTCATAGTTGATTTGAATGTTCATATTACTCAGAATAGTTTAGTCACTCACAGTTACTCTTTAAACAGCATTATCTTGGTTCTGCTTGTTTCACTCTTCATTATTTCATGAAAGTTTTCCCACATTTTCCTAAAATCAACCTGTTTTTTAAATTTCTTTTAGAACAGTAGTACTCAATCACAATTATATACCACAACTTATTCAGCCATTCTCCAATTGATGGGTATTCCTCAATTTCCATTTCTTTGGCACCACAAAGAGAACTACCATAAATATTTGAGAACATATGGGTTCTTTTTCTTTTTCCCTGATCACTTTGAGAAACAGACTTAATAGTTGTATTGCTGTGTCAAAGGGTATATACAGTTTTATAATAAACAAAATATTTCAAAATGAGTTTTGTTTTCCCTTCTGATGAACATTGTATGAAATCATACTTTTCCAAGTTTTTCTTTCTGTTTTGGTTTTAGATAGCATATTTAAAGTTAATACAGATAATTGTCCCAAAGAGGGATACATTTGAACTTTATGTGGTCAGTACTCAGGGATTTTTCTAAAAACTCCACTGGAAGATCCCAGGGTTACCAAAGCAGAATTCTGGGGTCATTCTCAGAATGACAAATACTATGAGTCAGGAGTAGGAGAAACACCAATTAAAAAAAAAAAAGATCAATTGAAAAGAAAGTCCACAATTTTGTGAAAAGCTAAATAAGCTGAAGACAATGGCAGAAATAATTGCTGTGAGAGTAGGGATGGTCTCCAAATTTGGCATATTATAAATTAAAAAGGAATTCTTTTCTATGCACTCATTCAATTAGGTCCCATGTGGACTGATGAAAAATAAGGCATTCTGAGAAAAGAAAAAAGAAACTGGCTCAATCAGCACTGCAGCTGAGAACACTGTAAATGAACTGACTCCACTCTCTAGAGCACAGTGCCACATGACAGAAACGAAAGATCATCTTAATAACTTTTCAGAAGGCAGATTTTGTCCTAGGCTTTGGCTCATTACTTGTGGGTCGAAGTGTTTGCACATATTCTTAGACATTTGGTAGCATATGGTTGTACAGGGCCAACCTTCACTAAAATCCCACTCTGATGCCTCCCTGTATCATGGACATGAGTGACCTTGGGGGAGGGGTTCCCTGGAGTACAATCTCTGAAAAATTCTACCAAGATGGAAAAGCTTCAGGTTCAAGTTCAATGACTGTGTTTGCCATTCAAAGACTGGAGGGGCTCTCCCAAGAAGGCTGGTCACCAGGAAATGAACTGGTTTGGTCATGGAAATAGCATCTACTAAAGGTGCATACATTTTTGGGAATGCAGGAGATGCTGTGCTCTGTCAGTGAAGGGAAAACTATTGCAAGTGTACCTTTAAAGTCTTTTAATTTAAATCTCTTAAGCACTGTTAAGTGCAGAATTCAGGATTTAAGCCTAGGTCTTCTAATTTCAAATCTTCTGGTTGATTATGTTATACAATGTCACCCGGCAAGGATATGCTGATTAGTGTTTAACAACCAGCTATCTGGGAAAAAATGCAATCACTCCATTATTACCATTTCATCCATCACTTTTTAAAGCACAGATTATCAACAAAATAATAAATCCTCTTCTACAAAATGAGTATTATAATAGTACCTACCTCTCAGGATTGTTGTGAAGATCAATTGAGATAATAATTATAAAGCACTTAGCACAGTGACTGGTACATAACACCCTATAGATGTTAGCTATTATTAATACAAAGATACTTCCTGAGGGTATTATTATTATTATTATTATTCCTTGATTTGTGTCATTCATCAATTTCTGGAGTGTAAATGGTCACACTGAAAATTTTACAAATTCAGAGTCAATAGGAGCTGACTCCAGGATACCAGTGTGTTACCTACCCCACACAGAGAAATGAGACCAATGAGCTTTTTTTTTGGGGGGGGGGGAGGCAATTGGGTTTAAGTGACTTGCCCAGGACCAATGAGCTTTTAAAGTCTTAAGACTAGTATTTTCATATCTGCTCAATAGAATGTAAGCTCTTTAAGGGAAGGTTCTGTTTCAATTTTTTCTTTGTATCACAAGCTCCTAACATAGTACCTCCCATGTAGGAGGTGTTGAGTAAATGCCTATTGAATGAATGACTCTATCCATATATTTTATAATATCTTTGGAGGAACAAACATATTCCTTGAAGATTTTGAATGGAATATAAGTATAGGTGGATATTATACCTTCTTTTACCATTGTTTGGTCTAGATGAAGAAAATGAGCATTTTAACTTCCCTTTTATCTCTGCTATTGGGGATATTATTGGAGAAATCTTTAAAACTTTTAAATAGAAGTGATATTAGATTAAATTAATTAGATTAAATTAGATTAGATTAAATGAAGTTAGATTAAATGGAGTGATAGATGTGTATATTTTAATTAACTCTCAGTCCAGTGTGTAAGTACCTTTGATTATGTTATACTACCTGACATTTATATAGCAGTTTATATATATGAAATCTTAGACAAACCTTTCAACAATCCTGTGAGATAGGCACTATAGAGATTATTATCATCCCCATTTTATAGATAAGAAAACCGAGGGTCTGAGTAATCTGCCCAAGGTCACAGAGGTAATAACAATCAGGTGGGATTCCATCTTAGTATTCCTGGCTCCAGGGTTAGCACTCAAATCACTGCATGGCTCCTATAAAAACAAGATTATCTAGCCAATTACTTCTTCAAGTTCCAATCTTCACATAGTTTAATGTTGTAACCCTATAGGGATTTGGGGAGCATTATTTCATTTGGTGACAACTTGGCTCCAAATGAAAATCTCCCCAGCCCTATCATTGTTTCTCCCACTCACCTATAATTTTATGTTTTTCATAATTAATTCTGGCATCCATTAAGTACATAATTCCTGCATGGTTTGCTGATACATTTTTCCTCTCTAAAGAGAGTTCCCTTCTCCCCACCAAACATAGTTTATATAAAAAGTACCTGGAGGGTTTAATGAACTATAAACTTAGTATGACTCAACAGTGTGATGTGGCCATTCAAATAGCTAATGTGCTCTTTAGTAGGAGCATAATGTCCAGCAAGAGGATGACACCCCCATGGTACCCAGCTCTCATCAGGTCACATATGAATTATTATTTTCAGTTTTGGGTACCATATTAAAAACAAAATGTTTTATTGATGGGTTTTGCTTTAACATAATATTAATTTCTACACATATCCCTGTACCCCAACCTATTATTTTCTGTTGTAGCAAAGATTAAAGGCAAATAAAAAACAAAATGCATATAGCAATTCAACAAAACCAATGCATCAAAAGTATATTTCCCCATATATTACACATTCTGTACCCATAGTCCTCCCATCTCTTCAACTAAAGAAGTGAGATACATTTTCTTATCTCTTTTCCAAGGATAAGTTTGATCATCATAATTATATAACATTGAATTTTATTTTATTATTCTTTCCATTTACTTTATTGTAGACATTGTGTACATAATTTTCTTGATTTTACTTATTTCACTCTGCATCATTTTGTATACATTTTCTCATATTTCTCCAAATTCCTTATACAGCCAGTTTTTTAGGGTTCAATAATATTACATTACATTCAAGAGACATAATTTGTTTGTCCATTCCCTAATGGGCACTTGCTCTGTTTTCAATTCATTGATGCTACAAAAAAGTATTAAAATGAATATTTTGGTATTTATGGTACCTTTTTGGTTTTGGCTACAAATACATGTATATATATACATATATATATATGTGTATATAAGTATGCATATATACAAGGCACATATGCACACACAGAGATACACACACATATAAGCCAAACAGTGGGATGTCTTAGTTAAAAACTATGGACACTGTAGTCTCTCTTTTTACTTCATTCCAAATTGTTTTCTAGAATGTTTAAAAGAATAATGTAAAAAATTAATTAATTAATTAATTAAAAAAGAATAATGTATCAGTGTGCCTTCTTTTCATAGACATTGTCCATTTATCTTTCCCCATCTTTTCCTTGCTGAGAGTGAGGTGAAAATTAAGTTATTTTAATCTGTATTTCTCTCATTAGTAATGATTTGGAGTAATCTTTCATGTCATTTTAATAGTTTAGAATGCAGGAGATGCTGCACAAAGTCAGTGACAAGCTGGAATACACTTAGAAGAAGGCAACCAGCAAAGGTAGGAGACTTGAACTTATTCCTTAAAAATCAGTCAGTATACTTGAGAATGTTAAGGCAGGAAAACAGAAGCTTTATGTTAGGCATGATAGCTGTTTTAAAATATTTAAAGGTCTGTTGTATAGAAGAGAGATCAGACTTGGTTTGCTTGGCCTTAGAAGGTAGAACTAGGAGCACAGCTAGTCTTAGAGAAAGATAGATTTTCTTTGACATATTATCCATATGTCTTTCCTGACTAGCTTTGGGTGGCATTAGGTTCCCCAGTTACAGAGAACTTCACTCAGAGGTTGGATAAACAATTGTCCAAGCTGTTATAGACAAGACTACCCCTTCAGGTATGAGGTAAATTAGATAGGATCTGGGCTCCCTTCCAATTCCAGGAGCAGCCATGGTATGGTGGATATAATGTTGGACTTGAGGTCAGGAAGATATGAATTTGAGTCTTGCCTCAAACACTTAATAGCTGTGTGATGCTACACAAGTCACATAAACTCTCTGAGCCTCAGGCTCCTCTTTTCCAAAGCTATGGGAGTGTACCCAATTATTCTAAAGTTCCTTCCAACTTTAAAACTATGATCCAAGATTCTAGGATTTGAGAAGTGCTTAAAGATATTCTGAAAGCTGCTATTTATAATGTTTTCATATCTGATGCTTTCTGTGTGTGCCCTCATGTTACAACTTACGAAGTTTCCATAGTGAGCAACTTTCATGTTTTCATTCTTTGATGACTCTGAGGCCTCCAGGGGCCTCCCTCCAGATCATCATTCACTAATGCTCTCAATCTCTTGATCTTGTTGTCACTTCTATGCTTTGTCTATGAGGGTTCTTCCCAGCTTTCTGGGTGACTTTTTTACATTTCTAGATGTTTCCTGGACATAGACTAACAGACACCATGCAGATTAACCATCACTATCCCTCATTTTTTTCCATGTGACTGGTCTACCTCACTTTTTTTTTCCTTTTTTTTTTTGGCATTATCATTAATATTGTTCCTCTTGTATAATTCTTTGCTGGTAAAAATGTCTACTAATGATCACCATCTGCCTCTTAATTGCCTTTTTGATGAGCTTTACTTTTAATTCATGGGGGGGGGGAGGCTGTTGTATTCTATGACTAGCAGCTATATAACATTGATGGAAGAATAATCATGTTAAAAAGATGGACTCTTATTTCAGGGAGATGCTTGGGGTCATTAAACTCCTTGCACCATTTCCCCAAAGGCCATCCAATCTGCTTTTTTCTCCTATTCAATTGTAGGCCATTGATTGAATTGTTCAAGATATACATACCAATGGACCGACTTTATGGACTGCCCATCCAATTGCATAGTCTGAACAATAGGCATTTAAAAAATCTATTTCATTTTTCTTTTGAGAATAATTAGGTTGATCTTTTTATGATGTCGGAATTAAAAATGGAGAGGATGCTTATCAGTTGGGAAATGACTGAACAAGTTGTGATATATGATTGTTATGGACTACTATTATGCTATAAGAAATGGTAAGCAGGCAGATTTCAGAAAAACCTGGAAAGACTTAAGTGGACTGACACAGAGTGAAGCGAGCAGAGCCAGGAGAACATTGTACACAGTAACAGCAATACCATAACAATGATCGACTGTGAAAGACTTAGCTGATCTGATCAACACAATGATCTAAGTTCTAAAGGACCAATAACAAAAAATACTATCCACCTCCAGGAGAAACTGATGAACTTTGAGTGCAAATTGAAGCATACTTTTTTCACTTTATGTTTTTGGCTTTTTATTTTTTTTCCACATGAATAAAATGGAACTATGTTTTTCATGACTTCACATTACATAATTGATATCATAGTGCTTACCTTCTCAAGGGTTGAGGGAGGGGTGGGAGGGAGCGAGAGAATTTAGAACTCAAAATATAAAAAAAGAATGTTAAAAATAAGTTCATTTTAAAAAGAATAATTAGGCTACTTTGGAGTGGTTATGAACCTCATTTAGATAGTTCTGAAATGCTATAAGAATTGCTGAAATTAGTAGAATGTCATTCTTTTTTTTTTTTTTTTGTGGGGCAATGGGGGTTAAGTGACTTGCCAAGGGTCACACAGTTAGTAAGTGTCAAGTGTCTGAGGTCGGATTTGAACTCAGGTACTCCTGAATCCAGGGCTGGTGCTTTATCCACTGTGCCACCTAGCCACCCCCCGAATGTCACTCTTAAACAAGATGATCTGGAAGACCTTACCTTTTCATTTTTGCCTCTGTGCTGGATATCCTAAATGCAGCAGGCAAACATGTTGGTGATCATCTCTCTCCCTGGTTTGTTCGGCTTCACTTGATATTAAGAACCAGAGAATTACCAAAGAAATTATGTCTATTTCTATATTTTTGAAGGGATCTTGTGTAATTTTTGACATATGCATGTCAGATGCCTTATCAATATAGAGCTTTTGAGGTCTGGTTTCATTCTACCAAATCAATTTTTTTTTCTATAATCAGAAAACAATAACCATGATGGGATGTTGTTTTTTCTTCCTCTTTTGATCAATTGTATATTGGTAAAGCTATGGTCTGCTGCAGAAAATGTCTTTTGAAAGCCTGAATTCTAACTTCTCAATGCATCATCAAAGATGCCTTTGATGTACATGTAGATTGTTCTCATAAAAGTTTTGTAGAGATGAGAAAACAGGTAAATGGCTTTATGGTTACTAGTTTTATCACTCACCATTTTAGGGAAGCAACTGTAAGATTCAAGATGTTTCCCACGCATTTATTATTTTCCCTTCTTTTGGATATATTAAAAATAAATTCCTTACTGCCCTTATGATTATGTAACTGCTAAATGTGTTGGCTAGACTTCGTTGATAAAAGTTTCTGGAAAGATCTTTCCCATTTTTTTATTTTTGTTTGTGGTCATCCTTCCAGTTTCATGCTTTTTTTTTTTTTTTTTTTTTTTTGGTGAGGCGATTGGGGTTAAGTGACTTGCCCAGGGTCACACAGCTAGTAAGTGTTAAGTGTCTGAGGCCGGATTTGGACTCAGGTCCTCCTGAATCCAGGGCCAGTGCTCTATCCACTGTGCCACCTAGCTGCCCCCTCCAATTTCATTCTTAAATGTTCTTGGGATGGTTTTGCTTAGGTGAGGTTTTCACCAGTGACTTTTCAATAAATGTGCCTTTCCACTACTTCTCAGCCTATAAGATTCTGGAAATAAGTCTATATTTGGATTAATTAACTTAAATTAATGAACATGGTTACAGCACCAGAGAGAATGAACTTAGCAGGCATTGAGAATTTAGAATATACCTTTATCTCTAGATAGTGCTGCTTCTCTTCTGATTTTCTACATCCCATCACTTACCGCTACCACAATATTTTTTGGGGTTTTTTTGTTTTTTACTTTGGCGGGGCAACGAGGGTTAAGTGACTTGCCCAGGGTCACACAGCTAGTAAGTGTCAAGTGTCTGAGGTTGGATTTGAACTCAGATCCTCCTGAATCCAGGGCCAGTGCTTTATCCACTGTGCCACCTAGCTTCCCCCTACTACTGCATTTCAAGAAGGAGGGAGGAATTGAAAATTGCATCTTGCCCAAAAGAAAAATATTACCTCACTTATCCAAAGGTAGCTTTATAGCAATCACAATTCTCTAGGATGGAGAGTTACCACAAGAAAATCTAAAATAGGCCACTGAGTAGTCAAAGTAGATACTACAAAGTAGAAACATAACTTCTTGTGAAGTTTTCTTGCCAAAGATACTGGAGGGGTTTGGTATTCCCCTTCTCCCACTTATTTGACAAATGAGGAACTGAGGCAAACAGAATTAAGTGACTTGTGCAGGGTCACACATCTAGTAAATTTCTAAGGCCAGATTTGAACTAAGGTCTTTCTGGCTCTAGGCCCAGCACTCTATCCACTATGCCACTTGGCTTCTACAAAGACAATGGACTTAAAGCTCATATGCTTTACTTATCAAAGAATCAATCAGATCCTCCTTCAGATATTATTTATTTTTGTTTTAGAAACAAAACAAATAAGCTTTATTGACATTTTCCAGACTATTGCAGATAAGAAACACCAAACTGAAAGTGCAGAAATAAAATATTGGCCATGGGTCTTGCTATATCTATCCTGCTATCCGTCTCTGCCAGTGATACCAAACCAAACATGTGGGATTATATATTTTCTCTCCCTGACATCAACCAGAAAAGATAAGAGCTATACTGATTCTTCCAACCCCCACCAAAAACAAACAAATAGGAAGCATTGTTTTAAAGCACTACTCAGGGCCTAGAACAGTGAGTGGCACCCAATAGGTTAATACATCATTATTGAACTAAACTCAATTGAATTTGTGGATATGTTCATGTTTAAGTCTTGGTCGAATTAATTTTTTCACTGAATAATTCTTCCCCCAGTCCCAAAATTCTGTATATGTCTACTGCTTCAAATTTCATTTGAATTAATCAGTGCTGAGAAAAGTGTCATGATTAACATAGTAAATTTATTTTTATTACTGTATTCTTTTATTTAAAAAAAGATTTCAAAAGGCATGCACAGGGAGCTAGACAAAATGAATTCAAGTAAGCTAATAATAAAGAAAGTGAGAACCCAAGTGTTGCTGAATTAAGCATTTAGCAACATTTCCTAAGAAATGGAAAATTATACCTAATTATTTCATTGTACTTAAGCTTCCATCAATCACAAAATTCTCTGGCTTAGAGTGCACTTCTATAGGCAATCTTTTGTGATTTAATATCAATTAATATCTACTTGTAGCTGAGTGTTGACAATAAGTTTTTACACCCAAGAGCTTGACTTTTTGCAGGGAAATTAGGAATAACTGAAAAGAACTTTCCAGGACATTTCTAAAATTGACTCATGAAAATGTGCAATATTTTAACTTTTTACCAAGCAGGTGGAGCTTGTAAGCTATGACATCTGCCAAAGTTTAAGGGATTGGTTCTGTAAAAAAGTTAAGAAGCCAGTATGTCTATTTCTCTGAAGCCCTATATCAGGGCTAGGAAGCTAGGAAGGAAAACTTTCTGCTGTCATTGGGTCAGGAAGTGTGTATGAATGTCCTGAGGGGAATTCTGGGGGTCAAAGGAAATGGTCCTTGACTTTTGCCTATGTGACTTTCTAGCTAACTTCTTAGGCATGCTCAGGAAAAGGTCAGAGCCAGCCACCGTACAGGCAGCTGGCTTCCAAGTCAGGCTCCAGGACAGCATTTAATAAAGCACCATTTCTGACATTTCTGTGATCCAAAATGCTCTCTCCAAGTTTTTTTCCCCTGTGGCCTCCAAATTGTATTGCAGTAAGACATCGTGACCTTAAGTTCTAGAAAGTAATAAAAGTAGAAGCACCTATTTTAAAAGAAAAAATATATATATTTCATATATCAGTGATTATTTATTTGTATAATAATGAACCTCCCCTTCCCCCCCAGCCCTTTTCTCGTTAAGGCTTCCTTGTGGTCTCTCCCAAGCTGCTTGTTCTCCCTTCCTCTTCTGTTCCCAAATCCCCCATTCTTTACGGCTGTTCTCTGAGTCAAGGCCAAGGAAAGATGTGAAGATTGTACCAAAGCCCTCTGTGGATGATAGCAGATGCAGCTGGGGTTGTGTTAGTAGGAGGAGGTAACAATGGACTAATTAATGTGGGCATCACTGTAGCTGAGGCGAGGGGTAGAGATGGTCTTGTATGTGACCTTGACTTCCATCTGTCACCGTTTTACTAAGCAATTCTTCCCTCTGAATCCTTCCCCAATATACCCTCTCATCTCCATATTTATCTGCGTGTTTGGGAAGCCTTTCCTCATCTGAAGCTTCTCCCAGACCATTTTGCAGATCATTGGCATCTCTAATTTGGGTTCTGAATTGCAATTGGGAACCAATATTTTAGAGTTAAATTTATTAATAACTTAGAGTTAAGTCAATCACCCTTTTTCTGCCTACAGGTTAGAACATTTTATCAGGACAGCAGAGTCCTTTTCTTTTCCTACAAGGATAATTTGATTGAATTCAAAAAGGATTTATATAATGCCTACTAAGTGTCAGGAACTATGCTTGGCACTTTGGATACAAAGACAGAAGATTAGTTCTTTCCTTCTAGGAGTTTACATTCTAGTGTATACAGATAATTACTTTTTTTTCTTGTTCAGTTGTTTCAGTCCCGTTGGACTCTTCATGACCCGCTTTGAGGTTTGTTTGTTTGTTTTTGGCAAAGACACTGGAGTGGTTTTAACATTTCCTTCTCCAGATCATTTTACAGGTGGGGAAACTGAGGCAAACAGGGTTAAATGACATGCCCAGGGCTAGTAAGTATCTGAGGCTGGATTTGAACTTAGGTTTTCCTGACTTCAGGTTTAGTGCCGTCCATAATTAAATATGTGTGTGTGTGTGGGTGTGTGTGTGTGTGTGTTTGATTAATCAGCCTCAATATATAGATGGGACCCAGATTGTAAAGGGCTTTACATAACAAAGAGAGGGAAGACAGGCCCCTAGACACACGAGAAAGAGGTCCACCTGGATAAAAATTGTGTTTTGGTTGTAGATGTATTTTCATAAAACCATCTATTCTTTTGGGGGGTGGGTGGATCAATGGAGGTTAAGTGACTTGCCCAGGTTCACAGAGCTAGTAAGTGTCAAATATCTGAGGTCAGATTTGAACTCAGGTCCTTCTGAATCCAGGGCCCGTGCTTTATCCACTGCAATACCTGACTGCCCCCTTGAAGCCATCTATTTTTCCAGGAGAGGAAGCAATATGAATTTCTGGACCTTGCCAAGAGGAATTGGTATTGTTCTTGACTCCCCCAGAAACTGTTTGGCAAACTTTCTCACTGGGTTTCTTTGCACTTTAGTCTCTATCTGTAAAATGGGGATGGATTCCTGGGCGGAGATGTCTTGTGGATGAAAGCAGTTAAGATCACTGAACACACCTGCATGAATTCTTATCTTGCTCTCCACCCAGATGGAGAAGAGCCAAGCCCAGAGTGAGAGCTTTGAAGTTACTGGGAACACCAGGTAGCCTGGGTTTCACCAAATAAGGAACAGCCTATCCTAAAAACAAAATTTGCCTAACAGAAGGAATGAGCAGCTACCATAATTACGAATTTAATTTATGGGAGCAGGGGTTTATCTGTAACATTCCAAAAGGCACACAAAGGTCAGGGAAGTGGATTGTTCTCCCTGTGAAACAGAATGTTATTCTTTCACTCAGACACATTAGCTCTCAGGCTTTGATAAGAGACTTTGCTAAAAAGTGAGTTTGCTTCATGGGAACATCTGAACCCTCCCTCTAACTCATGCTTTCCAGGGGAGCAATCAGCCCTGCCTGCTGCCTTGCCTGGCCTCCCTGCTAAAATCCCAGTTCTAAAAAAGCCTTTCCATATCCCCCTTAATTCTAGCACCTTCCTCTTTGGATTAATTCCCATTTATCCACTGCATCACTTGTCTGTTTACGTATTGTCTCTCCCATTAGACTGTAAGCTCCACCAGGAGCTGGCTCTGTCTTTTACTTCTCTTTGTATCCATAGCACTTAGCACAGGGCCTGGTATAGTAGGTGTGTAATAAATATTTATTAACTGGCTAACACTGCTCCTCCATGTAAAGTTGACTTTCTTTTTCTTCATCTTCTTTCTCCTCTTCCACATCACCCCCATGCCATCAGTCTATAAGTTTAGTCAATTCTCTCTGCAGGCTGTGTCTCATTTGAATCCTCCTCCTTTTTCATTCATTCAGCTACTCCTTGTGTGACCTTGAGAAAATTACTAAGTTTTTTCTGGGCTTCAGTTTCCTCATCTGTGAAATATAGGAGGGGCAGCTAGGTGGTGCAGTGGATAGAGCACCGGCCCTGGAGTCAGGAGTACCTGAGTTCAAATCCGGCCTCAGATACTTAACACTTACTAGCTGTGTGACCCTGGGCAAGTCACTTAATCCCAATTGCCTCACTAAAAAAAACAAAAAACCAAAAAACCAAAACGAAATATAGGAGTTGGACTAGAAGACCTCTTAAGCGTCCTTCCATCTGTGAAATCTATGACCCGAGTTTAGGTCTGTTTTACTTTTGGTTCGGACTACTATTATAATGTCCTAATTTACCTGTCTTCCTTTAGTGTCACCTCTGCTCTAATTCATTCTGTATTCCTATTGCCAAAGATGGTGCCTGTGTTTGTCCAGTTGTGCCCGACTCTCCATGACCCCATTTGAGAGTTTTTCTTGGCAAAGATGTAGAGTGGTTTGCCATTTCCTTCTCCAGTTTGTTTTACAGATGAGGAAACTGAGACAAAAGGGTTAAGTGACTTGCCTAGGGTCACACAGCTTTGTGAAAAGCTGAGGCTGGATTTGAAGTCAGGTCTTTCTGACTCTAGATGTTCTATCCATTGAACTACCTGGCTGCCTTGTGACTATCTAGAAGAGGGCAACCAGATTGGTGAAGTGCCTGAAGTTCATGCCATGTAAAGTTTGGTACCTTCTTTCTCTTCCTTCTTCCCACTTTTTAGCTTCTTTCTGTGCTTTATCTTCTTTCCTAGCCTTCACTGAATGGATGTTGCCTAAGACAAAGTTAAGGTCTTTACTTTAACTTAAAAAGGCCAAGGTCACCCAGGGCATCTGGGACTACCACTAGTTGTTCTGATCTATATCTTGCCACTGGACCTGGATGGCTCTGGAGGAGAGAGTGAGGCTGGTGACTGTGCAGCCCTCCCTCACTTAAATCCAATTCACTTGCAAGTCAAGACATAACTTTCTTGATGTCATTGGTTCTCTTTGAGAATGAAGGACCACCATCACCACCATCACCACCACCAAAAATTAGATTGTGAGCTCTTTGAGGGAAGGGACTGCCATTTTGTCTTTCCTGTTATCCCCTATGCTAGCATTTTGAGTGCCTGGCAAATAGTAGGTACTTAATAAATGTTTTTTGATTGACTATTGACTGGTTCAAAGAATTGGAGATGGAGAAGAGAAAATTCAGACAGGGTAAGCTGTCTGAAACCATTTGAAGGGCTGTCAGTTGCAAGACGGATTACATTTCTTCTGCTTGACCTCAGAGGGTAGCACTAGAAGCAATGAGTAGAAGCAGCAAAGAGGAAAATGTAGACTTTGGGAAAGAAAAAACATCCTGTCAATTAATTAGAGCTAGTTAAAAGTAGAATAGACTGCCTTGGGAGATAATGAAACTTTAAACAAACTTGGACTGACAACTTATGATACTGTAAGACCCAATAAACATTTATTAAGGGCAGCTAGGTGGTATAGGAGATAGAACCCAGAGCCTTGAGTCAGGAAGACCTGAGTTCAGATTGGGCCTCAGATACTTACTAGCTGTGTGACCCTGGGCAAATCACTTCACCCCTTTTGCCTCAGTTTCCTCATCCATAAAATGAGCTGGAGAAAGAAATGGTAAACCACTCTAGTATCTTTGCCAAGAAAACCCCAACTGGGGTCATGAAGAATTGGGAATCACTGAAAAATGACTGAATAGCAACAAAATGTGCCAAATATTCTGCTAAGCACAGGGCATATAAATAATAAGAAGAGAGATGGTTCCTGCCTTTAATGGAATAAGGGAAGACAATACACAAAATCAAACTGAGGGGGAGAGTATCACAGCATATCTGAGAGAGCAAGGGGAGGTGGATTGAAGTTGATAGTGGAGTCAAAATCAAGCAGAGCAGCAATAAAGGCAAATAAAGGCATCGTTGAAATTTCAATTTCTCTAAAAGGGAGGTTATGGGAAGAGTTTTTTTGCTCCATCCTCCAGTCTTCCAATCAGAGGGGCAGAAGCGACTGAGGCTGCTGATGATGTGTGAGTAGCAACACTGAAGCAATCTCTGTGATGATGAGTTTCCTGATATCTTTTAGTAGACATCATTTTCAGGCAGGGCTTGCACTATTTGGCTTCTAGCATCCTTTTGAACAACTCTGAAATTTTGATTCCTAATGTAGATGCTTCATTACATCATTCCCCCCCCCCCCCCCCCCCCCCCCCCCGCCCCAGCAGTTCCATATTGTCTATGGGATACAGATTCCTTATCTTAGCCTTAAAGGTGCTTTACAGCCTACCAGGGTTACAAAGATGAAAAAAGAAACATATTTCCTGCCCTCAAGAAGCTTATACTCTGGTAGGGAATTATGACTTGCACAAAACTGTTACAAAATTTTTGTAGAATATGA
Organism: Dromiciops gliroides; assembly: GCF_019393635.1. Lineage (NCBI taxonomy): Eukaryota > Metazoa > Chordata > Mammalia > Microbiotheria > Microbiotheriidae > Dromiciops > Dromiciops gliroides. The sequence goes on along the minus strand of NC_057864.1, from coordinate 345,204,072 downwards.
TAAGTACATATGAATTTTTTTTAGTTGAAACAAAAACAAACATATGGCAATTAAGTTACTTTTCTTCTGAGTGACAATAAAAACCTGTACACTCTTCTTCTCTTTTCATCCCCACCCCCACCCCTCTCACCCCCCAAAAGAATTAAGTTATTTTTGGGGCAGGAGAGAAAAATGAGTATTTCTTTTTTTGGGGGGGAAGAGGATTATATTTAAACAGGAAAGTCAGATTTGGTTCATTAGCATACATCCTGCCATTATAGATAGGAAAAATCTGAGTCAACCAAGAAAAATAATGAAATTAAGAAAGTAGCTCCCTTCCTTCTCTTTGATTTCCTATTGGGGTGTATTTGGTGGAGGGAGTGGGAGGCATGAGAGAATTTTTACTTTTTGCAGACACATTTCTATGTTCCCTTAGCTTAGGGATGTGGGTAACAGGATATTTGTTGAACACTATGATGTTTGCGAATGAATGAATGAAAAATAATTTATTAAGTACTTACTATGTGCCAAATCATGTGCTAAGCTCTGGGTATATAAATAGGAAAAAAAAAAAAAGCTAGTCAGTACCTGATCTCCAGGGGCTAGCATTCTAACTTGAAGAAAAACATGCAAAAGAAAGGTTGGGTACAAACAGATGGAAAGGCCCAGAAATTCTAAGGGGGCTACAGTAGAATGGATGGAAAGGCCCAAAAGTCCTAAGATTACTTAAGTAGTTAAGATAATAGTTTCAAGGAATAGGGCAGATGCTAAGTCTTGGAAGATATTAGAATTCAGTGGGGGAACAGGTCATAAGTGCTGGTGGTGGTCTATCTCATCAGAAAGAATGGAATTGTTAACTTCTATCTCATTTAAATCCTGTGAGCTGGCAAATTGCCCAGGAAATGGGGAATTCAAGGAGGGAGAGTACTTAGTAGTAGTACTCTCTGGTATTGATATGTTTTCTCTTCTGCCATCCTCAATAGGTTCTGGTACAGTCCAGGTCTGAGTAGGGATGAGGGGAACATAAGAGGGTAGAGCATCCCTGATGGTGGCCTTTCCCACTATTTCCATAACTGACACTGTCAGTCAGTATATGATAAGTAGCCAGCCCAACAAGTGGCTAAAACTATAAGGGATTAGAATATATCTTATATTCAGAGGAGGGAAAGAGAAGACTTGATAAAAGAGCAAAATACTTGTTGACATTTGTATAATGTTATAATTTTTATTTTATTTTATTTTATTTTATTTTATTTTATTTTATTTTATTTTATTTTATTTTATTTAGGCAATGGGGGTTAAGTGACTTGCCCAGAGTCACACAGCTAGTAAGTGTCAAGTGTCTGAGGCCGGATTTGAACTCAGGTACTCCTGAATCCAGGGCCGGTGCTTTAACCACTGCGCCATCTAGCTGCCCCATAATGTTATAATTTACATATATATCTGTGTGTGCTTGTATATATATGCATGTGAATATATGCACATATATATATATATACATATATATATAATTCTATTATATGTATGTTTGTATGTGCATTTAAGCCATTTAAATCACTTAGCTTCTCTGGCCTCACTTTCCCCATCAATAAGATGAGAGAACTAGACAGTGATCTCTAAGGTTACTTTTTTTTCCCCCTGGGGGCAATGAGGGTTAAGTGACTTGCCCAGGGTCACACAGCTAGTAAGTATCAAGTGTCTGAGGTTGGATTTGAACTCAGGTCCTCCAGAATCCAGGGCCAGTGCTTTATCCACTGTACCACCTAGCTGCCCCTCTAAGGTTACTTCTTGCTATAACTTTTGATCTCATTTTATTCAGAGCTTCATATAGTTACAACTGAAAAAGCTGCTTTACAGCTTTACTTATTTTCATTTATTTACAGCTGCTCAGAGGCAATCTGGTCCAAATCTTTCATTGTAGATGTGACACGGAAAGGTAAGTGCTTTACCTATCATCTATCACATAGGTTGCTGAATTCAAACCCAGATCCTGTGACTTCAAATTCAACCTGATTTATTTATTTTTGTTGTTGTTGTTTATTGCATCATTCTCTTCAGAATAACTCTGTGAGACAGACATTATTACCCCCATTTTTCATATAAGGAATTTAAGATTCAGAGAGGTATGACATGACTTAAACATTAATAATGTGATGGAGGGACTGGCTAATGAGGGCCTACACGTGGGGTCTGGTGAGCTCCAAGCTAATTGGCTGGTAGCATTCAAGTCCATTGATTCACCGGATTTGAGGGTGGTCATTTGAGGGTGGTCATCCCATGTTGATTTCAAAGTCCACAGTCTCTGAGAACACACCCTCTTCAGAGTCAGGCAGGTGTGGTTTCAATCAAGTCAACTTCAAGTACCTTAATCATTGAAGTCAGTCAATTCTCAGTCAATCCAATCAGTCCAAATCAATGCCAGCTGGGGCCTTTGGGCATTGGCAAAGCCCATTATTTTCTTACAGTTGGAAGAGCTACCAACAACTGAGCCTGGGAGCAAGCCAGCCCTGAGGAATGACCTACTTGACCCAGACTGACAGAGACTCTAAGAAACTACCAAGGTACCATGTCCTTCAAGGTAAGGGAATAAACATTGATGTATCACCTACTATGTGCCAGGTACTATGCTGAGCACATTTATAAATACTATCTCATTTGATTCTCACAACAACTCTTTGAGGCAGGTGCTATTATCATCCCATTTTTACAGTTGAGGAAACTGAGGCAAACAGAAGTTGTGTTAACTTAAGACTAGTGTCTGTGACTTCAATTTGAACTCATGTCTATCCTGACTCCAGGCCCAGCTCTCTTTCTATTGTGTTATCAGTTGCCTCTTAAAAGGGAAAGAAAGAGACTTGGCCATCAGTTATATTATACTTTATTTGGTGGGAGAGATGTTTAAGTTGTAGTTCATTCTCCCCAAAAGCTAGGATAGTAGAGAGGAGAGTGTACCCCAGTTCTGAAGGATGTTTTTGTACAGCTATTCCTTCCACATTACAGAGGTTAGGGAAATAGTGCCCGTGCAATCTGGAAAATCTGTGCAAAATTTTTTTGCCCTCTCTTTGTACCAGAGAAGAAACCTGAATTATTATGGTATTAAAAGATAAAATATGTTGACAGTGATACAATGCCATGCACGTATCTTATGCATTTTGAGTTTCTAAACGTTTTCTGTGTTGTCTGCTGGCCTTAATTTGTCACCTGTGTCTTCTGCAAAACTCCCCCCAAATTCTCATTTAATTTTTTATGCCAAGCCATGATATATCTAAACTCGATGGGGAAAGTTGCAATGTGGAAAGGATAACTACAATTCTTTTCTTACTATATCTTCTCAGTAAATATCCCTTAGTAAAAGCCAATTAATATTAATCAATGATCAACAATACTATAGAGACACCAATGGGCTAAATGATATTAGTGACTGATATGGTGGAGAGCACACCAGAATGAAGGCTTGATACCCACTCATTGGGTGCTGCTAGGACTACCTAGCCAGCTCTCCCCTGGACACCTGACCTTCTAGTATGTGTGTAGATTTGAAGAGTAAAATCAAAGTCTCCCTACAATAATATGACTGACACAACTAAGAAATATTCGAGCCAGAACTGAAATCTAGCCCATAGAATTTTAGAGCTGAAAGGGACAGTTGACTAACTCTATTACATTTTACAGATGAGGGAAATAAGCCCCAGAGAAAGGAAACAGATTAGAAATAGCCCAAAGTCAAGCTTTTGTGACTTTCAGAGCTGGGTTTTGAACCTCAGGCCTTAGACATCACAGCCAGGGCTCCTTCTGCTCTCTCACACTCCAAACCTAGTCTACCAACAGATTTTCTGAGTCCAAAGCCTCTGCTACTCCACTGTAGCCCAGGCAAAAGTGGACTGTACCAACACAAAGTCTGCCAGCTGAATATCATTTTTTGCAAGCCTAAGCATTTCAAAAAATTATTTTCAAGGAGGCTTTGATCTTTTTCTTGTTTTCTGACATGTCTTTTCTTGACCTCATCTGGATAGTGCTGTGTCTGCTCAGAATTTGCCTGGAGCCTTGAAGCCACCTTCAAGAGATGGGAGAAAAATCATGTCTTGTCTATTGTCAGTCAAGGGCTCGGCGGTTCAGAAGCAAAAAGCCAATAGCAACTTTGGAACCTCACTCCCTACAGCCCTGCACCACCCCTTCTCCCCCTTCTTAACTTGTTCAAGAAATCCCCCAACTTTTTGTAAGAAGAGTCACGAAGCATATTTAGCAACAAGTTTCTCCTTGCCCTAGAATATGTCAGAGATATAAACTCTGAAATCTCACAGAAAACATAGAAGGATCTGTGGGGTTTGTTGTTTCTTGGCAACAGGAATCTGAGCTGTGACAATGTGAAATTGGCATTAATTTCTTAATTCCAGAGTGCATGATGATTTTTCTCCCTTTTTTAGTGAAATATTAATTAATCAACTAACAAACATTCCTTAAGTGTCTACTATGTGCTAGGCACATTTATAAGGGTTACAAAATAAAAATGAAACAGGCCTTGCCTTCAAAGAGCTTACATTCTATCAGGAGAGATGAATTAATGGATAGATGAATAAATGAAAACATGTATTAAAGGCTTACATTGTGCAAAGCACTATGCTAAACTCTAGGAATACAAATAAAAAAGACTGTTCCAGTTTACAAGGATCCACACTCTAATGGGGAGACAGTACATATGGAAGGTTTAACATGTACACATAATAAATACATACAAAATAAATATGATGTGTGTGTGTGTGTTGAGGGAAGGCACTAACAGCTTGGGGGATGAGGAAAGGTTTCATGTAGAACATGGTACTTTGCTCTCCTTTCATAAAAAATTCCACATTTGTACTTTTCTACAGGGATAAATCAGGCAGCTAGGTGGCAAAGTGGATAGAGTGTCAGGTCTGGAGTCAGGAAGACTGTTCTGAGTTCAAATCTGGCCTCAGACCCTTACTAGCTTTGTGACCACTTAAACCAATTAGCCTCAGTTTCCTCATCTGTACAATAAGCTGAAGAAGGAAATGACAAATCCCTCCAATATCTTTGCCAAGAAAAATCCAAAAGTCAGACACAACTGAGTGACAAAAATTAGAGATAATTCTTTCGTTCTTGAAAATGCATTGGTTGGAGTTTAGTTCATCTAAATTTTTCCAGTAGGAATTCCCAGCTAGAGCAGGGATTCATTCAAACCTTGCCTCCCTATAGTGTCATGAGGCAGCAATGGAAAGAAAAGAGTTTGTTCAGCCCAGTAGGAAAGCTTTGTGATTAATTCATTGGAAGAAGGTGGGGCTGTTAGTCAATAAACACTTATTAAACACCAACTATGTACCAGTAACTGTTCTAAGTACTGGGAATACAAAGAATGGTCAAAGACAGTCCCTGCTCTCAAAGACCTCACATTACAACGGGGAAACAACACACAACCATATATGAGAAGTTATTGGAGATAGTCTAAGAGGAAAGGCACTAGTATTAAGGAGGATCAGGAAAGGTGGAATTTTAGCAGGGATTTGAAAGAAGCCAGAGATGGGGAATGAGAGCACTATAGGAGTGTGTGTGTGTGTGTGTGTGGGGGGAGGGACAGCTAATGAAAATAAGTGAAATTGGTAACTGGAGCATGTTCATATACTCTACAATCCAGTGAGTGAATTATACATGGGTTGGGGGGCAGGTGGAGAGTAAAGGCTTAAGAACACTGGAAAGGGGGGCAGCTAGGTGGTGCAGTGGATAGAGCACCGGCCCTGGAGTCAGAAGGACCTGAGTTCAAATCTGGCCTCAGACACTTGACACTTAACTAGCTGTGTGACCCTGGGCAAGTCAACCCCCATAGCCCCTCACAAAAAACAAACAAACAAAAAACCAGACCAAGAACAGTGGAAAGGTTCAGGAGTATGAAGGATTTTGAATTTCAAACCAAAGATTTTGTATTTTACTTTGGAGGTGATAGGGAGCCCCTGGAGTTTATTTAATTATAGGGGGTGACATAGTCATATCTGAACTTTAGGAAGATCAGTTTGGTGGCTGAGTGGAAGATGGACTGCAATGGGGAGAGACTCATGGCAGGGAGACCAACCAGCAGATTATTGTAATAGTCGAGGTGTGATGAGATGAGAGCCGGTACCAAGGTGGGGGCAGCGTCAGAGGAGGGAAGGGACCATATATGAGAGATGTTACGAAGGTAAGAAGATTTGAGTTCCTGATCCTGTCATTTACTATCTGATATTAAGAAAGTTGCTTACCTTCTCTAATCCTCAGTTTTCTCATCTATAAAATGGGCATAAAGAATAAATTGTAAAATCTACTTCAAGAGATTGTTGTAAGAATTAGATGAAGAGGTTGGCATATATAAAGTGACTTGTAAGGGATAAATATGGCTTAGTTAAAATAATAGTTTATTAAGTATCTATAATATAATGGAAATAGGGCATATGAAGATACATTTATTACAGATTTTACTCTCAAGAATTTTGTGATTTAATGAGGCAAAAGACGAGTACACATATAACAATATTTGACTCAAGGGAAAGTGAGAAATGAAAAGGAATGCTTCAGGCAAAATGCTAGGAAATAGCTGAGGAAAATGATGTCACTTTCATAGGATTCAGGAATCACAGGATTTTGGAACTAGAAGGAACCTTAGAAATCACCTAGTCTCACTTTATCACTATTTATTTGTTTATCCATTCATTCATCCATCCATTCATTTATCTATCTATTCCTTCCTTCCTTCATTCATCCATCCATTCATTTATTTATCTATTCATTCATTCATTCATTTATTAATTTATTCATTCATCTATTTACTCATTCATTCATTCATTTATTTTTGCGGGACAATGAGGGTTAAGTGACTTTCCCAGGGTCACACAGCTCGTAAGTGTCAAGTGTCTGAGGCTGGATTTGAACTCAGGTCCTCCTGAATCTAGGGCCGGTGCTTTATCCACCGTACCACCTAGCTGCCCTTCATCATTTTTTAGATGAAAAATTGGGTTTTTTTAATCTGTGGCTTTAGGGAAGGCTTTATTTGAGTAACTCCCAAACTGGTCCTTGAAGAGAGAAACTGAAAAAGATGTTAGGGAGGTAGAATGAAGAGGGGATTTATCCTCAGTTTGGAAGGTGGCAAAAGCAAAGATGGGCAGCCAGGTGGTGAAGTGGATAGAGTGTCAGGCCTGGAGTCAGGAAGACTCATCTTCCTATGTTCAAATTAGACCTCAGACACTACCTAGTTGTGTGACCCCAGTTATGTCACTTAACCCTATTTGCCTCAGTTTCCTCTTCTGTAAAATGATCTGGAGAAGGAAATGGCAAACCACTCCAGTATCTTTGCCAAGGAAACCTGTGAAGAATTAGACACAATTGAAATGACTGAACCACAACCATAAACAAAGGCAGACAGATGATGAGGGAAGGATGTAAATGGGGGATTGAAAGTAGTTTAATTTGGTTCTAAATCATGTGAAAGGAAGTAGTATGAAAAAAGGCTGGACAGAGAAGTTGAAATCAAGAAGTGGCATATTTTGAATGTCAAAATTGGGTCTTGTTTGGTAGACAATGGAGAGGTACTGATTTTTTTTACCTATTAGAGTTACTTGATCCTAAGATGTCAAGTGGGGTTAGGGTAGAAAGGATTGGACCATCAAAGACAGGAAGCCACTTAGGAAGTTATTACAGTAGACAAGGTGGAAATAGGTGAGAGGCAGGACTACAATGGTCAATTAACCCTGTTTGTCTCAGTTTCCTCATCTGTAAAATGACATGGAGAAGGACATGGCAAAGCACTCCAGTATCTTTGCCCAGAAAACCCCAAATGAAATTATGAAGAGTCAGACACAACTAAAATAACTCAACAGTAACATAAATACAGGGAGACATCAGTAGCACATGTCTAGGTTTAAGGGTATGCCTCTCTATTGCTGGACAAATCCTAATCCCTAACCCCAGTATGGCTCAAGTGATCAAGGAAGACATGGTAACTTTCTAAAGAGGTACCCATAACCACACCCCACAGATACTGAAACAATATGGAGGGCAGGTCCTTATGAAGCAAATTCTCCTCCACCCTATTCTCTTACAGAGCATAGCAGTAACAGCTTTGCTTGACTGACTTCCTAGTTATGGAGAACCTGATTCTCAGGCAATCATTAGCTTTTTGGGGTGTGGGAAATGTATTTATTGAGAAAGGACTCCATCATTCTTGGAACAATCTCATGTTTGTCTAACTTTGCAGGAAAACATAGTGTCATGCCACTGGTGGGAACTCAGTCAAACTGCCTAGAAAGTATTTCCCTTTCTCAATTGCATCACAAGTGGTTTTCAGAGCTCTTGCAGCATGGTGGCAAATTCAGAGCATATAATATCAAAATATTGACATGCAGGCTTAATTGTAGCATACTGTGGAGGAATAGCAAGAAATAGCCTTAATTTTCCATTCTCTCCTCAGGCAAATTTCCCATTCAAATGGATAGATTATTATTTCTGGATGAAGCTTTTAGATTCAAGGCCCACAGTGTGGAAATAATAGACTTCAGCTGACTCAGGTACAAGGTATGTGTTTTTTACGTTGGGGGTCTCAGTTTCATGACTTTTAAAATGAAGGAGTTAGACAATGGTTCCTTCAAGTTGTACAGCACTATGTGGCTGTTGTTAAAGTGTATTGCCTACAAACTTCATCTGTTGCTTTAGAGAAATCACAAAAGACCAATACCTCCCCAAGATCACAGGCTTTCCAGGGCCCTACTCTATGAGGACAGGAGTGGTAGTGGCTAGTTTATTACATTTTATGCCCAACTGACTCCTCAGAGTATTTGAACTAGCCATGTATGGTCACAAACATCATCTTACCTGATCAATTCCCATCTTCTTCCAAGTGTTGTAAAAGAAAAATATTTTGTGACCTTCCTACACTCTTCTGACCAAAGTGTATGAAATCCAGACCCAGAGGTGATTGAAAAAAGACACATATATTAATAATATCCAGATCAACCTAGTGAAAGAAACTGAAAAATCTAACCCCAAGGCAAAGCAAGTTAAGAAAAGTGTTTTTTTTTTTTAATTTGAGGGAAAATCAAGGGGAAGAAAGAATTTATTTCAGTAGAGCTCAATTTAGTCTTTGGAAAGGTCATTTCTTAATTTAGAATTCTTAATCCTAATGCATTTTGCATCTTTATAAAATGACTTAATCACCTTTTTTATGAATCTCTCCTCACAAAATACCTTCATATATTAATAATTATAACAAGGACAATGATAACGATAATGGACATTTATAATGCTCTTCAAGGTCTGCATTGAGCTTCTACCACCATCTTAATTGAGGAGATGCCTGGGAGAAGTGATACAAAGGATAACTTCTTTAATGAGCTCTATGTCCAGAAAAAGAAGAAAACTGGTCATAGAGTGATGGCATGAGATAATCAGTGGTTAGTCTGTGTGATATACTGGGTGTCCATGACATGTCAAAACATCTCAAGGAAATTCTCTTGCATATTAGTTGGGTACCTTGAGAAGGACTTACAAAAAAACATGAAGACTCCTACACAATGAGAAGGCATGGATGAATTGAGAGCTAACATTTGGAGGGTACCCCCATTGATGAGATCACAGATTCCTTGAAGTAAAATTATTATTGTGACATGGATTGTATGTGTTTCCTTGCACAGGGAGATTTATCTTTTAAAGATAGACATGGTCAGTGAATTCCAAGGCCTATTAATCAATTATTATTGAAAACCTCTATGCACAAGGCATCATGCTAGAGTCTACTGGGGGTGGTGGTGGTAAAAATAGATGTAATCTAATAAAATACCTGGTCTTAAAGAACTTACTGTCTACATAAACAGACAGTACCAATACATAAAAGATGCCGAGGCTGATGAAATTATACCATTTAATTTAAGGTTTCAGAGCTCTTTGCCAAGAGGATAACCATGGGAAGCAGTATATCTAAGTGCTATAGAAGTGGTACAAACAGGATGTCAACATGAGTTCAGAGGAGAGTGAAACATTTGTTGGTTGAGGAAGTGGGATTTGGACAATGGCAGTATTGAGACAGAGAAGTAGCAAGGAGAAAGAAATAAATTCTGGGATTAACAGATGTTAAAACTGGAAAAATAGATCCTATCTGAAAAGAATAAGAGAAATCTAGAGAGTAGATTGAGTTTTTCAAAGTGCTTTAAATACATGACCTCATTTGGTCCTGTGAGGCAAATGCTCTAGATAGGTATATCCAAGATACAACATAATTGTAGAAGCCATCAAAATAGGGCAGGGTGAACTAAGGGAGCTTCTAGGTGGGGCTGAGTTTGGGAGTCACCCTTCAAGGAAGTGATGAATACAGACTGGCAAAGTGGAGGAGTAAAACAACATTTCTAAATATCCAGTGTCAAAGGGAGAATTCAAAGCCAGGCCTTTTCTGGTTTCAGATCCTGTGATTTTCCTGCTGCTGCACCCTTCCTGGTACCCATGACTTTTCAAAGGAATAATTGACAAGGCATGGTAACCTGGTAATTCTAATCAGGGTGAGGGTGGTGTTGGGGGTGTTAGGGAGGAACAGGGACAGAAAGGAATCCAAAGTTTTGAGCCCGGGTGTATGAAAGAATGGTGTTGTCATTGACAGAAAAATGGAAGTCTAGAGTGGGAGTTTTTTGGGAGAGAAAGATTATTTTAGGCATATTTTACACATTGTGAGTTTTAGGTGACAAAAAGGTTAGTCCTATGCAAATGCCAAATACTTAAGCTACAGAACTGGACTATGGAAGTGAGATCAAAAATAAAGATGTAAACTTTGGAGTCATCTGAGTAGAGATAATAGATAAAGTATGAATAGATAAAATGGGGGGGTGGTGTAGCTAGGTGGTACAGTGGATTAAGCACCAGCCCTGGATTCAGGAGGACCTCGGTTCCAATCTGGCCTCAGACACTTGACACTTATGAGCTGTGTGACCCTGGGCAAGTCACTTAACCCTCAGTGCTCCACAAAACAAACAAACAAAACGAATAGATAAAATGCCTAGGGGAGAGAGTAGAGCAAGAAAAGAACAGGGTCAAAGACTTAGGGTAAGGGGAGTTTGGAGCAAGAAGAGGAGTCATTGAGGAGGAAGTGTTTTAAGTGCCGAAATTAATCTGGATATGATGGATGTTTTTCTTCTTGGGGGGGGGGAGGTAAGTCATTTTCCTATTTACCTTCTGTATCTTTATCTTCTTCATCTTTACTTCTATTTTGCAGTTTCTTTTTTCTTTTCCTTTTTAAATGTTAAGGCAAATAATTATTAAAGGAGTTTTTTTTTTAAAAGCTATCTACTATTTTTGTACTATGAAGATATTTGAGGTAAAATTAAGGCTAGTGTTCATCACTCACCTTTTAATTCAATTCAACAAGCATTTTTAAAAAGTTTGCTATATGCTAGCAATACAAAGGGAAAACCCAAACACTGGCCTTGCCCTCAAGGTGCTTCAGTTCTCTTGGAGAGAGAGAGAGAGAGAGAGAGAGAGAGAGAGAGAGAGAGAGAGAGCGCGCGAGAGAGCGCGCAAGCCCAAGTGCAGGAGAGTGAATGAGTGGTATTCTGGGCTGGGCCTTACTCAGGCGATTTCTGTGGTAGTTTTGGTTGTTGTTTGTTCTTGAAGAGGATCATGAGGATCATGACATCTGAGTGATGTCATGACTTGCAGTGAATTGCATTTAAGTGAGGGAAGGTGGTGCAAAATCACCTGTCTCACTCTCTCCTTCTGAGCCATTTGGGTCTAGTGACAATATTATACATCAGGATGACTGGGGATGGCCCTGAATGTTTAAGACAATTGGGGTTAAGTGACTTTCCCAGGCCCACACAGCTTTGAAGTGTCTGAGGTGAGATTTAAACTCAGGTCCTCCCAACTTCAGGGCCAGCATTCTATCCACTATAACACCTAGCTGCCCAGTAGTTTAGGTTAGATTTTGGAACAAAATCAGATCCTCACAGGTTATTCAACTGTTAACAAAAAGGGATTTACTTAGCGATAGCATGGGAAGATACCTCAAGTAGGATAGGCATTGAGGATGAATAGAAGTGATTCAGCTGAAGGAAGCTCCCTTGCCTGAATTACCCCAGGGGATCTACCAGCCAAGCTTCAGTGCACCTTTGGAAGTCCCCATGGCTACTTTGTACCTAGAAAATGAGGAAGTGACTTCAACAGTCTAAGCCTCTTGAGCCAACCAAATCTAGAGGAAAATTTTAGTGTCTTTTATAGAAAAGTTAAGTTAATTTGCATGGGGGAGAATTTATGATACTGCTACTACCCTAGGGGGAAAACAGCAAATAAAAAAATAAGTAAATGAAAAATATCGACAAATTAAATAAAAAGTAATTTGAGGGAAGAGAAGGGAGCTAATAATTGGTGGGTGTAGGGTATCAGCAAAGGCCTAAGGCGGGGGGGGGGGGTGCAGCTAGGTGGCAAAGTGGATAGAGCACTGGCTCTGGAGTCAGGAGGACCTGAGTTCAAATCCAGCCTCAGACACTTAACACTTACTAGCTGTGTGACCCTGGGCAAGTCACTTAACCCCAATTGCCTCACCAAAAAAAAAAAAAAAAAGGCCTAGGGCAGGACCAATTCTTGAACTCAGTTTTGAAATGTGCTGGGCACTTCCAAAGGGAAACAACAGAGTGAGGGGGGCAAGTATTCCAGGGACCAGAGGATAGCCTGTGCAAAGATACTAAAATGGGAGGAGGAATATCAAGGCCAATTTTGTTGGGGAGACAAGTAGCATACTAAGAAACATATTTTAGAAATTTGCTTTTTCAAGTTTAAATCTGAAAGAAGTGAATTTACACTTTCGTATGTATAGCTAGTAGTCTAAATTATGGGAAGTCTGACTATTTTATTCTTTTGCTAGATGTTTACTTTAAAATATGGTTAATTTTCAAAGGAACAATAAAACAATAATGTGGAAACTAAAAATAGAGTAGAATAAAGGCACTATGAAAATACAGATGCTAAAGAACCCTGGTTGTTTACATCCAGAATGGAAATGATGTCTTTTATATAGAACAGGGGGAGAAAAAAAAAGTAATTTCAAATGAATATTCAAAAAAGTCATGTCAAATAAATGGGCACAATGGTATAATTTACAGCTCTGACATGAAAGAACAATTTAGAGTTTTCTTAGCAACAGAAGCCCTATTAAGTAGTCAAGTGGTAGGGATCCAGGATGTCTCTGCTCTGCCCTCTCCCCAGCTCAGAGAAGACTGTCATTTCAAGCGCCCTGTTGACATGGTGTTTGCTTAAATGGTACCCAGAAAAAATGCTTCACATGCTGCTCATGGAGAAAAGCCCAGCTTCTCCCTCTCTTTATGAGATGCCAGATTTCACTGTTGTTGTTTACAGTAACAGAGGAATGTGATATTAATATTTAGCTTTTTCAGCAGAAATCTGCATTTAAATGCAGATCTCAACATGTGAGCTTGTGAATGAAGGCTGTCACAGATTCATCCTGGGGGTTCAAGTTCACACAGGTTCAGCACCTTCCATGAAAAAAAAAGATTCAGAAATTGCTCACCATAGGAGGTAATCAGAGCAGAGTGGCTGGAGAAGAATGACAATGTTTACAATTCTGGGGGAAGCCCAGCATTCTGGAGGGTTCTGGAGCCCTGCAGGGGAGAGAAGCCCCACATGGACAGCTGCAGCATCAAAGGATCCCAGTGACCTAGATTCAGCTACAGATTAGGGTCTGAGCTTCTATCATTATAGTGGCAGCTTAATTGCACTTCTATAGCCTACCCAGTAACACCAAGGGGAAGCTGGGTTGCTATCCTGGGAGCTGGGGGTCAGGGGTGGTTAAGGAAGGGGACTTCCCTTTCTAGGATTTCAAAACTAAATTGTCTCTTCCACTTTTAAAAACACATTTAGGAAACCTGTTAACAAACTGACTGTCTCTTACAGCCCTAGAGAAGGAGGGAAGGGGAAATGTTAGGCATTTGCTTTTGTCTTTTTCTGTCCTGATTCATGGGCAAAATTATCTTGTACATGTGGGCCTCAGCCTATGGTATCACAACAGATATGTCTCTCTCTTGCCAGACTGAGTTGGCAAATGAAGAATAAATCAGGACAAAACCTAAGAAATTAATTTTCCACTTTGCTGTTAGGCCTGAATATATTAGAATCAAATCATTTAAGATCTCAATAAATAAATGGAAGCATTTGAAAGCAGATTTATTGCAGCTTTGGCTCCACCTTGAATGGTGCAGAGTCAGATTTCACGGGGAGAAGCTAGAATAGTATGCCCCTTGGGAAAAACAGAGTGAAAAACAAAATGGATCTGGGAATTGGGGAAAAAAAAATAATTCCATTTAGCAAGTGCAATTTAGGAAAACCAAGCCTTGGTGGTGTGCTAAGTACATTAAAATTGTAACACCCTAAGTCTTTCATGAATATTATAATTTAAAAGAAAAAAAACATCTTGCCCATCTTTCTATTGGAAACCATGAATATTTCTGAAGCATTTTTCTTTGAAGTACCTTGAGGTTTTTTTTTTTTCTTAAATAAACACTCACATCACCTTAGACATCCTTGGCAGTTAAGTGAAAGGTAGGTCTGAGAGATTCTTGTCTCATACTAAGGAAACTAAAACTGAGAGAAATTAAATTTATTGGATTGGGCTAATTCAGAAGCCCATTAGGGCATTTGTCCAGTAGCAACCTGGACTTTTTGCCTATTTTCGGGGGTGGGGGGGAAGGAGAGAAAGAATAGCAATGTCTTTTTTTTTTTCTCAGTAAATACTCTTTTATTTAAAGCTTTGAGTTCCAAATTTTATCCTTCCTTCCCTCCCCCCCCCCCTGCCAGGTGGTAAACAATCAGATATAGGTTATACATGTGCAATTATGTAAAACACTACCATATTAGTCATTTTGTACAAGAAAACTTGAATAAAAGAAAAAAATGAAAGTGAAAAATAGCATGTTTCAGTCTGTGTTCAATCAATATCAGTTCTTTCTTTGGAGGTGGATAGTATGTTTCATTGATAGTCCTTTGGGATTGTTTTGGATCATCATATTGCTGAGAATAATTAAGTCATTCACAGTTCTTCATTGAACAATATTAATATCAGTGTCTTGACTTCAGGAAACTCTATCTAGCCATCATGGGAATCTTCTCAGCCCAAATTTTTGGAAGTACAAACATGTAAAGAAGGTCCTAGCTCTCTTTATAAATGGCCAGTTTTCAGGAATTGTAATCAGGGTTTGTATATTCCCTCAATTTCACTCCCTCAGTATTTTCTGTGGTATTATGAGGGTACTGGGGAATCAATATCAAACTATCTGAAAGATGAGACAATAGAAAAGATTTGGGAAAAATATGGTACTCATCATTACCCAAAAAAGGCACCTAAGATAATATTAATAACTACCATCCCATATGCTTATTTTCCCACATTTACAAAAATTTTTATGAAAATAATCTATATATGCGAAATGAGGAAGTTATAGTAGATGACATCTAAGATACCTTGTCTCTAAATTTCTGAAGTGTTGCTAGTCAGATTCTGTGACCATTTATTTATCAGGGAATGGCTTTTAGTCTTGTTTCTATACATCTTGGACATTTAAACCTTATCAGGGATATTTGTTATACAGAGTTTCCCCCAGTTGACTGCTTTCCTTTTTAGCTGAGTTGCATTAATTTTGTTCATGCAAAATCTTTTTGATTTCATGCAATTGAAATGATCTAATTTATATGTTTTTTTTTGGGGGGGGTAGGGCAATGAAGGTTAAGTGACTTGCCCAGGGTCACACAGCTAGTGAGTGTCAAGTGTCTGAGCCCAGGCCTGAACTCAGGTCCTCCTGAATCTAGGGCTGGTGTTCTATTCACTGGGCCACCTAGCTGCCCCTATATGATTTTTTAATAAGAGGCAAGTTCACACTTTCATATCCATTCTACTCCCTTCTTTTTTTCATCAGTGAGGCCTACTTTTCCTGTAATTCCTTCCTGAGCTACCTAATGTTCTCATATTTACAGTCTCTTTTATTCAAAGCTTACTCTGAGACCCTTCCTTCATACCAAGGTATAAATAACTGTTAAGGGCTAAAATTCTAGCTAGTCTGTCTAAAATATCTAATGAGTGGTCGCCAATAAATTATAAGCTTTAGCAAGAGTTAGGCTTTTAAGCATTTATTAAGGAAAACAAGAATTTGGTAAAGAGAGAGAGAAAGGCCTAGATTTCTATCTATTAAAGGGAGAGCACATTTTTAGCTCCCTTCTCCGCCAGCGTCCCCAGGAAAGAGCGCGAGACTGAGCGCCAGTCTCTTCCTTCCTCCTCCCACTAGCCCGCGTCACTTCCTGACTCCTGGTCTTGCCCTCAAAGACCTTCCCTTCATGGGCAGAACTCTTCTACAGTAAGTATCCAGCAGGTGGCGTCATTCCAATCGTTACAGTCCCCCCTGTTGTTCCTCAAGAAACAAAATGTTTCCTTGACGGAACAGTAAAAATAATATAATAACTATTGCTAACTAATAATATGTGAACAACAATATAGAAAAGGAAGAGAGGAAAGTTTTGTCCAGAGGGGTGATTTTTTTTTTTGTCCTCATGAACCGACGCTTTGACATTAGTCTTGCAAAGGGAGGGCCTCTGCAGAGAATACATGTTACAGATGGTGTATATTATAACAGAAAGAGAAAAAAACAACAAAAACAACAAATCAAAACTGTTCATTTAAAGTCTCTGAAAGTCTTTTCTCAGATGTCCTCTAGGTGTAGTCGTAGAATGGAAGTCTTTTCAGGGGTTGATGTGTGGATGCTGGTAATCAGCCAGGAAAATTTCCTACAAAATTGAGCTTAACACAACTTTAAAATAGCTTTGTCAATAATCAAATCAAACAATGAAAGTTCTCAAAAACATGTCTAAGGGAATTCAGAATCTTAGTTGTTACACATGAAACATATAATAAAACAAAAATTCTAACATTCTTTAAAATTATAATATTACTATAGTCCCCCCTTATGGAGGGTAGTTGAGAAGACAATTGCTGCAATATTAATTAATAAAAATAATTTTTATCTTTGTTTTATCACTTTTTGCATCATCTGCCTAATTATCCTCATGCCATTATGAGAAATTTAAAATCTAATATAATTAGTAACAGATGTCAAGGCCAAATTCAACACTGTTATTTATCATGACACCTGAGATAATTATGGGGGTTACCATAAAAGAACAGAGAAATGATGGGATATGAGCATTCCCACACTTGAGCAATATATACTGCCCATGCAGTATGCCAGGTCTAAAATAGGTGGATGGAATATATGTCCATGCCACCGAACATATTGGAGGAAACTGAGTCAGACTTAATCAGATGCATGGGATTGAGATGTCCATGGCATCAGGCATATAGGAGGGAGCATAGAAGCCAGGTGTAGAAGTGAGATGGGTGGGATCAATACTTCCAGCCATCTGTACAATATTGTGGGGGAAAAGAGAATAAAATATTAAACCAAGAGAATCCAACCTCAACATTAGTCAAAAGCCGTTCCCTTGGCCATACCTTGACTTCATGCATGTCTCCCCTCATGTGACAGTTCAGTGTCTGCTCCTTGAGCAATATGTATTCCTCTTGTGATTGGATGGCACCTTGGCCAACTGGCATCTGATAACTCAGAATAAAGGCAATTAATGTCTTAAATGATAAGTTCCCATAATCCAAGTCTCATATGGATTTAAAATTGAGGATAATAAATGATTGCAAAAAATGTGAATACATCTTGACTCAAAATATAATATATAATTATGCAACAATTTCAAATAATACCCTTTTTTTTACTTAGTATACAATTACTTTTGTGAAAAATCAGAACATACTTAAATACAAGTTAAAGCACAACAGAATCTCAAAGAACTTTTTTTTTTTGAAAATAGAAAACTTTTACAAATGTTCCCCTCTTTTTTTTTTTTTGGGAATATGCTTATCAAAAATAATACTTCTAGAATCAATTTACACTTGCCATGGCAACCAATTTGCCACGGAAATGCTTTAAAGAGTTTGATCAAATAATCAGTTGAGAAAAAATAACAAAAACAAACAACTCAGAATATGGGAGCACAATACTCCTAGAATTAACATTGTATAATAAAAACAAAACCATCTTGCAATGTTTCAAAATTAGATAGATAAATGAATAGAAGAAAATACACATGGAACAATAAAAGACAATGAAATTCAAACTAAGGAAATATAAATGAATATGAACTTAATAAGAGTATTATAAAATATAAACTTGATCACATGACTATAAAAAACTTTTACAAATATTCTCCTTGTTTTAAAAACTAAGTATAAAACACAACCTCAAAAGCATGAAAATCTCTATGAAAATAAACCCATACCATTAATTTCAAAATGTATATGTAATAGCATAGAAATCCTATGTAACCTCTGAACTGATACTATTACTCTGAGTGAATTCAGAACACTTTTGATTCCGGTATCTAAAATCCCCAATACTCATATCAATACCTTGCTGCTTACTTCTACATTTCTGTAAAATATGTACCCTTCCGTGGCAAAAGAAGCGGAGTCTTGAACTATGGTGATAATTGTCATTCTTATTCAGCTTAAGTTTTTCTTCTTTAACCTCTCTATATTGTCTGTCGGGCTTTTCACCATACAAATGCTTTATAAGATTACTAATTAAAGACAAAAGCAGGTTAGCAAAATTATGAACAAAACGAGCATATCTGGAATTTAAAGAGTTTTCTAAGATTGTCTCAAAAGCACAGCCAGGCCGGGGAAGGGCTGAGCCTAAAGCGGCAAATGCAGGTAGAAAAAGTTGAGCATGCGCATCAGATCTCTGGACTTCCCAGGCAGGGGAAGCTATGGGCTTGGCCATAGGAGGAGTAGAGGGTGGGGTCTGGAGAGGAGGGGAGGGACCAGAGCAATTTGAATCAGACTTGATTTTGAACTCAGGCCTGGATTCCCCTTCCCCCACTTTGCCTCCAGGTGCTAGGGGATTAAAAGCTTCTAGAGGGTGGGTCATTGCCTCCAGGCATGCAAAATTAGAGCAACAATTAGTGTTAGAACTGGGAAAAGCTGCAGGAATCTCTTCCGGTTTCTCTGAAAAAGCATGGTTGGGAGAGGGAGAGATATTTCCTTGTGTGAGTAAGTTGCTGGCTCTTTTAACAAAAATAAAAATAAAAATAGAAAATCCACAAAAACAAAGCATTAACATGATCTTATCTCCCATTTGTCTGGTTAAACAGACTAAAATCAAAAATAGGGTAATTAGGGAGTTTAAAAGGTCCATTCGAAAAAATTTAAAGGGAAAACACAGCCAGTGCACCAGTACTTAGCAGTTTAAAGGGAGAGGGAGGGGAAATTTCTTACCCAACCAGAAGATCAGAAGATTGAGGTTTAGCTTTCCTCTTCGTGGTCAGCCATCTGTTAAGGGCTAAAATTCTAGCTAGTCTGTCTAAAATATCTAATGAGTGGTCGCCAATAAATTATAAGCTTTAGCAAGAGTTAGGCTTTTAAGCATTTATTAAGGAAAACAAGAATTTGGTAAAGAGAGAGAGAAAGGCCTAGATTTCTATCTATTAAAGGGAGAGCACATTTTTAGCTCCCTTCTCCGCCAGCGTCCCCAGGAAAGAGCGCGAGACTGAGCGCCAGTCTCTTCCTTCCTCCTCCCACTAGCCCGCGTCACTTCCTGACTCCTGGTCTTGCCCTCAAAGACCTTCCCTTCATGGGCAGAACTCTTCTACAGTAAGTATCCAGCAGGTGGCGTCATTCCAATCGTTACATAACAGAAGCTCTCTAAAGAGATTTCAGTTCCTTAACCAGACCCTTTTTTTCTTTCTTCTTCTCCCCATAACTGTGAAAGATACCTGACTGATCCATGGAATATTAAAGGAAAGAACTTTGACGATACTATTCACTCCTTCATTTTACAGATGAGGGAATTAAAACTCCCAAGGTGGAATTGACTTGTCCAAGGTTACAATCTATTAATAGCAGAATCTTGACTAGAATTTAGATCTCAAGTTATCCTTTTCCACAATTCTCATATTTTAATACTTTGAAGGATCTGTAATCTCACCTCTGGCAGCTACGTGGCTCAGTGGATAGTGTGGTAGGCCTTGAGTCAGGAAGGCTCATCTTCCTGAGTTCAAATCTGGACTCAGATACTAGATATATGACCCTGGGCAAGTCACAACCCCATTGTTACAGATGTTTTCTCATCTGTAAAATGAGTTAAAGATAGAACTATCAAACCATTATCTTTGCCAAGAAAATCCCAAATGACATCACAGAGGGTTAGACATGACTGAAACAACTGAACAACAAAAATCTCATCAAAGCAGGAAATCACCCCAACTATGCATAATTGCAACACATTTATACCTGCCCATTCTGTGCTACTCTTTCCAAGTGTTTCCGTAAATCTGCCTTTGGATGTCCATACATTGTGTTGGGGATCTTCCTCTAGTTCTCTTGATACTACTTGGATGAAAATTGAATATGGTGGCTGTTCATTGCTTATCCCTTTCTCTCAGTATATAACCAGACTATCTTTTTTTTTCCTAGTCATATGTTTTTCTGATGACTGCCTTTATACCGTCTGATCAATAATCTCTTGACTTTCAATGAGCATCAATCCTTAAGGAGCATACTTCTTGGGCCATATATTCATATAATCCTTAGAAATCACCTGAGAAGTCCATTCATAAAATCATATAATTTGAAAATTAATGCCTTAGTGGCTATTTGGTCCTAGTCTTCTTCACTACAATTCCTGGGCATCATCATCTAAACTTGGCTTGAAGACCTCCAAATCCGACCTCACCCTATTTTCTCTCTCCCATTGCATGAACCCCTTATGAATCTCAACTTCCATTCCTACTAAAATTCTCTTTTATCCAGCCTTAAGTTGTTTCCTTCTTTTTTCTCTCACAGGAAGGGGATAAGAGATTATACTGTGGGAGCCAATATAACTTAAGATATTTCAGACATTCTTTCATGGAGTAGGGGTATCTTAATAAAGGTTTAGGAAGATTTGAGATATCAACGCTCAGTACAAGGAAACACAAAGCACACAAGACCAAAGAATGAAGCTAGATAGCTTTATTTAGAATACATACTCAAAATAAAGATGGGCAGCCAGGTAGGATGGAAAACATTCAGATATAATAGGTACCCATTGGGTACTCTGGATAGAACTGGAAACCCAAACTAATAAGGTGTGGTAGATTTTTAAGTGTTCTTCTGTGAGTGGAGCAGAATGAGGCATTGGGGAAAAGAAAGGAATATGGACCTAGGGACTGGTGCTGATTCATGTTCATGATGGGGTAGGAAGACTTCTTAGAAAACTGCAGCTAATTGATGTTCAAACTTCTCACTTATGGGAAAGGGACTTTCATCCATTACTGCTGGTTTTACCTTAGCAGGGTAACTCATAAGACAGCTGAATAAGGAAAAATACTCATGGTGCTCTAACATAGTTTCTGTTGATTTCTGAAACACACTTCATTTGGCTCTTCGAAGCCATGTTGGATGAAATTCCATAGCCCACAGTGGAATATCTGATGCTGATGCTTCAGAACACTATAAATATGACACTAAGGGCTTAGATGATCACTTCCCAGATGTCCTTATACCCTAACATATGCTGTCTTGAAGCTGCATATCAGATGGGAATTTGGGAATTAATAATCGTTTTATACACAGCTAGGAAGGTAGGTCAGGAATTTGAAAATAAATATGGCTTCAAGCCATTTGCAGTTATTAGATTACAATGTCTAACCATCAATGCCCAAGAAAAAATTGAAAATTAAATACCTAACAGAACAGTCAGACTAATGAAAGCTACTTTTAGCCAAAAAAAAAAAAAGGAAAGAAGAATGAAAAAAGAAGAGAAAGGAAAAAGAGAGAAGGAAAAATATTACATTTAAAGGGGAGTAAGGAATATGAACTATGAACTCTCAGTTCCATCTACATTCTCTCTCCCCCAATTTAATTTGTAGTGTTTATTTTTTGCTTCATCAGCATGATCAGAATATGTTTCAGAATGTAAAAGGACCACCTTTAATCTGAATTTATTAGTTGGTGGATTGACTGTCAGTGTTGAGTTGGAATCAGGGGAAAATAACTAGCACCAACCTAGGTAAAATTGTGAAGAGGGCATGCTTACTTTCCTATCCATTTTGCTCTCTTTTCTTTCCTCCTTAAGACTTCTCTATTCCCCTACATATCTAATATCTAATATTTTTATACTTACTGTCTGCTATCAAAGGCTGCTCTCTGACCCTTCCTTTAAACTAAGATGTAAATGACTGATAGGAGCTAAAGAATTTTACACCTACTTAAGGAAATTTTAATTTTTCCAATGAGGTTTTTTTTTTTACATTTTCTTTTATTTTTTCATTCTTTTGATTTTGTTTGATTGATTCTTGATTTCTCATGGAGTGATTAGCTTCCACTTGCCCAATTCTAATTTTTAAATAACTATTTTCTTTAGTTAGTGTTTGTACCTCCTTTTCCATTTGCTCAATTCTACTTTTTAAGGAGTTGTTTTCTCTAGTGGATTTTTGTACCTCCTTTTCCATTTGGCTGAGTGTACTTTTTAAAAAAATAATTATGTAAACATTTCCATATTAGTTTGTATAACAAGACTCAAATAAAGGAAAAAATGAAAGAAAAAAGTGAAAAATAGCATGCTTCAGTCTGTATTCAATCAATATCAGTTCTTCCTTTGGAAGTGAATAGCATGCTTTGTCATTAATCCTTTAGGATTGTCTTGGATCATTGTATTGCTGAGAATAACCAAGTTATTCACAGTTCTTCATTGAACAGTACTGATGTTACTGTGTACAATGTTCTTCTCTTTCTGTTCACTTCACCATATATCAGTTCATACTAAATCTTTTCAAGTTTTTCTGAAGTTATCTTGCTTGTCATTTCCTATAGCACAATAATATTCTATTACAATCATATACTATTGCTTGTTTAGTGATTCCCCAACCCTTTGATTTCCAATTCTTAGCCACCACAAAAAGAGCTGCTATAAATATTTTTGGATAAATAGGTCCTTTCCCCCTTTTTGAGATATTTTTGGGATGTAAACCTAGAAGTGCTATAGTTGGATCAAAGGGTATGCATGGTTTTATAGCCCTTTGGGCATAGTTCCAAATCGCTCTCCAGAATGGTTGGATCTTTTCACAACTCCACCAACAGTGGATTAGTGTCCCCCCATTGTATGTTGTAAGGAGTTATTTTCTTCAGTGGATTATTATACCAGGGCAATTTTAATTTTTAAAAGATATCAAAATCTTAAGATAAAGGAATGGCTATCTAATGATAGAGTTTTAGGTTTTTAATAGCTGGGAGACTGGGGAGAGGACTGACAGGGATAAAAGGGTCATTTTTTAGTTCCTTTGAAATGATAATAATGAGACAGATAACCTACTTCATCTCCCAGTAAAGCCTTCTCTGACAAGAGTGGCTTTCACTTTCAGCACTCAGCTGAAATTACTCCTTCAAAGGTCATCAGTGACCTCTAGTCACCTAAATCAATGTCCTCTTCTCATCCTCTTTAGTTTCTCGGAACTTTTGACACTATTTCGACCCATGCTTCTTGACACTGTCTTCTTTGTTAGCTCCTTAACACTGCTTTCTTCTGGTTTTCCTACATTTTTTGACTGTTTCCTTTTTGGAACATACTGCATTGATTCCCCAGACCTAAATGTGTATACCCTTAAGGCTCTATTCACATATCCATTATTCTTTTTTCTACAAACAATCTCTCCTTGGTAATCTTACCTACTATCACTGATTCAACTATCCCTTCTACACAGATGATAAATTACTCTTAAACTTATATCTCCAGACTGATCTTTCTCCTGAGCTCATAGTCCCAACTGGCCAAAGCTTGGTGAAGGAAAAAAGGTTCACATCAACACCTAGCATTCCATGAATGGAAGACAGGACTTCTGTGGTGAAGACATGTCCTCAGCCAACTTTAATTTTGAGAATGAGTCCCTTTATTTGGTGAGTGTCAGATATTTTGTGGATTTAGACAGGTGTACATTTGACAGGCTAATTTCACTTTAATTATTTTTCATTGTGAGGGGAAAAAAGCTCTGAGGTATCAATAGATTTGGATGGATAGTTTCCCATGAGAAATAAAAAAGATGCAAGGCGTGGTATTTTATTGGGGCATTCAAAATTTTTCGAGGCATTGTGATAATGTACCCCTCCCTAAATTCCCTTATTTATTAACTTTTATAGTTTTGTCTTCCTGGAATATCTAAGGAATAGAGTAAACATTACCTTTGCTGATACTTCTAGACTTCTAGTCTTGGGATTTTTTTTCATGGGTGTAATGGGATTCATTATCCAGACAAGCTCAATCTTGTGAACTAAATCACCTCTGTGAATTGACCATGGGCTTATTGTTTCTTCTCACTACAAGGCACTTACTGATGCAAATGACCAGACCATTTCTGAAATACCAAAGCATCTACTAGTCATTTCATTTCCACTTGTCTTGGCCTGCAAAATCGTGATGTTAGTTTAGGAGTATTCAGTCTAAACCCAGACAAAATTGTTGTGGGCCATTCTGTTCTGGTACAAAGCTATCATCTTCAGTTTGGAATTTTCACAAGAAGTGGTTAGAGGCACGTCCTCTACATACACAATGATCCTAATAATCTTGCAAATAGTTAAGATAATTTTTGTATTCTTTTTCAGATTAATAGTTTTCCTCTCCTTTGGGAAACCAACAGTTTCCCCAAATTATCTTTAAACGTAGTTTTATTGTTGCCTTTTGTTTTTCTGGCACAGTTATTTCTGCTTAACCCTCCTCTTTGAACATTTCCTTGTAACAACAACAAAAACAGCAAAATTAAGCAATGCCAAGAGACTCAGATTCACATCCAATATATATATATATATGATATATACCAGTTGTCACATTTATACATTCCCCTTTTCCACTGAGAAGAGGAAAGTAGTTCCTCAGTTCATAAAATGGAGATTAAAAATAATAATAATTTACCAGAGTATTACTGCTTTTTAGAGTTGTTATTGTTTATATTTCTATAGTCATTGAGCATATTGTCCTCTTGATTCTGTTTTCTTTGTGCCATGTTAATCTATAGAAGTCTTCCAACATTTCAATATTTCTCATATTTGTGCTTTCTTATAGGACTATAATAATCTTTTACATTTTATACCACAATTTATTTTGCCTTTTCCCAACTAATAGTCACTCGTTGCTTACAATTTTCCTTTCTTTCTTTCCCTCCCTCCCTCCCTCCCTTCCTTCCTTCCTTTCTTTCTCTTTCTCTCTTTCTTTCTTTTTTCTCTCTTCCTTCCTTCCTTCCTTCCTTCCTTCCTTCCTTCCTTCCTTCCTTCCTTCCTTCCTTCCTTCCTTCCTTCCTTCCTTCCTTCCTTCCTTCCTTCCTTCCTTCTTTCCTTCTTTCTTTCTTTCTTTCTTTCTTTCTTTCTTTCTTTCTTTCTTTCTTTCTTTCTTTCTTTCTTTCTTTCTTTCTTTCTTTCTTTCTTTCTTTCTTTCTTTCTTTCTTTCTTTCTTTCTTTCTTTCTTTCTTTCTTTCTTTCTTTCTTTCTTTCTTCTACCAGTAAAAGTACTGCTATAAATATTTTGCTATATATGGAATTATTCTTTCTGCCATTAACCTCCTTGGGGATATATACCCAGTAGAGGGGTTCACTGGGTCAAAGAGTATGGACTATTTAGTGACTTTTATTTAATAATTCCCAATCGATTCCCAGAGTGGTTAAATCTGTTCACAGCTCCACCACCAGTGAATTTCCTGTAACATTGTATTGATGGTTTGTTGAGAGTCTTTGGTACAAAAAACACTGAATAGAAATGATACAAATTTGTAGAAGACATGGTTTTACCTTTGAGGAAATAGCTTATAACAAATGACTCTAGTTCTGTATTTACAAATAACAAGGGGGAATAAAAGCACATATACAGATATCTACAATAAAGTTCGATAGGTAATAAGTACCATATACATACATATATATGTGTGTATATACACACATATACATAAACGCATATATACATAAAATGTACATACACATGTATATATGTGCGTGTATATATATAGTTGTACAATTCAGCAGCAATAACAGATACAACCAACTTTTCTAAGCATATTCTATGTAGGCACAGAGGGTAATATCTAATTTAGTAAAACGATGGTCCTTGTTCTCAAGGGGTTTTCAGTCCAATGTGGGGATTTCACACATTTACAAATAAAATGCTACAGGGATGCCAAAAAAGAGGTAATCAAAGAAGACATTGTGGAGGAGGCAGATATTGGAGCTTGATTTTAAAGGATGGATTAAAATAAATGAATTGTGGAAGTAGAAGAGGAAGGCCATTGCAGTCATAAGAAGTGACATAAACAGAGGCTTTGAGGTGGGACAAGGCAATGTGTGCTCTGTAGGCTCATCATCCATCTCACATACTATAAGGCCTTTAAGACTATATCCTGGGCCCTTTTCTCTTTTTCACCTATATCCTATCTCATCCTCTCCCATGGGTTCAATTATCCTCTCTTCATAGATGACTCCCAAGTCTATATAGCCAACCTCAATCTCTTGATTTTAATGCCTACACCACAAGTGACTCCCTGGACACATCCACTTGCAGGGCCCATTGACTTCTGAAACACAACATAGGAACTCCCCATTCTGCTTCCAATTTCCCCAGTCAGTCCCCAACTCTGCCCCTCCTTCAAGCTTCCCCATTTCTAATGAAGGTCATCCAATTTTGATCAGGAATGGGCTGTCTTAGCTGATGCAGCCCTACTCTAGCTAGCTAACTCCAGACACCCCTATTCCTCTTAATTCTGGTCATTTGCTGCCATACTTCTACTACATGTCATCCCTCCCTCCTCTCTTTCTTTCTTTTTTTTGGTGAGGCAATTGGGGTTTAGTGACTTGCCCAGGGTCACACAGCTAGTAAGTGTTAAATGTCTGAGGCGGGATTTAAACTCAGGTACTCCTGAATCCAGGGCCAGTGCTCTATCCACTGCACCACCTAGCTGCCCCTCCCTCCTCTCTTTCAACCTGGTGAAATCAAGTCAACACTTAATTATGCTTCTGGAAAGGGTGTGTCAATCAGCTGTGCTATACCTCCACTCACCATCCCTGTTTCTCAGCTCAAAACACCCTTTCCTGTCCAGCACTCCCCTGTATGCATTGTTCCTGCTTGAAAACAGGGACTGTCTCTCACCTTTCTATTTTTATCCCCGGAGCTTAGTGTGAGAGGAGGTCGAAAAGAGTATATACAGAGCTTCTCTCCTGTGTTAAAGTCGTCTCTTTTTCTGGTCTCTCTGACCACCCCACCCCTTCTTTCTGGTCAGTATAGTAAGTTCATAAGTAGCCAAGATAAAGGGGAAATAGTGGGAAGGAAGATTGCAAAGGGGTATCTTGAAGTCACCTACAAATCCTCCCAAAGATAAAAGGATCAAATTTTACAAATTGTATCATATATTAACCAAAAGTTACCTCCTGGTAATATGTATAGAATAGGGAAGATATTTAGACTCTGCTGTCAAGGTTGTTGATCCTATGATATGTAAACCTCAGACAAGTTCCACACATTCACAGAACACCAAAAGGTGCTGATAATTTTGAGATGATGTGGGCATGTTAGCTTTAAATTTATACTGACAACTTTGAGATGATCTGGATTTGTTAATGGACTAACCCCAAGGTGGCACAGATAAGAGCTATTCTGTACCCCCCAAAACCCTATAAAAATGAGGCTACAAACTCCTGCCCCTTGAGCATGCTTCTATCTTCGTTGGGCCCATGCTGCCAATTACTCCCAACTCATCTATGGTTATGTAAGTGATGTTCTCTGCTCTTCTCCCTCCCCATTCCTTTTCCCTATGCCATCTGGCTCTGTATCCCCTTTCACCTTTGTCTCTTTCTGTGATGTTTGCCTCCACATTCTCAGTAGCTATTTTTTTTTTTGCAGGGCAATGAGAATTAAGTGACTTGCCCAGAGTCATACAGCTAGTAAGTGTCAAGTGTCTGAGGCTCGATTTGAAATCAGGTCCTCCTGAATCCAAGGCAAGTGCTTTATCTACTGTACCACCTAGCTGTCCCATGGCCACCTAGCTGTCCCAGTTGACTGACTTTTGGCAAGGTGAAGGGTGGCTTTGTGGAAAAGAAGAGAATTGACAGAAAGACAAATCCAATCTCTGACCCATTGTACCAAAACATTTAAATTTTGTGGGAGACAGTGCAGAGCAGAGGTGAAATATAAAATGCCTAGTCAGTAGTCTCACAAATTACTTCATGTTTATATTGCTTTAAACATCAACCTGTCTCACCCTACCTCTGCCCCCCAGGACTGAACCTGGTGAGACCACATGTGTGGGTTCAGAGAAGAGGGAAGTCTGAAGACTACCTCAGTCCCTCAAGCTCTACATTGATTTTTAGTATTTTTCATTTATTCATTCATTTTCTTTCTTTCTCTTTTTTCTTTTCTTTTATATATATATATATATATATATATATATATATATATATATATATTTGTCATTCATTCATTCTCAACAGAGAAGTTGAAACTTGTATTTATATGGTATAATTCAGTGGAAAGAGCAGTGAATTGGTAGTCCCACTGTCTGGGGTCAAATCTCAGCTCTACCACTCACCGCTCAACCTGGGTAACCTTGAATAAGTCAACCTCTGTGGGCTTTAGTTTCCTCATCTCTGTAATGAAAGGGGTTAAGGCTAAATGACCTTTAAGGTCCCTTCTGACTCTAAATTTATGTTCTATATTTCTTGACCCTTTCTTCTACTTATCTCTCATATCCAGGAACTTCTTAAAGCTTCTACATGACCTCCTCCTACAAAATCTTCAAGTGGCTTCTTATTCCCTAAAGACAAAAGTACAAACTTTTCAGCTTAACACAAATCTCCTCCATTGTCTGGTTCCAATCTACCTTTCCAGATTTTGCATATTACTCCCTTTTACATAATCTGTATTGCAGCCAAGATGACCGCCTAGCTTTTGCCCAAACCTAGCATCACATCTCCCATTAGCTGTGCCTTTGCATATGTTGTGTCACATTACCAGAATCGACTTCCCCTCACTTTTGAGTATTGGGATACTTCTCTTCCTTCAAGCTCAGTTCAGGAATTGGCTCTTATGCAGACCTTTCTTAATTCCTTCCTCTCTCCAATCAAGTCTTTAGTGTTCAAGTATTTACCTCTCCCTCTTCACAAATCACTACATTTATTTGTTTATATTTGTACATGTCCATCTTTCCCTCCCCTCCTTGCCCACTTTCATTCTGGAATGCATGCTTCTTGAAGGAAGGATTTTTTCTTTTCTTTTTTCTATTCCTTCCTTCCTTCTTTTCTTTTTCTTCCTTCCTTCCTTTCTTCCTTCCTTCCTTCCTGTGAAATTAAGTGACCTGCCCAGGGTCACATAGCCCAGGATATGGTAGAGGTGAAACTTGAAACAGAGTATTCCTAACTCTGATACCATAACTCTATTCACTATACCATGCTGTTTCACTTTGAATGAATGCTTATTGAATTGAAGTGGGAAACTGCTAGTGGTCTAGGATTAGGGTTCACATTTGGGTTTACTAGGAGGTCAGGGAGCCAAGATAAATTTGGATTGGAGCCATATTGTGGAAGATCTTGAATTCCAAGCTGAGTTTGGCCTTTGTTCAAACCTCCCTATCTCACAGGGCTGTGGGAAAGAAAGGGCTTTGTAAATCTTAAAGCATTTTATAAATGTGAATTATTACCACTACCATGACTGCTATAACAAATAACTTTACAGGCATCCCAGGTTATTGAGGAAGGGAGCAAAATGAGTCGGCCTGTGCTTTAGGTGGGGGGTGAATTTGGCAGTAGTGTGAAGGATGAATTGGAGTTGGGGAGATAATTGGAAGCTAGAAGACCAGTTGGGAGGTTATGGCAATAGTCCAGGCCAGATGTAATGAGGGCCTGAACTAGGGTGGTGACAGAGAGAAAGAAAAAGATGGGGATGCAAGAGAAAAATATATGACAGGAGAGTGATGCTTTATTTATTTGGAGAATTCAGCTGGTCTTGATTTCATATGCAATAAAACAGCTTATTTCTTTGGTAAGATCATAGATCCTCTGTAAAGGGCAGGACTCTCTCTGGTGAATCTCTGCAGAAATCTTTGCTTATGGTAAAGTACTTGTAAAATTTTCCTACCCAGTGATCTCATCAAATGATAAATAATGATTATCATCATAATAAATTGAACTAGCCTCCCTTCCCTTAACCCAAATTTAAAATGCATGGTGGACATTATATGATTAGTTCTCATACCTTTCTTTGAGAGAGAGAGATTAAGATTATTTTTTAATATGAGGAAACTGGAACAAAAAAAAGTTAAGTCATCTGCCCCAGGTCACATAGAGGCCACATCTATGTGATGCCAATATCTTAACAATCTGTTTTGTTTAGCAAGAGTCTGGTCTTGTTGAAGGCAGCATATGTCTTTGGGTAGTACTTTCTTGGGAGGGAAACTAGATTGACCTGAAAAGATAGCTTGGCAAAGCCAACCATGGAAGACGATTCAGTCCCAGAAAGGGGGAAAAGACAATTACTTGTGATAGAACAAGAACAGTTTGGGTTATAACCACTTCCTTGCTGAAGACGATTCTTTTCTTTTCTTTTCTTTTCTTTTCTTTTCTTTTCTTTTCTTTTCTTTTCTTTTCTTTTCTTTTCTTTTCTTTTCTTTTCTTTCCTTTCCTTTCCTTTCCTTTCCTTTCCTTTCCTTTCCTTTCCTTTCCTTTCCTTTCCTTTCCTTTCCTTTCCTTTCCTTTCCTTTCCTTTCCTTTCCTTTTCCTTTCCTTTTCCTTTTCCTTTTCCTTTTTCCTTTTCCTTTTCCTTTTCCTTTTCCTTTTCCTTTTCCTTTTCCTTTTCCTTTTCCTTTTCCTTTTCCTTTTCCTTTTCTTTTCCTTTTCCTTTTCCTTTTCCTTTTCCTTTTCCTTTTCCTTTTCCTTTTCCTTTTCCTTTTCCTTTTCCTTTTCCTTTTTCTTTTTCTTTTCCTTTTCCTTTTTCTTTTCCTTTTTCTTTTTCTTTTTCTTTTTCTTTTTCTTTTTCTTTTTCTTTTCTTTTTCTTTTTCTTTTGGCAAGGCCATGAGAGTTAAGTGACTTGCCCAGGGTCACACAGCTAGTAAGTGTCAAGTGTCTGAGGACAAATTTGAACTTGGATCCTCCTGAATCCAGGGCTGGTGCTCTATCCACTGTACCAGCTAGCTGCCTCTACTGAAGACAGTCCTGATGGTTGGAGGATGACAAAGTCAATTTCTTTCCCTGGGTTACCCAGTTTAGCTGCAGGATCAACTGCAATGAATTAGATAATTACCAACTCTTGACATGATGGTTTGTGGTAGAGATCTGGTCTTCTTGGAATCTCAGCTGAAGAGAACCGTCTATTTTATAAGACTAGGAGCTTCCATTTTCACTATGATTCTGATAACAAAGAACTTTGCCTACCTTATCTTATCTGACCAATTCAACCAGGCTTTGAAGCAGATAGGGAGGCTGTTATTGTCCCCATTTTATTGAGGTTTGGTGATGTTAGATGATTTGTTGGAGGTCACGTAGCCAAGGAAGTAGTGAGGAATAGCATATAGAATGGTGGTCCCTTAGGGTATTGGATAGTGTTGCTATACTTGGAGTCTGAAAGATCAGGGTTCGACTTCTACCTCTGAATCTTGTTGACTGTAGAGCCCTGGACAGATCACTTAGCCACTCTGAACTTTAGTTATCTCATATGCAATAGGAATATTCAGGGGAATCCTTCTCCCCCTTTTCCCCCTTCCTATAAATGGGAACCAATAGGCGTTGCCATGTTATCACCGCAGGTGTATATTGCTTAGCAAAGAGCCTAGACCCAACTCAATGGGAGGTGTTCCACTGATCACCCCCGTTAACCATAAAATGGAGTAATTACGCTTGTAGTACCTATCTCACAGTGTTGTGAGGTTTAAATGAGATAACAAGTGTAATGAACTTTGAAAAGTTTAAAGAACAATGGAAATGTGAGGAAAGTTTAGTTAAAACAAACAATTCTATAGAAAAGCACTAAAGATACAACTTAGTAGGTAGTAACTATAGAACCTTATCAACTAATAGTAATGTTTCTTGCTCCTTTGTGTCTCCTAGGGGACATTGGACCCTTCTCTGATAGGTCATTGTTGTTGTTTAGTCATTTCAGACCCCTCATGACCCCGTTCAGGGTATTCTTTTTTTTTTTTTTAATTAATAAAGTATTTTTTTCCATTACATGTAAAGATAGTTCTCAACCTTTGTTTATACAAGCTTTACAATTTCAGATTTTTCTCCCTCCCTCCTCCCTCCCCTAGACAGCAGGTAATCTGATATAGGTTATATATACATATACACACACATAATAACATTAATCCTATTTCTGCATTAGTCATGTTATAAGAGAAAAAAAATGAGAGCAATGATGGAAAACCTCAAAATAGAAAAAAAACAACACCACCAAAAACAAAAGAAATAGTATGGTTCATTTAGCATCTACACTCTGCAGTTCTTTTTTTTTTCCCCTGGATTTGGAGATCCTCTTCCGTCACGAGTTCCCTGGAACTCTTCTGTGCCATTGCATTGGTGAGAAGAATATAGTCCATCACAGTAGATCATTGTTGATGTTACTGTGTACAATGCTCTTCTGGTTCTGCTTATCTCACTCATCATCAGCCCATGCAAGACCCTCCAGGTTTCTCTGAACTCCTCCTGCTCATCGTTTCTTATAGCACAATAGTATTCCATTGTACTCATATACCACAACTTGTCCAGCCATTCCCCAATTGATGGGCATCCCCTCAACTTCCAATTCTTTGCCACCATGTAAAGAGCAGCTATAAATATTTTTGTACATGTGGGTCCCTTTCCCTCTTCCATGATCTCTTTGGGAAAAAGACCTAAAAGTGGTATTGCTGGGTCAAAGGGTATGCACAGCTTTATCACCCTTTGGGCATAATTCCAAATTGCTCTCCAGAATGGTTGGATCAGTTCACAGCTCCACCAACAATGGATTAGTGTTCCAATTTTCCCACAGCTTCTTCAACATTTATTATTTTCCTTTTTTGTCATTTTAGCCAATCTGATAGGTGTCAGGTGGTACCTCAGAGTTGTTTTTATTTGCATCTCTCTAATCATTAGAGATTTAGAGCATTTTTTCATATGGGAATAGATAGCTTTGGTTTCTTCATCAGAAAACTGCCTGTTCATATCCTTTGACCATTTCTCAATTGGGGAATGACTTGGGTTCTTATAAATTTGATTTAGTTCCCTATATATTTTAGAGATGAGGCCTTTATTGGAAGTACTGGCCTCAAAAATTGTTTCCCAGCTTTCTGCCTTCCTTCTAATTTTGGATGCATTGCTTCTGTTTGTACAAAAGCTTTTTAATTTTATGTAATCAAAATCATCCACTTTGCATTTTATAATATACTCTATCTCTTGTTTGGTCATAAACTGTTTTCCTTTCCAAAGATCTGATAGGTAGACTATTCCTTTCTCTCCTAATTTACCTATGGTATCACCTCTTATGTCTAAATCGTGTATCCATTTTGACCTTATTTTAGTATAAGGTGTAAGATGTTGGTCTATGCCTAATTTCTGCCATACTATCTTCCAGTTTTCCCAACAGTTTTTGTCAAATACTGAGTTCCTATCCCAGAAGCTGGAGTCTTTGGGTTTATCAAACACTACATTACTAATGTCATTTACTACTGCATTTCCTGAGCCTAGCCTATTCCATTGATCTACCACTCTATTTTTTAGCCAGTACCAGATAGTTTTGATGACTGCCGCTTTATAGTAGAGCTCCAGGTTTGGTACCGCTAACCCACTTTCCTGTGAATTTTTTTTCATAATTTCCCTGGATATTCTTGATTTTTTGTTTTTCCAGATGAATTTTG
Source organism: Dromiciops gliroides (assembly GCF_019393635.1). Classification (NCBI taxonomy): domain Eukaryota; kingdom Metazoa; phylum Chordata; class Mammalia; order Microbiotheria; family Microbiotheriidae; genus Dromiciops; species Dromiciops gliroides. The sequence continues at coordinate 345,170,126 of NC_057864.1, read as the reverse complement.
TTATTATTTTTTCTAGCTCTATAAAATAATTTTTAGGTAGTCTGATTGGTATGGCACTGAATAAGTAAATTAATTTAGGCAGTATTGTCATTTTTACTATATTAGCTCTGCCTATCCATGAGCAATTGATATCTTTCCAATTATTTAGATCTGATTTGATTTGTGTGAAGAGTGTTTGGTAGTTGTGTTCATAGAGTTCCTGGGTTTGTCTTGGCAAGTAGACTCCCAAGTATTTTATATTATCTACTGTTACTTTAAATGGAATTTCTTTTTCTATCTCTTGCTGCTGGACTTTGTTGGTCATGTATAGAAATGCTGATGATTTATGTGGATTTATTTTATATCCTGCTACTTTGCTAAAGTTGTTAATTGTTTCAAGTAATTTTTGAGTTGATTCTCGAGGATTCCTTAAGTATACCATCATATCATCTGCAAAGAGTGATAGTTTTGTTTCCTCCTTGCCTATTCTAATTCCTTTAATTCCTTTCTCTTCTCTGATTGCTAAAGCTAACATTTCTAGTACAATATTAAATAATAGGGGTGATAATGGACATCCCTGTTTCACCCCTGATCTTATTGGGAAGGCCTCTAATTTATCTCCATTGCATATAATACTTGCTGATGGCTTTAGGTAGACACTGTTTATTATTTTAAGGAAAGCTCTCCCTATTCCTAAACTCTCCAGTGTTTTTATTAGGAATGGGTGTTGTATTTTGTCAAAAGCTTTCTCTGCATCTATTGAGATAATCATATGATTTTGGTTGGTTTTCTTATTGATGTGGTTGATTATGTTAATAGTTTTCTTAATGTTGAACCAGCCCTGCATTCCTGGTATAAATCCCACCTGGTCATAGTGTATTATCCTGGTGATCACTTGCTGTAATCTCCTTGCTAATATCTTATTTAAGATTTTAGCATCAATATTCATTAGGGAAATTGGTCTATAATTTTCTTTCTCTGTTTTTGCTTTGCCTGGTTTTGGTATCACCACCATATTTGTGTCATAAAATGAATTTGATAGAACTCCTTCTTCACCTATTTTTCCAAATAATTTGTATAATATTGGAATTAATTGTTCTTTAAATGTTTGGTAAAATTCTCCCGTAAACCCATCTGGCCCTGGGGATTTTTTTCTTAGGGAGTTCATTAATGGCTTGTTCAATTTCTTTTTCTAATATGGGTTTATATTTCTTCTTCAGTTAACCTGGGCAGTTTGTATTTTTGTAAATATTCATCCATTTCATTTAGATCGTCAAATTTATTGGCATACAGTTGGCAAAATAATTCCTAATTATTGATTTAATTTCCACTTCATTGGTGGTAACATCCCCTTTTTCGTTTTTGATACTGGTAATTTGGTTTTCTTCTTTCTTTTTTTTAATCAAATTAACCAATATTTTATCTATTTTATTGGTTTTTTCATAAAACCAGCTCTTAGTTTTATTGATTAATTCTATAGTTTTTTTTGCTTTCAATCTTATTAATTTCTCTTTTGATTTTCAGGACCTCTAATTTAGTATCTAATTGGGGATTTCTAATTTGTTCTTTTTCTAGCTTTTTAAGTTGCATGCCCAATTCATTAATCTCCTCTTTCTCTTTTTTATTCATGTAAGCATTTAGAGCTATAAATTTTCCGTTTGGGGTATTCTTGGCAGAGAGACTGGAATAGTTTGCCTTGTCCTTCTCCAGCTCATTTTACAGATGAGGAACTGAGGCAAACAGGGTTAAGTGACTTGCCCAGGGTGAACACAGCTCATAAGTGTGTGAGGCCAGATTTGAACTCAGAAAGATAAGTCTTGACCTCTGGTTCAGCACTTTATCCACTGAGGCATCTAGCTGCTCCTATCTGTTAGGTACTTACTATGAATCATTTTGTATTATAATTATAAATTTGTCTTCGATCTTCTTAGTAAACTGTGTGCTCCCTGAAGTCAGGGATTGTGTCTTTTGTAATAATTAAAACTCCCTTATGTCTGTCACAGTGTGCCATAGCAGGCAAATGTTTTAACTCTTTCCCCAGTAGAATGGAAGTTTCTTCAGGGAGGGTGTGTATCCCTTTTTGCACATGGTAACCATTTAATAAATGTTTAATTAAATCAAATTAAATTGACTGCTCATAGATATGTTGTATCTGATTATGTGCTAGGTATAACATTTTCACTTCTCTCTTTTTGGAGGTGGTCATAAGATAAAGAAGTGGAATGTTCTTCAACTACCATAGTGTAGTTCAACCACCTCATTTTACAGATATGGAATATATAGAATAGAGTTATTGTGGGAGGGTAACCCCATGGGCAACAGTGACTAGGAGGAGGGGAATAGGGAAACCCTAGAGAGTCCACAAGGTGAGATTCTTTCCTTCTCCCCTTTTATCTTGGGCTTCTGGCTAATAACAATAGTCTAAGGGAAATTTGCAGCTTCACATTACAAGTCTCTCTTTGCTATTGTTTCTCATGCATATCACATTGGTCTGCCTTGGAAATTTATCACAGGCAGCACCCGCCATTAGGTTTGGGGTTCCTGAGGATAGCCATTTCAGCAACCTCTCTGCCTGGTGCCTGCTCTGAAATGAGCACCAGAAAAATCTACCGTGTTATTCCAGATTGCACTGGCAAAGCAGTTTCTATCTCTTCACATAACATCAAAACACAAAGCAGGATTAGTGGTGGCTAATATATTTTATACAGCACTCAGATAAACAGTTGTGAAAGAATGGGCAGAAATCCCAGGGGAAAGAGGAACCACTATGGGTGTACATTAATTGGATGTAGCTGCCATAGGAACTGGGGCTTTCCTGAAGAAGTGAAGTGCAATCTCCAAAGGAGCAGGGAAATGAATGGCAGCTACATTTTCCTTAGCACAGAGCATTGTGAGAAGGAATCTATTTTTAAAGGTAGCAGGGAGTCATCTCACCCATCCTGGTCTACTAGGTTCACCACTCCCATTCTTGCCCTACCTCAAATATACTGTCAACCAGGATAGCTGCCACTGAGCTAGTTACAACCACATCTTTGAAGGAAGAAAAGAGAAACACAAATCCCATTTATCCAATGCTAAGCTAAGAGCTCAGCTTTGCAAAAATCAATGTAGCCTTCCACCCCTGTGTTTTCTTACTTCTACCCCAAATTTTTTCAAACTATTCCAGGTACCCCCAAATTCATTACCTTAGTCACCAGTGGGCTCCCTGGAAAGCATTTGTATGTTGATGGTTATTCTGATGTAAGATTTTTAATACACACACACATATATACATACATACATATATATATGCATATATATGTATGTATGTGTATGTGTGTGTATATATGTGCCATATATATGGCAATGAGGGTTAAGTAACTTGCCCAGTGTCACACAGCCAGCAAGTGTCAAGTATTTGAGGCTAGATCTGAACTCAGATCCTCCTAGATCCAGGCCCGGTGCTTTTATCCACTGTGCCACCTAACTGCCCCTGTAAGATTATATTTTAATGCAGATGAGGAAACTGAGGCACAGAAAGTTATGTGACTTTTCCAGGGTTATTCACATAGTAAAGATTAGAACTTGGGTCCTTTGACTTTATAAGTGGTCCAGAAAGGTCCTGGCAAATAAAAATGGAGCCATTCAAATAGAAGACAAAGCTATCAAGATATTTATTTAAAAAAACAAACAAACTCTTAAACGGCATGGATGAGTAATTTTTCACAGGTTTTAAAACTGAAACCATCTTTCCCACAGCCAACTATTTATTATCCATTCTCATTTAGGTAGTATGGAGATACCCAGGAGGGCTATGCTATTCTATGATTTGCTCCTTTTTAAAAATAAAAGAACACAGAAATATTTTCCCCCTGCTAAGAGAGTTATCAAATTTTAAAATTGACATACAAGGAGGAAAGAGGAGGGAGGGAGTGTTTTAATATAAACATACCTACTCTCTTGGACAAGTCTCCAACAAAAATCTGGTACTTAAAACAAAACAAAACAAAAACAACAACTCCAGTGCATCTGGATGAGGAAAAAAGAAGGACCTACAGGCAGTCCCTGAATAAAGTTGGAATAGAATACTCTATTGTCTTTCCAAACAATAGAAATAGTCTATAATGATGTAGAACCAGTAGTGCATAAACTGCATAAGTTGGCAATGAAATTATTGTCTCAATGTAGCTCTCCCACATCAACCAGCTACAATCCCCAGAGGTAGGGAAAAGGCCTTTTTAAACTCTTTTCCTAGAACCTACCACCACTTCAGGTCTCCCTCTCACTGCTGTGTAGCTGTGGTGAAAAGTGTAATGGATTCCCCTCAGGAATGGAGGAAAGTATTTAGATGAATAAAAATTCTTCTTAGCCTTGGCCAGAAACTCACACTGAATTAAGGCTAGTTTAATGGATAAACAAATCAGGTTCGTTTTATTATCTATTTTAAGATTTTGGCACGTATTTATTTTGGTGGGGGAAGCATAAATATTAGAGGGTAAGAAGCAGAGCCCAAGCCAAAGGGTGGGGGTAGATCTTGTGAATTAAAACCAATATGTTTAGTCAAACTAAAAAAAGTATGTGTATATGTATGTATATGTATATATAATTATGGAAAGAGAGGGATAAAGTAGAAGAGAGACAGAGAGACAGTGACAGAGACAGAGAGACAGAGACAATGAGAATCAGAAAAGCATCTACATTCCTCTGGAGGACCTGAATTGTAAATACTTTGTGATTAGCTGGAAGAAATCTCTGTGATTTTTGGCACTTTCCTGCAGCAACCAGATCTCGAGAAGTTATTGCTTAGTCTTAGGGAGTTTCCTGGGGCACAACAAAATTAAGTGAATTTCCTAGAGTCACACAGTTAGCATGTGTCAGAAGCAGGACATGAATCCCATCCTTTCTCATCTTTCCCACACCCGTATCACTCTACTTTACTTTGCTGCCTTCACAGTTAGAGAGAAATGCTTTTGTTAATGGGGAAACTCTAGAAAGCATTCTTTCATTGCCTCCAAACCTTGGAACCTCTGGATGCCACCTAGGCTTAGCTCAAGTGTTACCTTCAAGAGTTCCTTTCTGATTTCCCTAGGCGTTAATGTCAACCCATCCCTGTCTCTGCTTACTTATGTTTTATATATTTATATCTAGATCTATATACCCTGTGTAAATGTATTGGTGAAAATGTTACTTTTTTCTAGTAGAATGTAAACTCCTTGAAGGCAGGTACTGTCTCACTTTTGTATTTGTATCTTCAGCACCCTGGACAGAGCCTCTTGTGCTTAATGCTTGTTGATTGTTGCTTGTGTCTTTGTTTTTCAGTCTGGAAGCATAGTGTAGTAGAAAAACCCTGAAATCAGTAAGATGGCTTAGTTTTGAAATCTCCTTCTACTACTTCCTACCTGTGTGACCTTGGGCATATCAGTTAACCACTGAGTCTCAGTTATTTCAGGTATAAGATGAGGAGAAAAGTGTTGGCCCTACATGACTTGTTGTGAGAATTAGATATAATAAGATATATGAAGCACTTGGCAAGTGTAAAATTATATTAATTTTTTTACACAAGGAAGTGGACATGTGATGCTATTGCAAAAAGTTTTTATCAGGAAGAAAAAATAATGGAGAAGACAGGTGGTACAGCAGATAGACTGCTGGGCTTGAAGTGAGGAAGGCTCATCTTCTGAGTTCAAGTTGGGCCTCAGACACTTGCTAGCTGTGTGACCCTGGGCAAATCACTTAACTGTGTTTGCCTCAGTTCCCTCATCTGTACAATGGGCTGGAGAAGCAAATGGCAAACCATTCTAGTATCTTTGCCAAGAAAACCCCAAATAGTGTCAAGAAGAGTCATACATGACTGAAATGCCTGACCAACAACAAATAATGGAGAACACAGGGCTAGAGACAAGGGGAGCAGACTAGAGCACTTGAAATAGTCACAGAGAATATGTTTGGGGCTTTCATAACCAAATTCACATTTTGGCCTGGCTGCTCAATTTGATGATATCTAAACTTCTGCATGTTTTATCTGAGTGAGCCCAAATCCAGATTCTCAGCCTGTTGGAGTTTGCCCTTCATTGGTTTTGTTAAAATCTGTGACTTCAGTGTACAAACATGAGTCAAAGACAATTAAGTTGTAAAACATATGTCATATCTTATTCCAACCATAAATGTCACTCTTTTAGAGAGGAAATTTAATCATTAAACATTTTTAAACAATGAACAATAAATGGGAAAACTAATTTAAAAATTTAAAAAGACAAAGAGCAGATGAGTAAATGAATGAAAAAGTGATTTAAAAATGGGATGATTATGTCTTAGAAGTTAATAAGGAAATCTGGTAAATGAGAGGAAGAAGTTAGTGTCATCTTTATTTTTTCAAGAGTACACAAGATTAAGGAGTGGCTTTCCACTGGCCATGGACTTCAAATATATACTTTCTTCTTGGCGTTGTAAGGAAGAAGGATGACTCGCTTAAGTAAGTCTCAGCTCTTGATCTCTCCAAATGACTCAATAAAAGGAGAATGGGATCACATTTTAGCATAGGAGACATAGTATACTTATAAAGAATGCTCTTATACTCAAATGTTCCATATCACTTATATTTTGTATTTTAAGAGTAGTCAGTTTCTCAACCAAGTCATCAAAGATTTTTTGTTTTGTTTTTTGTTTTTTTGTGGGGGGGAGGGAGGAAAGGCAGAGAGTGGTAGAAACAGGGAAGAGACACTGAATCTTCCAGTTAGATATCTCCTTAGGTGAATTCATGTTTACTTGACTAGAAATACCACCTAGAAAAGGACCGATGTGGCATTTGTAGACATTTTAATTAGTAACTATTATACAATAGATTAAATCAACCATGAGGGCAGATTGATTTAGAATCAGAGAATGTTTTAGGTCAGAGATTTCCAACCTTGTGTGCATGTCAGGAGGGAGGCAGAGTAGGCACTGCAAAATTATTGCAAATGGTCTGTGAATGAGTATGTATACCAGGCATTTAATTAAATGACTCAGGGTCCTAAGCAAGCACATCTACCTGGTAAAGACTGAATAATCTCTCATACACATATAAATACACATGCTAATATTCATGTGCATGAGAACACATCAATATACATGTATGGAAGCATAATCTCATATATATAATAATCTCATACACATATGAAGTAAAGCTTTCAAATGTGTGTCAATACTATTGTAATTAATAAAATACAAATTCATGTCACAGTGGTGTTGAATTCACAGTAGCTTTCTGCCATCATATATTTCCCTAATAGATCCCAATAGTGAAATTACTGTGGCAAGGGTTCCTGGAATTTTTCATTGTTAAAAAGGGATTTTCTGCAAAATGGATGATTTTGATTACATTAAATTAAAAAGCTTTTGTACAAACAGAAGCAATGCATCCAAAATTAGAAGGGAGGCAGAAAGCTGGGAAACAATTTTTATGGCCAGTACTTCTGATAAAGGCCTCATTTCTAAATATATAGGGAACTAAATCAAATTTATAAGAATCCAAGTCATTCCCCAATTGAGAAATGGTCAAAGGATATGAATAGGCAGTTTTCTGATGAAGAAATCAAAGCTATCTATTCCCATATGAAAAAATTCTCTAAATCACTAATGATTAGAGAGATGCAAATTAAAACAACTCTGAGATACCTATCAGATTGGCTAAAATGACAAAAAAGAAAAATAATAAATGTTGGAGAAATTATGGAAAAAATGGAACACTAATGCATTGTTGGTGGAGCTGTGAACTGATCCAACCATTCTGGAAAGCAATTTGGAATTATGCCCAAAGGGCTATAAAGCTGTGCATACCCTTTGACCCAGCAATACCACTTTTGGGTCTTTTCCCCAAAGAGATCATGTACAAAAAAATTTATAGCTGTTCTTTATGTGGTGTCAAGGAATTGGACGTCGAGGGGATGCCCATCAATTGAGGAATGGCTGGACAAGTTGTGGTATATGAATGTAATGGAATACTATTGTGCTGTAAGAAATGATGAGCAGGAGGAGTTCAGAGAAACCTGGAGGGTCTTGCGTGAGCTGATGATGAGTGAGATGAGCAGAACCAGAAGAACATTGTACACAGTATCATCAACATTGTGTGTTGATCTACTGTGATGGACTATATTCTTCTCACCAATGCAATGGTACAGAAGAGTTCCAGGGGACTCATGATGGAAGAGGATCTCCAAATCCAGGAAAAAAAAACTATGAAGTATAGATGCTAATTGAATCATACTATTTATTTTGTTTTTGGTGCTGTTGTTTTTCTATTTTGAGGTTTTTCCTCATTGCTCTGATTTTTCTCTTATAACATGACTAATGCAGAAATATATTTAATATTATATACATATATATCCTATATCAGATTACCTGCTGTCTAGGGGAGGGGGGGAGGGAGGGAGAAAAATCTGAAATTGGAAAGCTTGTATAAACAAAAGTTGAGAACTATCTTTACATGTAACTGGAAAAAAAATAAAATACTTTATTTAAAAAAGGGATTTTCAGTAACTAAAAATGTTTGGGAGCTACTGCTTTAGACAATTTACTTTTTTTTTTTAGTACAATGCTTGTATACATTTATCACATCAATTCTTCTGATAACTCCCTCTCCAATGGCTCAGCATGGTACAGAGGTGACTGGGTTGTTAAAGGTTATGCCAGCTCTAGCAGGTCCTAACAAGGGGAAAGATCTTCAAGTATGGACTTGTACATCAATGCAGTGTATGCCTGTTGCCTGAGAACCAACCAAGCTAGGTTCATAGAAGCTTATCATGGGTGGAAAGAGTAATAATAGCTGACATTTATATGGCATTTTAAAGTTTGTAAAGCAGTTAGTCAGCCAACAAACAATTACTAAATTCCTACTATTTGCTGGTCACTATGCTAAGCACTTGGGATACAAATATATATATGTGTGCATATACATATATGCACAATACTCATCTTTGTGTTTGTGTCTGTGTGTGTGTATAACATGTAAATGCTTATAAATATATAACATTATATTGGAAATACAAATATATATATAGTATGCAAATATATATGAGGATACAAATTATAGACAATCCCTGTCCTCAAGGAGCTTACAATCTAATGGGATAAAATAATACACTAAAGGAAATGAAAGGGGCAGAGGGATTCAGAGGAAGCTACAGGACATGGGGACATGGTAGAAAAAGTCATAAATGTTCCCATATAGTGTAGTCAGGTGAGAAATAAGATGTTTTGACTGGGAATTTCTCATTAAATGGAGGTTTTAGAGATCCTACTTCTACCCTCCAATCAGAAAGACAGGAGGTAATGATGAGGTGGAGTACCAAGGTCAATAGGATCTTGAAGGATGATAAGGTTTTCCTCAGTAATGAGGATACTGGACCATGGAAGAGAAGTCTGTCAGAAAAATCCCAAATTAGTGCAGCATATAAGAAATGAGGACTTTACATACATTATTTCATTTGAGTCTCACCAAAACCCAATGAAATAGATACCATGGGTGTTATTATTTTCATTTTTCAGAGGAAGAAGCTGAGATGTAGAGAAATCAAGTAACTTGCCCATGATCATATGGATAGTAAATGTCAGAGGCAAGATTCAAGCCCAGGTCTTCCTGGGTTCAAGTCTATCACTGTAACCACTGTCCATGCTGCTAATTCTACATACACTGATGTAGAGGAATGTCATGATGAAATAATGGCTCCTTGATAAAACCATCTATTACCTCTGAAGAAATCTATATTTCCAATAATATTTGGATTAACCAAACCATAGATCCTTGAATCTAATTGCTGTCAAAAGCTTTTGTGCATGAATGTTTCAGTGGTCTGAATGTATATGGCCAAAATTGAATTTATTCACCTCCCTACCAGTAGCCATGATTCCTCTTATTATTTCTTCATTTCTGTCAATGGCACCACCATTCACTCAATCACTTGGGACTTCAGATTGATCTTTGACACCTTCCTCTCTCTTCTCCTTCAACATTTAATCACTTACCAAACACCGTTCCTCACATCTGTCTCTTCTTTCAATTTCTACTGCCATCACCCTAGTACTAGTTTTTATACAATGAAGGCACTATTATACACAAGGAAGGATTATTGTGATAAGTTCCACATTTGTGATTTTTCTGTGATCTAATCAATCCTTCACAGTACCAGGAAAACAATTTTTTGGAGGGGACATATTTAGTCATTGAAAGTCAGATTCTATAAACATTTATTAAGTCACTACTGTATGCAATTTGGAGGAAATTTAAGCTCGATGGCACCATTTTGAGGATGTTAAGGGATCAGTTCTTATGATATTGGAGAGAGGGTGGGCTAAGAGGAGAAAGATTCTTTAGACTCCCATTTGTTACCATTTCAGGGGGGTCCAGGCCAGTGATGCCCGGCTTTGTGTTCTCTTCTTTCAAGTCAGGAGAGAGATTAAGTCCCTTCTTCATCTCTCTTGGAACATGCTTCCAGATCTATGAGTGAAATTAAGTCTTTGTAACGTGAGGACAGTCTTTAGCCCTTCAGCATTTGAGAGAAATTCCTATTAGCAGCAACTATCATGACTGCCAACTGTGAAATCAACTCCAGAGGGGTAAAGAAAAGGGATCATAGGATCATAAATTAAAGCTGGGAGAGATTCCAGAGGCCAGTTAATGTGACCCCCCCCCATCATTTGACAAATATGAAACTGAGGTTAAGAGAGCTAAAATGACTTGCACAAGGTCACACTGCTATAATTAGCAGGGCTGAAGTTCAAACCAAAATTCTTTGACTCCAGTTCTCGTACTCTTGTTTAAAAGCAGGTGGATTTCCCCTTCCTCTTCCCCTCTCCCCACTTCCCAGACTTCCCTGATGTAATGAAGATAGCTAAGGTGTTTGCACAATATGCAACACTTTCTGGTTTTAGACTCTTCATATTCCTTCTATGTGCCCCTCCCCCATACACACCTAACTTTTTATCCTCCTTGTAAGGGCCCCTCCCCCATACACACCTAACATTCTTTCCCATGACTGTGCCTTACACACACTGAAGGCAAATTGCACTCTAGACACATCATCTTTCTGCGTGATTAAAACAATAAAAAAAGATTAGCAATGATCCCAAACTCAACATGTTGAAATGAACTCCCTTATCTTTTGAGTCTGAGAAAGACTTGATGAGGTCAGGGAGAAGAGAGGTGCCAAAATATAATAGCAAACATTATTATCATCAACGCCCTTATTATTACTGCCATACTGAATTAATGAGAGTAATAACGATGCTCTAGCAGTAGTATAAGAATACATTTTCCCTAGGTGCTGGGTTGATGAAGTAGTGGCAGGGTGTGCCTTAGAGCTATTGTATGCTCTGAAGATAACACCTGGATACAGATACTAGCTCTAATGCTTCCTAATGGCTTGACCTTGGGCAAGTGCCTTCATCTCTCTAGGCTTCAGTTTCCACTTTTGTAAAATAAAGGGGTTGGACTAGATTATTCTATGGTTTCTCTAGCTCTAAACTTCTGGGATGAGCCTAGTTTGGGCCAATTCTCATCTGTAGCAATTGACCTTCTGTTGTAGCCTTGGATTTCTCTAACAGGCTATCTATTCCCAAGTTGGGCAGCTAGGTGGTATAGTGTTTAGAGCACTGTGCCTGGAGTCAGGAAGACTCCTCTTCCTTGAGTTCAAATCTGGCCTCAGACACTTACTAGCTGTGTGATCTAGGGCAAGTCACTTAATCTTGTTTGCCTCAGTTCCTCATTTGTGAAATGAACTGGGGAAGGAAATGGCAAACCATTCCAGTATCTTTGCCAAGAAAAACCTAAATGGGCTCATGAAGAGTCAGAAATGACTGAAAAATGACTAAACTATTACAACATTCCCTAGTTATGTCCCTGTTTCCCATGTAGTATACACTCCATTCTTTCCTTGACCGTTTGCCATACATACCTGGATAAGGAAACTTCTGTACTTTTAACAGTCAGAGTAAGAAACTTTTAATTTCCTACCTGATTAGTGACTTTCTGCCTGTGACATCTGGGATAGGAAAGTGATTAGACTCACTTGAATAGGATCCTTCTTTCTATAAAACATCTCAGCTCCTATGATTCCTGGAGCAGCCATCTCTCCAAATTGAACCAGTTGCTGTGACTCGATTGAACTATTCTGAAGCATGCACTAGAGAGTCTTAAGGGGGTGTTGACTCTTTCTGCCAGGGTTTTAAGATAGTCATGCCTGTTTTTTGGTGACATATAGTTAAATATGGCCATTCTGAATCCTTTTCAAAGTCCTTCAGGTGTTAATCCTGGAGTTTGGTGAGTTATTCTGTTTTTTAAGTGGTAGTGCCAACCCCAGACTGATGGGCTGCCTGAGTTTGCAGGTCTTGATCCTAGGTCCAGTATGAGAGATTTACTGGGCTATTCTAGTACTTTTCCTTTGTGGTCCTTGATTTTGTTCCCTTGGATACCTCTAGGTAAACTGTAATTTGTCCTTTGGGACTTTCTCTTAAATATGTCAAATAACAGAGCCTGTTGCTTTCAGTAATGAATGAGGCCATTTTAGAACTAGCAATGGATTTTGACATATTCCTAACCCAAAAACCCAACAGTCAGACCCCCCCAGTTCACACTTGCTACCAAAGAAATAAAGAGTCAAAAAGATTTCCTACCAGGCTTTCATCTGTTTTGGGAAACAGAGTTAAGACAAGGCTCTGAGGGAACTATACTGGCCCTATATTAGCTGTCTGTGTTGTAGATGGAAGACTCTCAACTTTGCAGCCAAGGCTTACACAGTCCTACAAACATTCCTCTTGAGAAGATCTCTAACATTTCTCAACAATAATTTGCCTTGTGTGAGCAGAGACAAATAGCCAGGTCAAATCACCAGTGGCAAGCAATACCTGATTGTTGATCTTTTATAGTCTGCTTCCTTAACAAGGACAAGGAAGTTATCAGCTAAAAATTCTATTCAATTGTGTGCCTAAATCCCATCATTACTTTTCCCTTAGTTTAGGGGTTCTTAATCTGCAGACACTAAAGGGGTTCCTAGATAGATTTCAAGAGGTTAACAGATACATTTTTCTCTTTCTTTCTTTCTTTCTTTCTTTCTTTCTTTCTTTCTTTCTTTCTTTCTTTCTTTCTTTCTTTCTTTCTTTCTTTCTTTCTTTCTTTCCTTCCTTCCTTCCTTCCTTCCTTCCTTCCTTCCTTCCTTCCTTCCTTCCTTCCTTCCTTCCTTCCTTCCTTCCTTCCTTCCTTCCTTCCTTCCTTCCTTCCTTCCTTCCTTCCTTCCTTCCTTCCTTCCTTCCTTCCTTCCTCTCTTTCTCTCTCTCTTTCTCTCTCTCTTTCTCTCTCTCTCTCTTTCTTTCTCTCTCTTTCTCTCTTTCTTTCTCTCTTTCTTTCTCTCTTTCTTTCTCTCTTTCTTTCTCTCTTTCTTTCTTTCTTTCTCTCTTTCTCTCTTTCTCTCTTTCTCTCTTTCTTTCTCTTTCTCTCTTTCTTTCTTTCTTTCTTTCTTTCTTTCTTTCTTTCTTTCTTTCTTTCTTTCTTTCTTTCTTTCTTTCTTTCTTTCTTTCTTTCTTTCTTTCTTTCTTTCTTTCTTTCTTCCTCTCTCTCTCCCTCTTCCTTCCTTCCTTCCACAAAACAATTTTATATATGCATATAGAGAAATTAAACAAGAACAATCACTGGAAGAAAATGTATTCTAATCAACTCAGACATTCAAAAACATGGGCCAGAATTTTTTGACTAGAAAGAGTATTTCTGTTCAAATGGAGGAACTGGATACTTCATCATTATGTTCCCCACTTCTGGGAGTCACAGAATGAGTGGGAGCATCTCTCAAGAGCTAGCTCAGAGGAAATGGATTCAGACAGCAACCTAAGGATGCATTTCCTATGGATTTTGGCATTTCTCATAGACTTTTTGTGTGTGTGTGTGAGGCAGTTGGGGTTAAGTGACTTGTCCAGGGTCACACAGCCAGTAAGTGTTAAGTGTCTGAGGCCGGATTTGAACTCAGGTCCTCCTGAATCCAGGGCTGGTACTCTATCCACTGCACCACCTAGCTGCCCCTCTCATAGACTTTTTGAAAGCAAGTGTCAATGAGAGAGGGAATAGATCACCACACATAGTCCTCTCCCTCAAGATGTAGGACACCATTTCAATTGTACCTCTCTCCTCTTCTGCCTTCTCTTTCCCAGAATCCATCTTTATTTCAATATAATCAATATCTTTTGTAATATTGTCTATTTAATTTTATGCTTTTAAAAACATCATTCTAAGAAGGGCTCCCTATGCTTTACAAGACTATCAAAGGAGGACAGCTAGATGGCACAGTGGATAAAGCATCAGCACAGGATTCAGGAGGACCTGAGTTCAAATCTGGATCAGACACGTGATACTTACTAGCTGTGTGACCCTGGGCAGGTCACTTAACCCTCATTGCCCTGCAAAAAAACAAAAACAAAGAAACAAACAAGACTATCAAAGGAGCCTGCAATAATGATTTGGAACCCATGACCTCATCCATTACTCAAAATCTGAGGTTTGTGGCACTTGGAATGTGGGGAATATATCTACACTTTTGTAGAGAAGCCCCACAAAGACCTTTTCAAAATCATTGGGTCTTTCCATATATTCAATGCTTGTTCACACACGTTTGTTAGTTCCCTTTCCTAGTCAACCTCATTCTTTCTTTTTTTCCTTTTTAACAGCTGTCTATGTTATTAGATCTAAAAGAACACATTTTTTAAGAATCATAAGCTTTAACTTTAAATAATAATAATTCACATTCTATAACATTTTTTTTTTTAGTGAGGCAATTGGGGTTAAGTGACTTGCCCAGGGTCACACAGCTAGTAAGTGTTAAGTGTCTGAGGTCAGATTTGAACTCAGGTCCTCCTGAATCCAGGGCCAGTGCTCTATCCACTGCACCACCAAGCTGCCCTCATTCTATAACATTTCAATATTTAGAGAGTCTTTACATGATGACAAAGATCCAAGGTTGGGAACTGTTTGTTTTTTGGTATAAACTTGCCATTTAATCAATGCAGGGACTTTGTGGAAATTCCTTCCGCCATGCAGAAGAGCAACTCATCTATAGCTTTATTCTTATTGTTTGCATTAATGAGAGGTAAAGAAATTTGCCCATTGTGAAACACCTCATCATGTCAGAGTCAGGACTTTAATGCAGATCTTCCTGGCCCCAAATTCAGTCTTCTATTGACCAAGAAATGAAGGAAACTTAGAAAAGTTCAGCCCTTTAGCTGGTGTTAGATATTTTTTTAAACAATCACAAGTTTTTATGCAAAGCTGTATTCTAATAATGATCAAGCAAGAAGGAAATACAATAGAAACATATAATATGAAGTAATATTTTTAGATAAAATGCTATTTTTTGCTGAATCAATTGTAATTTATTTTCAGCCTTGGGTATCTGAGTCAGTATTTGTTTTCATGCCTGGAACATTATATATATATATATATCTTCAAAGATTTTTTTTCCTTACTGCTCAGAACTTTGTGAGGGATATGATTGATAACCATTTTTTTTCTAAAGAATATTGATTGGGTCAGACCTGTGCACTCCTTATCCTGCTAGTTTGTATCTGACACTAGTACCAAGAGATAATTTATGGGTAAGCATGATGATTATTTCCATGCCTCAATTTCAGAAGTGCCTCTTGAATATCATCTCTTTTGTTGCTCTTGCTATATCTATCATCTATTATATTTTTTAACTTTGCTTGAAACTGTCTAATTTTAGTACCTTCTTATTGTTGTTCAGTTGTTTCAGTCTTGTCCAACTCTTTGTGACCCCATTTGGGGTTTGCCATTTCCTTCTACAGGTCATTTTATAGATTAACTGAGGCA